>NC_133133.1:149629155-149995822 GCF_048418815.1 Hemitrygon akajei | reverse complement strand
GCTGGAACCAGGGCGGTAGTGTGGGAGAGCAGCCCTGAAATAGAGGAATGGTGACTGAAGAATGAGGGGATAGTTTGGTGGGGATGATGAACAGGGGTGTGGTTAGAGTTAGTGGGAAAGAGGAAGAATGAGTCAGACAGCAGAGAGGAGCAAGGGAAAGGATAAAGGAGTGAGCAGGAGCGCGAGGGAGGGCGGAGGAGAGAAAGTGAGAGGGGTGAGAGGAAGAGAGCAGGGGGTCAGTGAGAGGAAGCGAGAGAGGGGTTGGTAGGAGGGGTGTCCTGAGGAGGAAAGCAATTAGGTAAAGTTACTGAAGACAGACGGGATTGGGTAAGTGGGATAGGGAAGAGAGAGAGTGTATAATTTGTAGTGGCATGTGACATGCTAGAGTGCAAGTAGGTGTCTGTACACATGAGTGAGTGAGTGTGTGTGTGTGTGTGTGTGTGTGTGTGTGTGTGTAGCTTAAACTCAGTCCTCTAGACTTCCTTGCCATTGGATTAACACTTCATTTTCACACACTAAGAGAAATTATCATAGGCATATTCCAGAGAGAACAGTAGCACTTCTACAAATGCAGTTTGTTTTTGCATTGAAGTCAGCAACCACTTTCAACAGCAGTTCGTCTTTTCCAGCTTTCTCCAGAAAGGACTCGCTCTTTAATCCCACAGGAACAACGTTCAGTATAAAATATGTTACCTCCTCATCCAAGAGTTTAGCAGAAATGTCATCACTGCAATATTAGACGGCATTTAATACTGAGCTAAAATGATGTGCTAAATGGAATACTCAAAATGACTACCGAACTACTTGGGCAAACAGGTTATAGCCCTCCGTGTCCCTTCACATTGTAAGTGCAATAGACTATCTTCAGTTACAAGCATAAAGGTCTCAGATGAGGAAGAGCAACTGACCAAACAGTGGAAAAGCTTTGGTGGATGTCACTGATGGAGGTGGAAAGCATTCAGGAACAAGAACCTCATCTGCTTCTTTGCCACAGTCATATAACATCCAAATTGATTACAGTATCAGCCTCTGTCAAAGGTAAAAGGCTGGGTTCTATAACCAAGAGAGGGATGGTTTGAGTTTTTTGGTTGTTTGGTAATGCTGCCACAGGGGGGCAGTCAGGTTTCACTGTTTACTGTGGAGCACTGTTATTCCACAGATTCATTGCACAGCACTTTTCCATTTTCTCCTCTTGTTGCACAGACTTTGATTTAATCTGACAATGAGCTTCACATTGCAGGGCATCATTGACAAAACCTGTTCTCATTTGACGTCTACACGGATGCAAGGAACTAGACATATTATAGTATCACCATACACGAATGATCGCAGCACAAAGCTGTCACCAGAAGAGGCTGATACAGAGGACCATGATGTGGTGCAGCTATCGAAAACTTGGTGGAACAATGAGGAACATGGCAAATAAGGATATGAACTGGTTAGAAAATTCAGAATAAATAAAGGAGATGATGAGCTTTAAGCTCAGGGACAACTGGAATATATAGTCCAGTAAAAGCCATAAAACAAATAGCTCTGGCTAATCATTGACAAAATTAATAATTTTCAAACTAACTCTTGGTGCAAGTTCACACAGCCTCATGCTTTCATAAGAGGGGTAACTCAGATCATAGTGAACAACCCCCAATACCCCCCCCCCCCACACTTTCAACTATCACGGTAGGGGGAGGGTTTGTTTTCCTAGAAAATAGGCTGTATTAAAATTTTCCATACCATGAAGCTGCATCAAGAAATGCAGATTGAAAAATTAAATTTCATGTTGACGTATAGTCCCTATGAAAAGTATTCACTCACCCCCACCCCCCACGGAAGTTTTCATGCTTTATTGTTTAACAACATTGAATCACAATGGATTTAATTTGGCTTTTTTTGTCACTGATCAACAGAAAAAGATTCTTTGGTGTCAAAGTGAAAACAGATCTCTACAAAGTGATCGAAATTAATTGCAAATATAAAACACAAAATAATCGATTGCATAAGTATTCATCCCCCTCCATTAATATGACACACCAAATCATCACTGGTGCAGCCAACTGGGTTTAGAAGTCACATAATTAGTTAAATGGAGATCTGTTTTTGGAGACCTGTGTGTACTCAAGGTGTTTCAACTAATTGTAGTAAAACTAAACCTGTATCTGGAAGGTCCAACTGCTGTGAGTCAGTATTCTAGCAAAAACTACACCATGAAGACAAAAGAACACTCCAAGAAACTCTATGAAAAGGTTATTGAAAAGCACAGGTCACAAGACTGATACAAGAACATTTCCAAGTCACTGAATATCCCTCGGAGTACAGTTAAGTCAATCATCAAAAAATGGAAAGAATAAGGCACTGCTGTAAATCTGCCTAGAGCAGGCCAACCTCAAAAACTGAGTGACCGTGCAAGAAGGGGACTAGTGAGGGAGGCCACCAAGAGACCTATGACAACTCTGGAGGAGCTAGCAGCTTCAGTGGCTGAGATGGGAGAGACTGCACATACAACAACTGTTGCCCGGGTGCTTCACCAGTCACAGCTTTATGGGAGAGTGGCAAAGAGAAAGCCACTGTTGAAAAAAACTCACATGAAATCTGGCTAGAGTTTGCCAGAAGGCATGTGGGAGATTCTGAAGTCAGCTGGAAGAAGGTTCTATGGTCCGATGAAACCAAAATTGAACTTATTGGTCATCAGACTAAACACTATGCTTAGCGTAAGCCAAACACCATATGTCATCAAAGACACACCATCCCTACCATGAAGCATGGTGGTAGCTGCATCATGCTGTGGGGATGCTTCACTGCAGCAGGCCCTGGAAGGCTTGTGAAGGTAGGGGGTAAAATGAATGCAGCAAAATACAGGGAAATCCTGGAAGAAAACCTGATGCAGTCTGCAAGAGAACTGCAACTTGGGAGATGATTTGTTTTCCAGTAAGACAATGACCCCAAGCATAAAGCCAAAGCTACAGAGGAATGGCTTAAAAACAACAAAGTTAATGTCTTGGTGTGGCCAACTCAGAGTCCAGACCTCAATCCAATTGAGAATGTGTGGCTGGACTTGAAAAGGGTTGTTCACTCATGATCCTCATGCAAACTGACAGAGCTTGAGCAGTTTTGTAAAGAAGAAGGGGGAAAATTGCAGTGTCCAGATGTGCAAAGCTGATAGAGACCAATCTACACAGACTCACAGCTGTAATCACTGCAGATGGTGCATCTGCTAAATACTGACTTGAAGGGGGTGAATACTTGCATTGTGTTGCATATTTGTAATTAATTTAGATCACTTTGTAGAGATCTGTTTTTATTTTGACACCAAAGAATCCTTTTTTTCCGTTGATCAGTGTCAAAAACAGCCAAATTAAATCCACTGTGATTCAATGTTGTAAAACAATAAAACATGAAAACATCAAAGGGAGGTGAATATTTTTATAGGCACTGTATTTACTTTCTTTCACACAGATTTTGTGAGAGGGAATTTTATTTCCATATCTCAAATATTTGGGTAGTCATTTGTGAATTCCTTAAAGACAAATATCTATAATGCGAACAGCCATAACACAGGAATTGACTGTATGAAGAAACAGAAAGGGATGTGTGTACAGGAGATTTCAATATAAGATGTAGAACTTAAATGGTGTAGAATCAGGCCAAGTAATTGGACTCTACAATTATTTAAAGATCTAAAGCAGCAAGTAGGCTGCTCATATTGGCCTGGTCTTAGTTAAGTTCTTAGTGCAGCTGTAGTTTGCTGGTAGACATAAGAAGTCCAATGGCTTTCACACTGATGTGAGTAAGAACTCTGATCAGGATGAGGCCTCCAATCATATTTTTACATCCCTTCTGGCCTCACCAATAAAATGCTTTCTCTGTGTTTCTGAGAAGCCTCTACCCATCTCTTTTAAGGACTACTGGTCATCACCAGAGACAAACTAGAAAGACACATGTCAGAATAGGATTTGTGGCTTTGGGGCATTCCCTGCACCAGGAAAATGCTATTTTGGCCTGATTCTTTAAGGATAGCAGGCATGATTGGACTGGGAAAAGAATATTAACATTATTGATAACTTTAATAACTGTAGGCTGTCATTAGAATTCATTAAGATATTATGGATGCACAGAACAGGTAGACACACTTCAAATTCAAACTAAGAGGAAACAAGAGTGATCCTCAACAGCCAACCTGACAAAACCACAAATTAAATTAAAAAGTGTCAGTGAAGTGTTGTTCTTCATTAATAGTATTAGCTTATGTGAAATAAGCCATTAGTGTGTAACCTCAATTATAACTTAGATGCCCACTGGATCCACCTTAAAATGGCAGTTCCTTCGTATATTGTTGAAACAATTCATCATTTTAGTAACTCGGTTGTGAACCCAGCTGCCAGAAGATGGATCCACACAAGATGAAAATGTCTATTTACCAAAATCAACATTCATCGTGATGCGTGTCATCCCACTAACCTCAATGATGTAATCCTTCCCATCTTTCCCATGCACAGCTTTTACTGCACAGATGTCCAGGCCACCAAACATCTCCGAACAGGCATCCACCCATGTTCGATAGCTGAAAGAGAGTTTCCATTGAAATAGCAGTTCCAAGGATACACCACAGTCCTGCATTCTCCTAATGTGTTCAGCATCTTCTACATAAAGGAAATTTAATCTCTATTCCCACAGGTGGAATCTTGCCAGCACTTTTGGGAATTTCTGTTGTTCCTTGTTCCTATGTTTGTTGTATTTTCCCTTGGGAAGCTTTGCAACAGGTGCTTAGTGAAATCAAATTAGGAGAATCAATTGTGGCTGGCAGCTCCTAGATATTAACTCACCAAAGCTAAATATCACAGAATCATCGTACGTTATTTCCATTCAACATGAGTGCCTAAACCCACACAAAGGCTCGTGGTGGATTGACAATCCTGGCAAGGGATCTGTCAGCCACACAGAATCAATCACTGGGTTTCTTCAACAAAATATTTTGGGCAGACTTAAGTTGTTGTATCTGCATTTTTTCTTTGTTTGAAAGGGCTGTTTCTGGGCACTAGTCTGGGTTTCCACACTAATTCCATGCTGAGATAATCTGACCAGACGGATTACCAATTCAAAACTGATCTCATTCAGTCGGCCTTCCAATATGACTGGAATGCTGTGTTCCCTACGGAGAATGTATTCTGTGGAAACTTAAGGGAGCGTTCAACTTGAGAGGTGGAGTGGTACCTGTGACTCACACAATAGGATAATCTGCCACTTTAAACAATAAATCTACACATTAGTGTTGTGTTAAAATTGTTTTAGGGTTCCGAAGAATGCCAATTTAGAAGCTCCCACTGTAAAAATGGCATTGTTATTTATTGGTAAGTTATCAAAATAAAAGAGACAAATCCCCTCTCCTTTGCTGAGTGAATTCAATGTGCGCTACAAGCTTTCTGCTCTGACCTGCTCCATTTACATTGTGCATTTTTAGCTTACAAATAATTCAGTTAAATGTGATTAGTCTGTATGGTTCACTGGATGGGCATGATATGAAAATGCCCTATAAAAACAAGAATAAAATACAGGGAATGGGATAAATGAAACCAGGAACCCACACTGCATCGTGATGTCTGACTCTGTGGAGCTTGGCTATTGTCAACTGGGCTCATGAAGACCTGTTTTCAAAACGAGTAACATTATTAACCAGACTTTGTAGAAGATATTTGTTAAAACAGAGGTTACATTAAATAAATAAGTCAAGGGAAAAATCTGCTAAAAGCTTTGCTCATGAGTTTAGCTCTTTAACATTTTGTACAATACTAAGTCCTCAGTACACAGAATTTTCCTGGCCTGAATTTGTGTGGTTTAAATTCTTACCGTTCTGTCATGGCCACTTGTTCCAGCATAGCAGAGCCAGTGTTTGCTTTCCAGTTTCCTGAAATTGAAGTCCTCCTGAAAATAAGCAAATGTACAATGAGGACATCACTTTTAATCACTTACAGCCATGAGCGAGAGGCAAAAGTAAAATAGGCTGCAAAAAAAGTTGGTTATAAGACAAATTCGCTCTCACCTCACATTTGACGTAACCTTTCCTAATCTCATATGTGAGCTGTCTTGGTGATCCTCCTGAGACAGTGCATTAAAGTGATACTAGCAGAGCTGCAAATAACTCACCTCTCACTCACTTGTCTATAGTGACATATGACATATTTGTAACCAGAAATCCACCATGATGTGAATTTCAGGTTTAAACTTCCTGCCACACAGTGGTCCCAATGAAACAAGTTCTTGATTATCCAGGGCATCAAAGGGTATGGGGAGAAGGCAGGGGAGTTGGGATGACTAGAAGAATTGGATCATAGATAGATAGATAGATAGATACTTTATTCATCCCCATGGGGAAATTCAACTTTTTTTCCAATGTCCCATACACTTGTTGTAGCAAAACTAATTACATACAATACTTAACTCAGTAAAAAATATGATATGCATCTAAATCACCATCTCAAAAAGCATTAATAATAGCTTTAAAAAGTTCTTAAGTCCTGGCGGTAGAATTGTAAAGCCTAATGGCATTGGGGAGTATTGACCTCTTCATCCTGCCTGAGGAGCATTGCATCGATAGTAACCTGTCGCTGAAACTGCTTCTCTGTCTCTGGATGGTGCTATGTAGAGGATGTTCAGAGTTATCCATAATTGACCGTAGCCTACTCAGCGCCCTTCGCTCAGCTACCAATGTTAAACTCTCCAGTACTTTGCCCACGACAGAGCCCGCCTTCCTTACCAGCTTATTAAGACGTGAGGCGTCCCTCTTCTTAATGCTTCCTCCCCAACACGCCACCACAAAGAAGAGGGCACTCTCCACAACTGACCTATAGAACATCTTCAGCATCTCACTACAGACATTGAATGACGCCAACCTTCTTAGGAAGTACAGTCGACTCTGTGCCTTCCTGCACAAGGCATCTGTGTTGGCAGTCCAGTCTAGCTTCTCGTCTAACTGTACTCCCAGATACTTGTAGGTCTTAACCTGCTCCACACATTCTCCATTAATGATCACTGGCTCCATATGAGGCCTAGATCTCCTAGATCAGCCGTGATGGAATGGCGGAGCAGACTCGATGGGCTGAATGGCCTACATCTGATGATCTTATGGTCTAAGTCAGTACATTGTGCAACAAGTTGCCTGTTGTGCAGATGACTAACTGGTTGGTTCTTTTTTTAATTCTAAATTTCTATCACTGACTCTAAAGAGAAAACAGCAGAATGGCTCAAAATTGGACTTTCTGCCTCACAATCTAAAATAAAATGTCAATGGATGTTCCTCAGCTTAGCAGCCAGGTGCACACTGGAATTTGAAACAGCTAAAGATGACGTTAAACTTGTCTCAGGTGTGGAAAGATTTGGCCCATTTCCAAATGTTCTCATAATCCTGTTACATTTTAGAAATCTAAGAAAATGTCAAGTAATCTTTCTAAATAGCCATTTGTGTATTAAGCAGTCAGATACCTAAAGCATACAGCTTTGCAAGAGATACACTTTAGGTATGTGCAAAGATGAGCCTCCTTGTGCAAAAGAAGGATTTCAGAAGGGCCCAAATTCCCATCCAGAAACTCATTCATCAATTTTTTCATCCTTTCTTTGTCACTGGTTGGTTATCTGATACCTGGAGGTCAGGGTCTTTTCAAAAACAGCTCGTGAATGCATTCCTTTTTTGTTACTTGCAGCTAGTGAAGTTTAATTATATAAGCAAGATGAAGTAAGTGAAGAGGTTCGGATAATACTGGCTCTTTTGAAATTTCCTTCAAAATATTGGCTGAGAGGGTTGCTTTGGAAACAAGTTAACTTAACCATCACGATTAAAGACAAGGTAAAAGAACCCGTTCTACAATAGCCAGTGAGTCTGGTCCTTGTAGGAAAGATAACACTATTCTATCAATATGCTTTCCCTCATTAATGTAGAAGACCCCAGATTTAAATTGGTATATATTCTCGAAGTACAACCATTTCAATAATTCAAATATTTTTAAAACTATAATGTATTATTCCTCCTATTCTTCCTTCCTGCTTTTACTCCATAGTACTTGATGTCTTGAAGCCCATCCACCTCCTTCTTAGTTATGTTCAGTTGCTTGATCTCCACAGACTTACGCAAGTTCTCCTCCCTCTCAGTGAAGATACTCTTCATCCCAGCACTAAATGCCTTATCCAGTATCCTGTGACTGTAACTCCTAGTTCCAAAACTCCCGTCCAAGAGAAATATTCTCCCTGCATCTGACTGCCTGGCTCTGTCAGCTTTTCTGCACTAGATAGAATGTCAGATCCTTACATGTATGCTTTATAATTGTTCCCAATCTTTTGAATTCTGATGTCGTACTTGGAATCAATGTAAGGTTCTGTGGTTGCATAGGTTTTCGCGAGGGCCACGACACTCGCTATATCCTGGAAGTCGTAATGATTTTCAACTTTTACCTGTAAGAAAGAAGCAAATCCAGCCAAGTGGGACAGAGAGAAAGAAGTAAACTTTATTAAGGGCATGATTATTAAAACATAAAAAATACGTACAAATCCTATTTACAAATGCACACCGTTATTTTGACTAGTATTGTAAGGCATTTTGGGCCCCCATATTTGAGAAAGGATGTGCTGGCATTGCAGAGGGTTCAGAGGAGGTTCACGGGAATGAAAAGGATTAACATATGAAGAGTGTTTGATGGCTCTGGGACTGTACTCACTGATGTTCAGAAAAATGAGTAGCGGATCTCATCGAAACCTATCAAATATTGAAAAGACTTGAAAGAGTGGTTGTGGAGAGGATGTTTCTATAGTGGGAGAGTCTAGGACCAAAAGGCACAGCCTCAGAATAGAGATGCACAGATGAGGAGACACTTCTTTAGCCACAGGATGGTGAATCTATGCAAGCCATTGCCACAGATAGCTGTGGAAGCCAAGTTAATGGATATATTTAAAGTGGAGTTTGATGAGTTTTTGATTAACAAAGAAACGTACATAGAAACATAGGAAACCTACAGCACAATACAGGCCCTTCGGCCCAAAATGCTGTGTTGAATTTTAGAAACTACCTAGGGTTACCCATAGCCCTCTATTTTTGTAAGCTCCATGTATCTATCCAGGAGTCTCTTAAAAGACCCTATTGTATCCGCTTCCACCGCTGTTGCTGGCAACCCATTCCATGCACTCACCACTCTCTGCGTAAAATCTTACCCCTGATATCTCCTCTGTACCTATTTCCAAGCACCTTAAAACTGTGCCCTCTCATGTTAGCCATTTCAGCCCTGGGGAAAAAGCCTCTGACTATCCATACGATCAATGCCTCTCATCATCTTATACACCTCTATCAGGTCACCTCTCATCCTCTGTCGCTCCAAGGAGAAAAGGCTCAGTTCACTCAACCTATACTCATAAGGCATGCTCCCCAATCCAGGCAACATCCTTGTAAATCTCCTCTGCACCTTTTCTATAGCTTCCACATCCTTCCTGTACTGAGGTGACCAGAACTGAGCACAGTACTCCAAGTGGGGTCTGACCAGAGTCCTATATAGCTGCAACATTACCTCTCAGCTCTTAAACTCAATCCCACGGTTGATGAAGACCATTGCACTGTATGCCTTTTTAACCACAGAGCTCTGAGTGTCCTACGGACTTGGACCCCAAGATCCCTCTGATCCTCCACACTGTCAAGAGTCTTACCATTAATACTATATTCAACCATCATATTTGACCTACCAAAATGAACCACCTCACACTTATCTGGTTTGAACTCCATCTGCCACTTCTCAGCCCAGTTTTACATCCTATCGATGTCTAGCTGTAACCTCTGATAGCCCTCCACACTATACACAACATCCCCAACCTTCGTGTCATCAGCAAATTTACTAACACATCCCTCCACTTCTTCATCCAGGCCATTTATAAAAAACACAAAAAGAAGGGGTCCCAGAATAGATCCCTGAGGCACACTACTGGTCACTGACCTCCATGCAGAATATGACCTATCTACAACCAGTCTTTGCATTCTGTGGGCAAGCCAGTTCTGAACCCACAAAGCAATGTCCCCTTGGATCCCATGCCTCCTTACTTTCTCAATAAGCCTTGCATGGGGTACCTTATCAAATGCCTTGCTAAAATCCATATACACTACATCTACTGCTCTCCTTCATCAATGTATTTAGATACATCCTCAAAAAATTCAATCAGGCTCGTAAGGCATGACCTGCCTTTGACAAAGCCATGCTGACTATTTCTAATCATATTATGCTTCTCCAAATGTTCATAAATCCTGCCTCTCAGGATCTTTTCCATCAACTTACCAACCACTGAAGTAAGACCCACTGGTCTATAATTTCCTGGGCTATCTCTACAACCATTCTTGAATAAGGGTTCAACATCTGCAACCCTCCAATCCTCTGGAACCTCTCCCATCCCCATTGATGATGCAAAGATCATTGCCAGAGGCTCTGCAACCTCACTTCCCACAGTAGCCTGGGGTACATCTCATCCAGTCTCAGAGACTTATCCAACTTGATGCTTTCCAAAAGCTCCAGCACATCCCCTTTCTTAATGTCGAGATGCTCAAGCTTTTCAATCCACTGTAAATCATCCCTACAATCACCAAGATCCTTTTCCGTAGTGAATACTAAAGTATTCATTAAGTACTTCTGCTATCTCCTCTGGTTCCATACACACTTTTCCACTGTCACACTTGATTGGTCCTATTCTCTCATGTCTTATCCTCTTGCTCTTCACATACTTGTAGAATGCCTTGGGGTTTTCCTTAATCCAGCCCGCCAAGGCCTTCTCATGGCTCCTTCTGGCTCTCCTAATTTCATTCTTAAACTTCTTCCTGCTAGCCTTATAATCTTCTAGATCTCTATCATTACCTAGTTTTTTTTAACCTTTTGTAAGCTTTTCTTTTATTCTTGACTAGATTTTCAACAATCTTTTTACACTGCAGTTTCCTGTACCCTACCATCTTTTCCCTGTCTAACTGGAACGTACCTATGCAGAAGGCCATGCAAATATCCCCTGAACATCTGCCACATTTCTGCTGTACATTTCCCTGAGAACATCTGTTCGCAATTTATGCTTCCAAGTTCCTACCTGATTGTTTCATATTTCCCTTTACTCAATTAAACTCTTTCCTAACTTGTTTGTTCCTATCCCTCTCCAATGCTATGGTAAAGGAGATAGAATTGTGATTACTATCTCCAAAATATTCTCCTACTGAGAGACCTGACACCTGACCAGGTCCATTTCCCAATACCAGATCCAGTACAACCTCTCCCCTTGTAAGCTTATCTACACATTGTGTCAGGAAACCATTTTAAACACACCTAACAAATTCCACCCCATCTAAACCCCTTGTTATAGGAAGATGCCAATCAATACTGGGGATTTTAAAATCTCCCATCATGACGACCCTGTTATTATTACATCTTTCCAGAATTTGTCTCCCTACCTGCTCCTTGATGTCCCTGTTACTATTAGGAGGTTTATAAAAAACACCCAGTAGAGTTATTGACCCCTTCCAGTTTCTAACTTTCACCCACAGAGACTCAGGAGACAATCCCTCCATGACTTACTCCTTTTCTACAGCTGTGACACTATCTCTAATCAACAGTGCCACGCCCCACCTCTTTTGCCTCCCTCCCTGTCCTTTCTGAAACATCTAAAGCCTGGCACTCTAAGTAACCATTCCTGCCCCTGAGCCATCCAAGTCTCTGTAATGGCCACAACATCATAGCTCCAAGTACTGATCCATGCTTTAAGCTCATCCACTTTGTTCATGATGTTTCTTGTGTTAAAACCATCGGTCTGAGTGTACCCCTTCTCTATCACCTGCCTATCCTCCCTCTCATACTGCCTACAACCCTTCTCTGTTCATGAGCGAACCGCCCCTTCCTCCGTCTCTTCAGCTCGGTTTCCACCCCCCAACAATTCTAGTTTAAACTCTCCCCAGCAGCCTTAGCAAACCTCCCTGCCAGGATATTGGTCACCCTCAGATTCAAGTGCAACCCATCCTTTTTGTACAGGTCATGCCTGTCCCAAAAGAGGTCCAAATGATGCAGAAATCTGAACCCCTGCCCCCTGCTCCAATCCCTCAGCGACACATTTATCCTCCACAGTAAGGGCATCGAAGGTTATAGGGAGGAGAGGGGAAAGGAGAACAGGATTGAATGGGATTGAGAGGGATAATAAATCAGCCAAAATGGAATGGCAGAGCAGACTCGATGAGCCAAACAACTTAATTCTGCTCCTATGTCTTCTAGTCTTATGACCTTATTATGGTTCCATTGTGAACTCAGTCAGAACCACATACTCAAACAATCCAAATGCCTCAAGTTACAGAACCTGAACTGTTATTAAAAATGGAAAAGCAAGCTTTGGGACAAAGGAAACAAGGCTTTCCATGGTGACTTTTCCTCACCATTCTGCTCAGATATTTACAGACATCACAGCACAGTTGACAAAAAAATGTATTTCTTCCTCACTTTCAACTTCCTTTCTCTTTATATTGCTGCAAAGGAACGACATAAACTAAAATTCAGTGGGTCTTTTCCATTTTGGATTAAGTCAAAGTCAAAACTGCCAAATTACTTCAGTGTAACAGATGAAGTAGGTGTGCACCCACTAACCTGTTATCTGCGTTATCATACTAATCTTGCCACAATGTTTTAACAACAGTTGACGTTATCTATTCATTTTGACGTTGCCATATATAGAAGCAAACAATTTAATTTTCCTTTGTTGATGTAGAATCAATACATATATGGTTGTACTGGAAATTAATGCTTAATTGCTGGGCAGCACTAAAATATAACTTGTCCACCTATTGTATTAGGTTTTTTGATGGAATGGTGTGATAATACATATTGTGTTAAAGAAAATAAAGGGAAAGTAGTTGCCAGCCTCCAATAAGTTGATACCTTCCCCCATACCCCATGAAGTGAAGGTGTGAGATATGCTTCTAACAAGCAGGTAACCACTGGGCAAGTTCTTTCACTGGATTTTTAGTTCAGTCAGCATGAGTTGAGTTTTTACAGAATTATGATTTGTTTCACAGATGACCAGGTGGAATCACGGGGAAGATTCAGTTCATCCAATGACAAGAGATCTCCACACCCCTAGTCTGGGCAATAATTCATGGACTCATTTGCTATCCACAGTAGATTTTGCTCTGGTTCACTGAGAACACAAGAACAATGGCAATGCCTGAAAGTTGCTGCTTTGGAAATTAATAACTGCTGTAAGACCAGGACTTTAATACACACTTTTAAACTGCACAGTTCCTCTCAGTGAAGGGGTACAACCTTTACGTTAAATTTGAGGATGTGTTGTGTTTTGCTTTAGAATAAACACAGGAGATTCTGCTGATGGTGGAAATTCAGAGCAATACTGGAGGAACTCAGCGGGCCAGTTAGTATTGATGAAAATTAATAAGCTCTGGATGTTTCGGGCTGAGACCCTCCTTCAAGACTGGAAAGGAAGGGGGAAGGTGCCAGGATAAGAAGCTGGGCGGGGGGAGGGAGGACAAGCTAGAAGCTAATAGAGGTGAAGCCGGATGTGTGGGGGAAGGGGGATGTGGCAAGAATCTCGGAGATGATAAGTGTAAAAGGTAAGGGGCTGGAGAAGAAGGAGAGGAGAGTGGACTATGGGAGAAAGGTAAGGAAGAGGGGATATATAGGTGAGAAGAACAGGTATGAGGCCAGACTGCAGAAATAAAGAGGGAAGGGACAAGAGAAAAAATCACTGGAAGTTGCAGAAGTCAATGTTGGAAGCTACCGAGACAGAATAGCTCCTCCAGTCTGAGGGCGGTCTCATTGTGGCAGTAGAGGAGGCTATGGACTGACATGTCAGAATGGGAATGGAAGTAGGATTGAAATGAGTGGGAACCAGGTAAGATCGCACTTCTTCCGGCAGACGGAGCTTAGGTGCTCAGCAAAGCAGTCTACCAATCTCCATCAGGTCTCACTGATATACAGGAGGCCACACCAGGAGCACTGAATACAGTAGATGACCCCACTGATGGGTGAAGTGTTGCCTCACCTGGATGGACTGTTTGGGGCCTTGAATGGTAGTGAGGAAGAAGGTGCAGGGGCAGGTGTGGCCCTTGTTCTGCTTGCAAGGGGAAGTACCAGGAGGGATGAGTGTTAACCAGGAGGGAAATCAGTGGGGAGGGGCAAGTGGACAAGGGAATTCATAGGGAACGACCCCTGCTGAAAGCCACTTGCAAGGATAAGTATCAGCAGAGAGATCAGTGGGAAGGGGACCTACACTCGGGCCTCCAGAAAAATCAGAATCTCCCAGTGCCACTTACACTCTGTCCATCAGAACAAGTGAAACCTCCTGGTAGCCACACACTTCAATTCTACTTCCCATTCCCATTCCAACATGTCAGTCCATGGCCTCCTCTACTACCGTGTCGAAGCCACACTCAGGTTGGAGGAGCAACACCTTATATTCCATCTGGGTAGCCTCCAAACTGATGGCATGAACATCGATTTCTCTAACCTCGCAGCTGCCCCCCCCCACCACTTCACCATTCCCTATTCCTGTTTTCCTCCCTCCCTCTCTCACCTTATCTCCTTACCTGACCATCACCTTCCCCTGGTACTCCTCCTCCTTTCCTTTCTTCCATGGTCTTCTACCCTCTCCTCACAGATTCCCTCTTCTCCAGCCCTTTACCTCTTTCATCAATCAAATTCCCAGCTCTTTACTTCACCCCCTCCCCTTCTCCCAGTCTCACCTATCACTTTCCATTTTGTACTTCTTCCTCCCCTCCCACCACCTTCTTACTCTGATTTCTCCTCGGTCTTTCCCATTCTAATGAAGGGTCTCAGCCTGAAGCATCGACTGTTTACTCTTTTCCATGTAATCTATCACCTCTGTTTTAATATATCTAATGACTTGACCTCCACAACCATCTGTGGCAATGAATTCCACGCATTCACCACCCTCCAGTAAAGATGTCCTTCCTAATCTCTGTTGTAAATGGACATCTCTAGATTCAGAGGCTGTGCCCTCTGGTTCTAGACTCCCCCACTATCAGAAGCATCCTCTCCACATTCACTCTATCCAGTCCTTTAAATACTCAATAGGTTCAATGAGATCCCACCTCGTTCTTATAAACTCCAGCAGGTACAGGCCCAGAGCCATCAAACACTCCTCATACATTAACCCTTTTATTCCCAAAATCATTCTTGTGAGCGTCCTTTGGATCCTCCCGAATGCTAGCTTATCTGTTCTTAGATAAGGGGCCCAAAACTGCTCATGATACTCCA
The DNA here is from genome assembly GCF_048418815.1 of Hemitrygon akajei. Classification (NCBI taxonomy): domain Eukaryota; kingdom Metazoa; phylum Chordata; class Chondrichthyes; order Myliobatiformes; family Dasyatidae; genus Hemitrygon; species Hemitrygon akajei. The sequence goes on along the minus strand of NC_133133.1, from coordinate 149,980,559 downwards.
AGTGCAGTATGACCAATGCATTATAAAGTCTCACTATTACATCCTTACTTTTACAGCATCTGACTAGATTTTCAACAGCCTTTGTGCACCGCGCTTTCCTGTACCCTACCATCTTTTCCCTAATTGGAACGTACCTATGCAGAAGGCCATGCAAATATCCCCTGAACATCTGCCACATTTCTGCTGTACATTTCCCTGAGAATATCTGTTCCCAATTTATGCTTCCAAGTTCCTGCCTGATAGTTTCATATTTCCCTTTACTCCAATTAAACTCTTTCCTAACTTGTTTGTTCCTATCCCTCTCCAATGCTATGGTAAAGGAGATAGAATTGTGATTACTATCTCCAAAATATTCTCCTACTGAGAGACCTGACACCTGACCAGGTCCATTTCCCAATACCAGATCCAGTACAACCTCTCCCCTTGTAAGCTTATCTACACATTGTGTCAGGAAACCATTTTAAACACACCTAACAAATTCCACCCCATCTAAACCCCTTGTTATAGGAAGATGCCAATCAATACTGGGGATTTTAAAATCTCCCATCATGACGACCCTGTTATTATTACATCTTTCCAGAATTTGTCTCCCTACCTGCTCCTTGATGTCCCTGTTACTATTAGGAGGTTTATAAAAAACACCCAGTAGAGTTATTGACCCCTTCCAGTTTCTAACTTTCACCCACAGAGACTCAGGAGACAATCCCTCCATGACTTACTCCTTTTCTACAGCTGTGACACTATCTCTAATCAACAGTGCCACGCCCCACCTCTTTTGCCTCCCTCCCTGTCCTTTCTGAAACATCTAAAGCCTGGCACTCTAAGTAACCATTCCTGCCCCTGAGCCATCCAAGTCTCTGTAATGGCCACAACATCATAGCTCCAAGTACTGATCCATGCTTTAAGCTCATCCACTTTGTTCATGATGTTTCTTGTGTTAAAACCATCGGTCTGAGTGTACCCCTTCTCTATCACCTGCCTATCCTCCCTCTCATACTGCCTACAACCCTTCTCTGTTCATGAGCGAACCGCCCCTTCCTCCGTCTCTTCAGCTCGGTTTCCACCCCCCAACAATTCTAGTTTAAACTCTCCCCAGCAGCCTTAGCAAACCTCCCTGCCAGGATATTGGTCACCCTCAGATTCAAGTGCAACCCATCCTTTTTGTACAGGTCATGCCTGTCCCAAAAGAGGTCCAAATGATCCAGAAATCTGAACCCCTGCCCCCTGCTCCAATCCCTCAGCGACACATTTATCCTCCACAGTAAGGGCATCGAAGGTTATAGGGAGGAGAGGGGAAAGGAGAACAGGATTGAATGGGATTGAGAGGGATAATAAATCAGCCAAAATGGAATGGCAGAGCAGACTCGATGAGCCAAACAACTTAATTCTGCTCCTATGTCTTCTAGTCTTATGACCTTATTATGGTTCCATTGTGAACTCAGTCAGAACCACATACTCAAACAATCCAAATGCCTCAAGTTACAGAACCTGAACTGTTATTAAAAATGGAAAAGCAAGCTTTGGGACAAAGGAAACAAGGCTTTCCATGGTGACTTTTCCTCACCATTCTGCTCAGATATTTACAGACATCACAGCACAGTTGACAAAAAAATGTATTTCTTCCTCACTTTCAACTTCCTTTCTCTTTATATTGCTGCAAAGGAACGACATAAACTAAAATTCAGTGGGTCTTTTCCATTTTGGATTAAGACAAAGTCAAAACTGCCAAATTACTTCAGTGTAACAGATGAAGTAGGTGTGCACCCACTAACCTGTTATCTGCGTTATCATACTAATCTTGCCACAATGTTTTAACAACAGTTGACGTTATCTATTCATTTTGACATTGCCATATATAGAAGCAAACAATTTAATTTTCCTTTGTTGATGTAGAATCAATACATATATGGTTGTACTGGAAATTAATGCTTAATTGCTGGGCAGCACTAAAATATAACTTGTCCACCTATTGTATTAGGTTTTTTGATGGAATGGTGTGATAATACATATTGTGTTAAAGAAAATAAAGGGAAAGTAGTTGCCAGCCTCCAATAAGTTGATACCTTCCCCCATACCCCATGAAGTGAAGGTGTGAGATATGCTTCTAACAAGCAGGTAACCACTGGGCAAGTTCTTTCACTGGATTTTTAGTTCAATCAGCATGAGTTGAGTTTTTACAGAATTATGATTTGTTTCACAGATGACCAGGTGGAATCACGGGGAAGATTCAGTTCATCCAATGACAAGAGATCTCCACACCCCTAGTCTGGGCAATAATTCATGGACTCATTTGCTATCCACAGTAGATTTTGCTCTGGTTCACTGAGAACACAAGAACAATGGCAATGCCTGAAAGTTTCTGCTTTGGAAATTAATAACTGCCGTAAGACCAGGACTTTAATACACACTTTTAAACTGCACAGTTCCTCTCAGTGAAGGGGTACAACCTTTACGTTAAATTTGAGGATGTGTTGTGTTTTGCTTTAGAATAAACACAGGAGATTCTGCTGATGGTGGAAATCCAGAGCAATACTGGAGGAACTCAGCGGGCCAGTTAGTATCGATGAAAATTAATAAGCTCTGGATGTTTCGGGCTGAGACCCTCCTTCAAGACTGGAAAGGAAGGGGGAAGGTGCCAGGATAAGAAGCTGGGCGGGGGGAGGGAGGACAAGCTAGAAGCTAATAGAGGTGAAGCCGGATGTGTGGGGGAAGGGGGATGTGGCAAGAATCTCGGAGATGATAAGTGTAAAAGGTAAGGGGCTGGAGAAGAAGGAGAGGAGAGTGGACTATGGGAGAAAGGTAAGGAAGAGGGGATATATAGGTGAGAAGAACAGGTATGAGGCCAGACTGCAGAAATAAAGAGGGAAGGGACAAGAGAAAAAATCACTGGAAGTTGCAGAAGTCAATGTTGGAAGCTACCGAGACAGAATAGCTCCTCCAGTCTGAGGGCGGTCTCATTGTGGCAGTAGAGGAGGCTATGGACTGACATGTCAGAATGGGAATGGAAGTAGGATTGAAATGAGTGGGAACCAGGTAAGATCGCACTTCTTCCGGCAGACGGAGCTTAGGTGCTCAGCAAAGCAGTCTACCAATCTCCATCAGGTCTCACTGATATACAGGAGGCCACACCAGGAGCACTGAATACAGTAGATGACCCCACTGATGGGTGAAGTGTTGCCTCACCTGGATGGACTGTTTGGGGCCTTGAATGGTAGTGAGGAAGAAGGTGCAGGGGCAGGTGTGGCCCTTGTTCTGCTTGCAAGGGGAAGTACCAGGAGGGATGAGTGTTAACCAGGAGGGAAATCAGTGGGGAGGGGCAAGTGGACAAGGGAATTCATAGGGAACGACCCCTGCTGAAAGCCACTTGCAAGGATAAGTATCAGCAGAGAGATCAGTGGGAAGGGGACCTACACTCGGGCCTCCAGAAAAATCAGAATCTCCCAGTGCCACTTACACTCTGTCCATCAGAACAAGTGAAACCTCCTGGTAGCCACACACTTCAATTCTACTTCCCATTCCCATTCCAACATGTCAGTCCATGGCCTCCTCTACTACCGTGTCGAAGCCACACTCAGGTTGGAGGAGCAACACCTTATATTCCATCTGGGTAGCCTCCAAACTGATGGCATGAACATCGATTTCTCTAACCTCGCAGCTGCCCCCCCCCACCACTTCACCATTCCCTATTCCTGTTTTCCTCCCTCCCTCTCTCACCTTATCTCCTTACCTGACCATCACCTTCCCCTGGTGCTCCTCCTCCTTTCCTTTCTTCCATGGTCTTCTACCCTCTCCTCACAGATTCCCTCTTCTCCAGCCCTTTACCTCTTTCATCAATCAAATTCCCAGCTCTTTACTTCACCCCCTCCCCTTCTCCCAGTCTCACCTATCACTTTCCATTTTGTACTTCTTCCTCCCCTCCCACCACCTTCTTACTCTGATTTCTCCTCGTTCTTTCCCATTCTAATGAAGGGTCTCAGCCTGAAGCATCGACTGTTTACTCTTTTCCATGTAATCTATCACCTCTGTTTTAATATATCTAATGACTTGACCTCCACAACCATCTGTGGCAATGAATTCCGCGCATTCACCACCCTCCAGTAAAGATGTCCTTCCTAATCTCTGTTGTAAATGGACATCTCTAGATTCAGAGGCTGTGCCCTCTGGTTCTAGACTCCCCCACTATCAGAAGCATCCTCTCCACATTCACTCTATCCAGTCCTTTAAATACTCAATAGATTCAATGAGATCCCACCTCGTTCTTATAAACTCCAGCAGGTACAGGCCCAGAGCCATCAAACACTCCTCATACATTAACCCTTTTATTCCCAAAATCATTCTTGTGAGCGTCCTTTGGATCCTCCCGAATGCTAGCTTATCTGTTCTTAGATAAGGGGCCCAAAACTGCTCATGATACTCCAAGTGCAGTATGACCAATGCATTATAAAGTCTCACTATTACATCCTTACTTTTACAGCATCTGACTAGATTTTCAACAGCCTTTGTACACCGCGCTTTCCTGTACCCTACCATCTTTTCCCTAATTGGAACGTACCTATGCAGAAGGCCATGCAAATATCCCCTGAACATCTGCCACATTTCTGCTGTACATTTCCCTGAGAATATCTGTTCCCAATTTATGCTTCCAAGTTCCTGCCTGATAGTTTCATATTTCCCTTTACTCCAATTAAACTCTTTCCTAACTTGTTTGTTCCTATCCCTCTCCAATGCTATGGTAAAGGAGATAGAATTGTGATTACTATCTCCAAAATATTCTCCTACTGAGAGACCTGACACCTGACCAGGTCCATTTCCCAATACCAGATCCAGTACAACCTCTCCCCTTGTAAGCTTATCTACACATTGTGTCAGGAAACCATTTTAAACACACCTAACAAATTCCACCCCATCTAAACCCCTTGTTATAGGAAGATGCCAATCAATACTGGGGATTTTAAAATCTCCCATCATGACGACCCTGTTATTATTACATCTTTCCAGAATTTGTCTCCCTACCTGCTCCTTGATGTCCCTGTTACTATTAGGAGGTTTATAAAAAACACCCAGTAGAGTTATTGACCCCTTCCAGTTTCTAACTTTCACCCACAGAGACTCAGGAGACAATCCCTCCATGACTTACTCCTTTTCTACAGCTGTGACACTATCTCTAATCAACAGTGCCACGCCCCACCTCTTTTGCCTCCCTCCCTGTCCTTTCTGAAACATCTAAAGCCTGGCACTCTAAGTAACCATTCCTGCCCCTGAGCCATCCAAGTCTCTGTAATGGCCACAACATCATAGCTCCAAGTACTGATCCATGCTTTAAGCTCATCCACTTTGTTCATGATGTTTCTTGTGTTAAAACCATCGGTCTGAGTGTACCCCTTCTCTATCACCTGCCTATCCTCCCTCTCATACTGCCTACAACCCTTCTCTGTTCATGAGCGAACCGCCCCTTCCTCCGTCTCTTCAGCTCGGTTTCCACCCCCCAACAATTCTAGTTTAAACTCTCCCCAGCAGCCTTAGCAAACCTCCCTGCCAGGATATTGGTCACCCTCAGATTCAAGTGCAACCCATCCTTTTTGTACAGGTCATGCCTGTCCCAAAAGAGGTCCAAATGATCCAGAAATCTGAACCCCTGCCCCCTGCTCCAATCCCTCAGCGTCACATTTATCCTCCACAGTAAGGGCATCGAAGGTTATAGGGAGGAGAGGGGAAAGGAGAACAGGATTGAATGGGATTGAGAGGGATAATAAATCAGCCAAAATGGAATGGCAGAGCAGACTCGATGAGCCAAACAACTTAATTCTGCTCCTATGTCTTCTAGTCTTATGACCTTATTATGGTTCCATTGTGAACTCAGTCAGAACCACATACTCAAACAATCCAAATGCCTCAAGTTACAGAACCTGAACTGTTATTAAAAATGGAAAAGCAAGCTTTGGGACAAAGGAAACAAGGCTTTCCATGGTGACTTTTCCTCACCATTCTGCTCAGATATTTACAGACATCACAGCACAGTTGACAAAAAAATGTATTTCTTCCTCACTTTCAACTTCCTTTCTCTTTATATTGCTGCAAAGGAACGACATAAACTAAAATTCAGTGGGTCTTTTCCATTTTGGATTAAGACAAAGTCAAAACTGCCAAATTACTTCAGTGTAACAGATGAAGTAGGTGTGCACCCACTAACCTGTTATCTGCGTTATCATACTAATCTTGCCACAATATTTTAACAACAGTTGACGTTATCTATTCATTTTGACGTTGCCATATATAGAAGCAAACAATATAATTTTCCTTTGTTGATGTAGAATCAATACATATATTGTTGTACTGGAAATTAATGCTTAATTGCTGGGCAGCACTTTTTATGTCCTCGGCCCCCTCCTTTGTGAGAATCGCAAGAGCCCTAGTCAAGGGGGGGTCAACTGACCCAAGAGAGAAAGAGACGTGCTGAATAGACACAGGAAAATGGGAGAGAGAGAGGGGGACGTGCAGAAGACCACGTTTTCCCAAGAAGCAGAATAAAGGCGACATTGACTATTGTCTCATGGAGACCACGTGAAAAGCCCTCGGGCAAAGTGGGCTGGTTGAGAGAGAGATCGCATTACCTGCAACCTGATTGACACCTGTGATCCCGTGAAGAAGTATAAAGGAGGGTCTGAGGGGGGGGAACTCTCAGACGCACCAAGGAGACACCAAGGAAGCACGATACCGATTCCCGTGGGAGCGGGAAGCCATTTTGAAGGAAGCCACGTGCGTTAGATTCCAAATTTTGAATCTGTGGCTAGAACCAACGAAAGACTGCTTTTAACTAACAACGGGGAAGCCTGCTCCCCTGATTCCAAGGATTTGCTCTGCAAAGACAACGGGCAAGTGTTTATCCTTTCTAAATCATCTCTCTCTCTCTACAACGTGAAAACCCCAGCGGTTCCCAAAAGGGAAAAGCCTGCAAACTTCTGAGTGACTCTTTATATTTCAATTGGACTCAGTATTACCCCTAGACAACTATAGAGCTTATTTCTGATTGATTATTATTACACCGGTGTTTTAGATTGAGTTTTGACGATGTATATGATCTGAATGTTTTGTATTAACCATACGTTTGTGCCCTTTTTGAATAAAACGTTTGAAAATAGTAGCATCCGACTCAGCTAATCCCGCTATCTTTGCTGGTAAGTTACCTGGTTACGGGGTTACGTAACAAGTGGGGTTCTCGTCCCGGATTTGAAACCAAACGGGAGGGTCAGTGAATCGGGCTGTAAGTCCAAACTTAAATCTGGTTACGCAGGTAGCCAGACGGGAAACCAGCAAAGATGGATGTGGAGGAATTTATGGGAAACCCGACGGTAGGGGCGCTAGGGAAAGCTACAAAATCAGACTTAGTAAGTTTGGCGCAGGCTTTAGACCTCACAGCGGTGAAGCCAGCAATGAAAAAGCAGGAAGTGCGAAGGGTCATACAACAGCATTACGTTGGGAAGAAGGTGTTTGCAGCTGAGGATTTGGAAAATATTCCCGAAAAGAGATTAGCAAGTGGGACAGATCAGGCAGAGTTGGAGAAAGCAAGGTTGGACTATGAGCTTAAAGTAAAGCAGCTAGAAGTAGAAGCAGCTGAAAAGGCTGCGGAAAGAGAGCATGTGTTCAAACTAAAGGAATTAGAGATGAAACGGGGTCATGAGCTCCAGCTAAAGCAGCTAGATGTAGAAGCAGAAGCAGAAGGGAAAGAGAAACAAAGGAGCCATGAATTGGAGCTGGACAGGCGAAGGCAAGAGCGAAAAGCTCAAGGGGGAGAGAGAGGGGAGGGGGACGATTTAGCCAGAGGTAGGATTTGGGCAGCCATGATGCCGACCCACCGACCGGCGAGTACGGTCTCCCCGCCCCTAGAGTCCCAGAGCTATCCCGCATGCGCGGACACTTGCAGCCTGTCGAGAAAAGCAGCTGAGAACCAGAGCAGTTTAAATCGGGCCAGTAGTGAATTGGCCAAGACGTTTTTACCGACCCTATACCACGAGGGTTCAGAGGGTGGTAAAACAGAAAGGAGTAAAGTGAAAGGGGGTAAGGAGATAGCCCCCCCCCCCTTAGTGAAGAGAAAGGTCCTAGAGGTAGGAAATAAAGATGAGAAACGGATAAAGCTGTTAAAACGTCCAGAGTTAGACGTGGTTGATCTGTCTGGTTTGGCAGAATTGTTTGGAGAAGTTGAGAGTTCTAAAGGTGTTCTCGATCGTCCCGAGAGTGAAATGAGGGCAGTCTTAGAGAAGAAGGGTATCCTTGCTGTGGAGAAGTCAGCTGAAATGGCCGAGGAGGTTGTTTCAGCTCGCAGGGTTGCGCCTTCCCCAACGGGGGGCTGCCTAGAGAGTAGCTGGAAGGATCGGGGGACGTTAGAATTTGAAAAGGGTACGGGTGTTGAAAGCCTGGAAGAGGCCAATGTCCCGCTTGAGTGTGTCCAAGATGGGGATGCACGTGGTGCTGAACCTAGTCACGGAGCTCAGGAAAAAGTGGAGGTATTTGACTCAGCTGGACGAGACGGCCGTCCTTTTGGAGCAGATAGACTTGGTTCGGGAAAAAAAGGGTTAACCTTGGGAAGTGAGAGTTCCCAGGTGGTTGTGCTCGAAAGTGGGTTACAAATTGGTGAGGTGAATATTATTATTGAAGGAAAAGGGAAATGTGTAGTTCCCAAATTGACTGAAGAAAATTTAAAGGCTGGACTGATATCAGAAGCAGCAACCAGGCTACAGAGACAATGGCTTGGTACCACAAAGCCTGTGAATCAATTACAGGTTGAGTTGGAAGGTAAAGGGGCCCCACACGCTATTGTTATGCAAGGGTGTGGTGTGAACAGGCAGCACTTGACATGCTGTCTGAACAAAGCGGGTTCACTTGCAGATCTTAAATTGGAAACTAATAGCATGACGGGTCCTGAAGAGAAAAATAACAAATTGCATAAAATTAAAGAATTGGGTGGAAATTCGGAAGATGGTCTAAGTTTGGAACACGTTGATAAAATAACTCCTATGAAAGGAGCGGGCGAAAGCCTATTTCGCCAGGGTGCCCAAGATCACCATGAGGGAATTAACCGGAAAAGAGGCGAGGGTTAATGGGGACGCCATTTTTAAACAGCAGAAGCCGGTTTTAAGGGATTTTGACAAAGATGTGAATAATAAAGACAACACCCATGGAAGCTTGACTGTTAAGTTTGAAAGTAACATAAAAATTAGTATTTTGCATGAACTTTTGTAGTACACACGTAAGCTAAGATCACAACTCTTTAGTTATGTTGCTGAAGAAAATAAATAAATAAGGTGGTTATTAAGCTGAAGTTTGATGCTACCAGACTTTAGTATGGCACGTGAGGTTAAAGTATTAAAGAAAAGGGGCACTGTACTTGTTACCTGTTTAGATACTGACTTGAATGTATAACGGTAGTACTCTGTGAAGAGAAAAGCTTGTGTAGTATGTAGATACAAAAAAAAAGTCCTGTACCAACCTGTTTTTAACCGCTGGTTAAAAACCTGCTATGGGGGGAGGTGTTATGCCCTCGGCCCCCTCCTTTGTGAGAATTGCAAGAGCCCTAGTCAAGGGGGGGTCAACTGACCCAAGAGAGAAAGAGACGTGCTGAATAGACACAGGAAAATGGGAGAGAGAGAGAGAGAGAGACGTGCGGAAGACCACGTTCTCCCGAGAAGCAGAATAAAGGCGACATTGACTATTGTCTCATGGAGACCACGTGAAAAGCCCTCGGGCAAAGTGGGCTGGTTGAGAGAGAGATCGCATTACCTGCAACCTGATTGACACCTGCGATCCCGTGAAGAAGTATAAAGGAGGGTCTGGGGGGGGGGGGGAACTCTCAGACGCACCAAGGAGACACCAAGGAAGCACGATACCGATTCCCGTGGGAGCGGGAAGCCATTTTGAAGGAAGCCACGTGCGTTAGATTCCAAATTTTGAATCTGTGGCTAGAACCAACGAAAGACTGCTTTTAACTAACAACAGGGAAGCCTGCTCCCCTGATTCCAAGGATTTGCTCTGCAAAGACAACGGGCAAGTGTTTATCCTTTCTAAATCATCTCTCTCTCTCTACAACGTGAAAACCCCAGCGGTTCCCAAAAGGGAAAAGCCTGCAAACTTCTGAGTGACTCTTTATATTTCAATTGGACTCAGTATTACCCCTAGACAACTATAGAGCTTATTTCTGATTGATTATTATTACACCGGTGTTTTAGATTGAGTTTTGACGATGTATATGATCTGAATGTTTTGTATTAACCATACGTTTGTGCCCTTTTTGAATAAAACGTTTGAAAATAGTAGCATCCGACTCAGCTGATCCCGCTATCTTCGCTGGTAAGTTACCTGGTTACGGGGTTACTTAACACACTAAAATATAACTTGTCCACCTATTGTATTAGGTTTTTTGATGGAATGGTGTGATAATACATATTGTGTTAAAGAAAATAAAGGGAAAGTAGTTGCCAGCCTCCAATAAGTTGATACCTTCCCCCATACCCCATGAAGTGAAGGTGTGAGATATGCTACTACCAAACAGGTATCCACTGGGCAAGTTCTTTCACTGGATTTTTAGTTCAGTCAGCATGAGTTGAGTTTTTACAGAATTATGATTTGTTTCACAGATGACCAGGTGGAATCACGGGGAAGATTCAGTTCATCCAATGACAAGAGATCTCCACACCCCTAGTCTGGGCAATAATTCATGGACTCATTTGCTATCCACAGTAGATTTTGCTCTGGTTCACTGAGAACATAAGAACAATGGCAATGCCTGAAAGTTGCTGCTTTGGAAATTAATAACTGGCGTAAGACCAGGACTTTAATACACACTTTTAAACTGCACAGTTCCTCTCAGTGAAGGGGTACAACCTTTACGTTAAATTTGAGGATGTGTTGTGTTTTGCTTTAGAATAAACACAAGAGATTCTGCTGATGGTGGAAATCCAGAGCAATACTGGAGAAACTCAGCGGGCCAGTTAGTATCGATGAAAATTAATAAGCTCTGGATGTTTCGGGCTGAGACCCTCCTTCAAGACTGGAAAGGAAGGGGGAAGGTGCCAGGATAAGAAGCTGGGCGGGGGGAGGGAGGACAAGCTAGAAGCTAATAGGTGAAGCCAGATGTGTGGGATGTGTGGGGGAAGGGGGATGTGGCAAGAATCTCGGAGATGATAAGTGTAAAAGGTAAGGGGCTGGAGAAGAAGGAGAGGAGAGTGGACTATGGGAGAAAGGTAAGGAAGAGGGGATATATAGATGAGAAGAACAGGTATGAGGCCAGTCTGCAGAAATAAAGAGGGAAGGGACAGGAGAAAAAATCACTGGAAATTGCAGAAGTCAATGTTGGAAGCTACCGAGACAGAATAGCTCCTCCAGTCTGAGGGCGGTCTCATTGTGGCAGTAGAGGAGGCTATGGACTGACATGTCCGAATGGGAATGGAAGTAGGATTGAAATGAGTGGGAACCAGGTAAGATCACACTTCTTCCGGCAGACGGAGCTTAGGTGCTCAGCAAAGCAGTCTACCAATCTCCATCAGGTCTCACTGATATACAGGAGGCCACACCAGGAGCACTGAATACAGTAGATGACCCCACTCATGGGTGAAGTGTTGCCTCACCTGGATGGACTGTTTGGGGCCTTGAATGGTAGTGAGGAAGAAGGTGCAGGGGCAGGTGTGGCCCTTGTTCTGCTTGCAAGGGGAAGTACCAGGAGGGATGAGTGTTAACCAGGAGGGAAATCAGTGGGGAGGGGCAAGTGGACAAGGGAATTCATAGGGAACGACCCCTGCTGAAAGCCACTTGCAAGGATAAGTATCAGCAGAGAGATCAGTGGGAAGGGGACCTACACTCGGGCCTCCAGAAAAATCAGAATCTCCCAGTGCCACTTACACTCTGTCCGTCAGAACAAGTGAAACCTCCTGGTAGCCACACACTTCAATTCTACTTCCCATTCCCATTCCAACATGTCAGTCCATGGCCTCCTCTACTACCGTGTCGAAGCCACACTCAGGTTGGAGGAGCAACACCTTATATTCCATCTGGGTAGCCTCCAACCTAATGGCATGAACATCGATTTCTCTAACCTCGCAGCTGCCCCCCCCCCACCACTTCACCATTCCCTATTCCTGTTTTCCTCCCTCCCTCTCTCACCTTATCTCCTTGCCTGACCATCACCTTCCCCTGGTGCTCCTCCTCCTTTCCTTTCTTCCATGGTCTTCTACCCTCTCCTCACAGATTCCCTCTTCTCCAGCCCTTTACCTCTTTCATCAATCAAATTCCCAGCTCTTTACTTCACCCCCTCCCCTTCTCCCAGTCTCACCTATCACTTTCCATTTTGTACTTCTTCCTCCCCTCCCACCACCTTCTTACTCTGATTTCTCCTCGGTCTTTCCCATTCTAATGAAGCGTCTCAGCCTGAAGCATCGACTGTTTACTCTTTTCCATGTAATCTATCACCTCTGTTTTAATATATCTAATGACTTGACCTCCACAACCATCTGTGGCAATGAATTCCACGCATTCACCACCCTCCAGTAAAGATGTCCTTCCTAATCTCTGTTGTAAATGGACATCTCTAGATTCAGAGGCTGTGCCCTCTGGTTCTGGACTCCCCCACTATCAGAAGCATCCTCTCCACATTCACTCTATCCAGTCCTTTAAATACTCAATAGGTTCAATGAGATCCCACCTCGTTCTTATAAACTCCAGCAGGTACAGGCCCAGAGCCATCAAACACTCCTCATACATTAACCCTTTTATTCCCAAAATCATTCTTGTGAACGTTCTCCGGATCCTCCCAGATGCTAGCTTATCTGTTCTTAGATAAGGGGCCCAAAACTGCTCATGATACTCCAAGTGCAGTATGACCAATGCATTATAAAGTCTCACCATTACATCCTTGCTTTTATATTCAAGTCCTCTTGAAATGAATGCTAACCCTGCATTTACACTCCTCACCACCAACTCAACCAGCAAGTTCACCTTTAGGGAATTCTGTACAAGGGCTCCCAGTTATCTCTGCACCTCTGATTTTTGAATACTGCCCCCATTTAGAAAATAGTCTCCATCTTTATTCATTCTTCCAAAGTGCATGACCATACACTTCCCTACACTGTATTCCACCTGCCACTTCTTTGTCCAGTCTCCTAATCTATCTACATCCTTCTGCAGACTTCCTGCTTCCACAACATCATCTATCTACATATCATCCACAAAGTTGGCCCCAAAGCCATCAGTTCTGTCATCCAAATCATATAATTGACATACAAAGTGAAAAGAAGAAATCCCTAAACTGCGGAATGCCACTCATCTCTGGCAGCCAACCAGAGAAGACTCCCTTTATTCCCACTCTGCCTCCTGCCGATCAGCTAATGCTCTATCCATGCTAGTATTTTTCCTGTAATACCACGGACTCTTATCTTGCTAAGTAGCCTCATGTGTGGCGCCTTGTCAGAGTGCTTCTGAGCAGCTAAGCACACAACTTTCATGAATTCTCCTTTGTCGATCCTGCTCGTTATTTCTTCAAAGAATTCCAGCAAATTTGTCAGACAAGATTGCTCTGAAGGAAACCATGCTGACTTTGGCCTGTTTTACCATATGCCTCCAAGTACCCCAAAGTCACATATTTAACAATCATCTCCAACATTTTTCCAACCACCAAGGTCAGGATAACAGGTCTATAAACAGATGTGCCAACTTTGTACTTCATACCTTGTCCGATCTCTGTCTCTTGATGAAAGTGTACACTCCTGAAGTTTAAGGGAAACATTTATCTTCCATCCCTTTTCATTTATTTAAAACATGTAACATACTTAACTCTTACTATTTGAATATTATAGATGATATAACTTATTTGTGCCATTCTGTATTAATGGAGTATTCTCATTTTCTATCTTAGCCTCATCTTCTCCATCTTCCATCTTTAACATTCTGTCAATTTTTGATACAAATATAGCCAGGAGCAGGCTATGGTCTCCATGAATGAGATCATGGTTGAACTTACATCAATTGAGCTACTATGCCCTTAACCCTTGATTTCTATAGTGTCTCAACACAGCAGTCTTAAGTATACTTATGAACTCTCTTTTACTGGGCGTTTCTGGAAATGTGGCTCAATAACCCCTCACTAACAGCCACTGGATTCCGCGGCGAGAACCCACCTTCCTCGGGCTTTGTACGTCTAGGGAGTATATGATTTTGGTCCCGCCCAATCCATGGGGTTGGGACGTCGTGCCCACCCAAAGCTGTGTGTTTTACTGCCATGCAGTTGCCCATTGGCATGAAATAACAGATCACACACTTCATACAATATTAAAGTATATTTGTGAATGTTAACTTAACCAAAGAGTGAGTAACTAAAAGAAAAACAAAAAGGGCCCATTATAATTAGGCAGTAAAATGTGCACAGATTGAAGTTCAAATCACCGATCCTTGGTAAACCTCCCACAGTGACTCCATCAAATCGCGTTTTCCCACCGGATCGAATCCCACGACCGGTTCTCTCCAGCATCTTCCCTCTTCATCTCCCGCTAGACAAAGACCAACCTCCCCCCCTCTCCCCAGTGTTCTCTGGAACCTTCCCCCAGTTCCACCATCCTAACTGGATGACACACGTCCCTAAGCATCCCTTATTTTCAACGGTAACCCAGACAGGCTGAAAGTAGAACAGACTGCTCTTACAGAACTGCTAAAATGGAATACCTACAGCAATGCAGTAAAATTGTGAACCAGGGTGTTACACAAGTATCTGTGGTTCTACGGTACAGAGAACTCCGGTGATCCACGACATTCGTGAGGTAATAGTTGCAGCTCTATAAAACTCTAGTTAGACTACACTTGGGGTATCGTGTTCAGCTTGAGTCACCTATTATAGGAAGGATGTGGAAGGTTTGGAGATGGAGGAGATGTACCAGTATGCTGCCTGCATTAGAGAGCATCTCCTATTTTGATAGTTTGAGTGAACTACAGCTTTTCTTTTTGGAAAGGAGGAGGTTGAGAGGTGATTTGATGGAGCTGTACAAGATGGCATGAGGCATAGATTGAGAGGATAGCCAAATATTTTTTCCCCAGAATGGAAATGGCTAATATGAGGGATATAACTTGGTGTTTGGATGAAAGTAAGGTGGGGGAGAATGTCTGAGACAGTTTTTTTTTACAAAGAGTGTGGTAGGTGCATGGAATGCTCTGCCAGGGATGGGGGTGGGGCAGATGCATAAGGGACATTTAAGAGACTCTTAGATAGGCACATGGATGAAAGGAAAATGGAGGGCTATGTGGGAGGGAAGGTTTAGATTAATCTTGAAGTAGGTTAAATGGGCTGAAGGGCCAGTACTGTGGTTTACTGTTCTATGTTCTACTCTGAAGCCCAAGGATTAAAGTGAGTCATGCACTTCTGTTTAGTTTATAAATGAAGTGCTTTACTGGCTCCTGTTTACAATTTTACAGATGTTGGTAAGGCCATACCTTGAATACTGTGCAGAGTTATGGTTCTCTTATTAAATTATAGGCAAAACCAGAAGAGATTCACTCTACTAATTCATGGGATGAGAGGAATGTCCTGTTACAACCATCCAAAAAATGACACCTGTACTGCTTAAAGTTTGGAAAAACTGGAAAATATATTCCTTTCTTATTGAAATTATTCTAATGGAACATAACAGGATAAACAGTGAGACTTCCCAAATATCAAATACAGGCATTCAAGACAAGAGCCCTGAATAATGGGGCATGCAAGATAAGGAGCAGTTGTTCAAAACTGAGGGTTGTATGAATTTCCTCTGACAGAATCTCTAAAATCCTCAACACTAGAGGGTTGTGGAGGCTTGTGCACTTTAAAGTGGAAATGGATAAGTCGTTGAGATGGATAAATCTTTGGAAGTTTGGGGAACTCAGGGCTGTGTGAAATAGGCACAGAAGAGGAATTAAGTCTTGGTGCAGATGAGTTATGTTAATATTGAATGGCAGGACAAACTAGATGGTTCTATCGACTTACTCTGACTCCTATATTCTTGTGAGATTGACGGTGCCTAAGCTTGCCTTTGCATTGATACCACTTACCTTACCCATGCCTGCATGAGCGTGGCCCATCTTTACAACCACAGGGAATTTGGGAATCGTGAGCTGAAACAGAACAACAGCATATCATTTAGAACCTCATTATGTGTTACTATGAATGCAACTTTTATCCATTACTTTTATTTTCATTTTATTTCTGGCTCTTCCCACCGTATTCTTCTAAATATTGCACAATAGATCAGCCTGCTTACTAAGATTTCTCTGAGGACAATTTTATGAGTTAAACATTTGCAGTCAAAGAACGTAGCATAATTATACTCTTTTTTTTTAGTTTGATTGCCTTGTTGGAGTTTTCTTTTTCATTCATGTTTCAGAGTCTGGTCATTACTGGCTAGTTGAGAATTTACTACCTACACATAACAATTCTTGAGAAAGGTGGCTGTTAGGGCATATAGCAAATATTAATTTCAGCAACCAATTTTTAGACCTCCACATGGATTGTAAACTAACTTTAAAATGCAGCCCTGGACAATAGCTTCCTGGAGTTGTGAACACCAGTTAATTGAAAACCAGACAATGCTGATTAAAATTCATTTTGAGTATCTGGAGTGTGGGTGCAAAGAAGGAGGTGTGAAAATTACATGTAATTCAAAGGAAGCATTGTAGATACATTCTAACTATAGAATTGCCCTTTGACCTTTATCATATAAAATGTAATGCAATATTAGGTCAAACAGGCCTCTTTCTCCGAGAGAGTCTCATCTTATTGAATAAAACACTTCTGTATCCATTAGCTTCAGTGTCTCTCTGGTGACTTTGTTCACGTTACACCATTTTACAGTCGTAATGAGCTACTTCCTTCTTGAAATGTTGCAGTCCTTCAGATGAAAAAAACTGCCACAGTGCTTTTGAGGAAGGGATTCCAGGATTTAAATCCAGTGACAATGAAGAAACAGAAATAATTCTCCACAGATGGCATGCAACTTGGTGTTCCTGTGTGCCTGAAGCCTTCTTGCTGGTAAAGTTTGTAGGTTTAGGTGTTTCTATTGGTTGCTTGGGCAAGTAACTAATGTGTCTTTTGTTACTGGCACATACAGCAGCCACTCTGTAACAGTGATGGGGAAACAATATAATGAATGGGAGGTCAGTAGATTGGTTTGTCCTTCATGTTGTTGAGCTTGAGTGTTACTGACGCTTCATGCATTGAGGCAAGGGAAGAGAATTCCAGCACAGTATTCTCTCAGTTTTGACCCAAAACATTGACTATCTCTTTGCCTCTATAACCATATAACAATTACAGCACGGAAACAGGCCATCTCGGCCCTTCTAGTCCGTGCCTAACGCTTACTCTCACCTAGTCCCACTGACCTGCACTCAGCCAATAACCCTCCATTCCTTTCCTGTCCATATACCTATCCAATTTTGCACTTCTACTGGAAGCTCATTCCACACAGTCACCACTCTCTGAGTAATGAAATTCCGCCTCATGTTACCCTTAAACTTTTGCCCCCTAACTCTCAACTCATGTCCTCTTGTTTGAATCTCCCCTACTCTCAATGGAAAAAGCCTATCCACGTCAACTCTATCTATCCCCCTCATAATTTTAAATACCTCTATCAAGTCCCCCCTCAACCTTCTACGCTCCAAAGAATAAAGACCTAACTTGTTCAATCTTTCCCTGTAACTTAGGTGCTGAAAACCAGGTAACATTCTAGTAAATCTTCTCTTGTACTCTCTCTATTTTGTTGACATCTTTCCTATAATTCAGTGACCAGAACTGTACACAATACTCCAAATTAGGCCAAATGTAATTTTAACATTACATCCCAACTCCTATACTCAATGCTCTGATTTATAAAGGCCAACATACCAAAAGCTTTCTTCACCACCCTATCCATATGAGATTCCACCTTCAGGGAACTATGCACCATTATTCCTAGATCACTCTGTTCTACTGCATTCTTCAATGCCCTACCATTTACCATGTATGTCCTATTTGGATTATTCCTACCAAAATGTAGCACCTCACACTTATCAGCATTAAACTCCATCTGCCATCGTTCAGCCCACTCTTCTAACTGGTCTAAATCTCTCTGCAAGCTTTGAAAACCTACTTCATTATCCACAACGCCACCTACCTTAGTATCATCTGCATACTTACTAATCCAATTTACCACCCCATCATCCAGATCATTAATGTATATGACAAACAACATTGGACCCAGTACAGATCCCTGAGGCACACCACTAGTCACCGGCCTCCAACTTGACAAACAGTTATCCACCACTACTCTCTGGCATCTCCCATCCAGCCACTGTTGAATCCATTTTACTACTTCAATATTAATACCTAACAATTGAACTTTCCTAACTAACCTTCCGTGCAGAACCTTGTCAAAGGTCTTACTGAAGTCCATATAGACAACATCCACTGCTTTATCCTCATCAACTTTCCTCATAACCTCTTCAAATTGTCAAACATGACCTTCCACGCACAAATCCATGTTGACTGTTCCTAATCAGACCCTGTCTATCCAGATAATTATATATACCATAGTGTCAAGCACTATCAAGCACTCTAGATAGTGCTTGAACTGCTGAGCTCCTCCAGCCTTTTGTTCATTGCTCTAGATTCCAGTATCTGCAGTCTTGTGTCTCAGTATTCCATTACAACCCGGATGTCCCTTGTAAATGGCAAAAAGGCTTTGTGGTGTCAGGAGATAAGTTACTCACCTCAGGATTCCCAAACCCTGTCCCTGCTCTTACTACTCTAACATTTATGCAACTGGTCCAGTTGGGTTTCGGATTATGCTCATTCCAACATGTTGATGGTGGGTGACTCAAAATGATAATGTCATTAGTTATAAAGATTAGGTCTGTTGTAGATGTTACATTATAAATTAGTCTGGCATTTTTATGTTATTTAATACTTCGTTGCCTATGTGTAGTTGTGATTTAGGATTTGCCTCTTCATTTGCTGGTGAGTTGAAAATGCAACTGAATAATATGTGACCATTAGTGTGAATCTCCACTTCTAACTTTATGATGGTAATACAGCCTAGTGTCAGAATATGGCTAAAAATCTACTGTAGAACATCATGTATTTATGTGATGGCAGCCTTAGAATGCCTGAGTCTCTGGATACTTTCTTCAACCGAGATGTGGTGTTTCTGCAGTCTCTCTGGGATTAACCCTTCCTGCGAGGCTACACTCGGCTGGGCTTTGAATGGAGTACTGCCAGACTCCCACTAAACAAGTATCTTCAAAGCCAAATGCAGAAAAGAAAACTCCGCCTGTTAATTTAAGCGTACTGTGGATTGTCACAAACAGGAGAAAATCTGCAGACGCTGGAAATCGAAGGCAAAATACACAAAATGCTAGAGGAACTCAGCAGGTCAGGCAGCGTGTATGGAAATGAATAAACTGTCGACCTTTCGGGCCGAGACCCTGCATCAGGATGTTGCCTGACCTGCTGAGTTCCTCCAGCATTCTGTGTATACTGTGGACTATGGAAGGGTCTGAGCAGCCTACATTCAGTTCTGAAACTGCCTAGTCAGATATCCCAATGTTAGCAAAGTATCCTGTTAAATAGGCACAGGTGCAATATAAAGCACCACATGCTCCAAATGTTTCTATTATAAATTGGAGGTTTCATATGCAATTTATGACAGTATGGAGGAAACATGCAGAGCAATCAATGATGTCATTACATCTGCATTTTGCATCTAAAATTGTCTGCTGATGATTCATATTTATAAACATTTCAGAAATGTATCACCATCTGTGCAGGTTGCTGTACAGTGTGGGTTCCATGGGTCAGGATTACAACGTGACTCCGTGATTTCTCCGACAGTACATACTGTAATCCCTCTTAGGACGATCAGTGATTCATTGGAACAGGATATAATATGACCCCCTCAGGATAGTCAGTGATTCCATAGGCTGCACTATTTATAAATATATTCTGATTTTTAAAAACTATTGTTTATTAACTTGACATTTCCCTTCCAATGACATCTGTGTTATTAATATTCCATTATTTCATAGAACACAGCACAGGACAGGACCTTAGGCCCATGTTGTTGTGCTGAAACTTTTAACCTACTCTAAGATCAATCTAACCCTTCCCTTCTGCATATCCCTCCATTTTTCTTTCATCCATGCGCCTATCTAAGAGTTTCTTAACTGTCCTTAATGTACCTGCTTCTACCACCACCCCTGGCAGGGCATTCCACACACCCACAACTCTGTAAAAAACTTACCTCTAACAATCACCTTAAAATTATGACCCCTGGTACTAGCCATTTCCTTCAGATTATCCACTGAATCTTTGCATCTTATTATCTTGTATACTTCTATTAAGTCGCGTCTTATCCTTCTCCTCTCCAAAGAGTAAAACACTAGCTCACTCAACTTACCCTCAACAAGACATGCTCTTTAATCCAAGCCGTATCCTGGTAAATCTCATCTGCACTCTCTCTAAAGCTTCCTTATCCTTCCTATAATGAGGCAACCAGAAATGAACACAATACTCCAAGTGCTGACTAACCAGAGTTTTACAGAGCCGTAACATTATCTCACAGCTCTTGAGCTCAGTCTCCTGAGTAATGAAGGCCAACACACCATACACCTTTTTAACAACCCTATCAATTTCTCAGCAACTTTGGGGGAATCCATAGACATGGACCTCAAGATCCTCTACACTGCCAAGAAACCTGCTATTAACCCTGCATTTTGCCTTCAAATTAGACCATCCAAAGTGAATTACTTTTCACTTCACACTTTTCCAGTTGAACTGCATTTGCCACTTCTCAGCCCAGCTCTGCACCCTGTCAACATCAGAATCAGATTCAGAATCAAAATTGGGTTCATTATCATTGACATGGGTCATGAAATTTGTTAACTTAGCAGCAGCAGTACAATGCAATACATGAGTATATACAAATAAATAGATAAATAAATTACAGTAAGTATATATATATATATATATATATGTATATTGAATAGATTAAAATAGTGCAAAACAGAAATAATATATTTTTTTTTAAAAGTGGGGTAGTGTTCATGGGTTCAATGCCAATTTAAGAATTGGATGGCAGAGGGAAAGAAGCTGTTCCTGAATCGCTGAGTGTGTGCCTTCAGGCTTCTGTACCTCCTTCCTGATGGTAATAATGAGAAGAGGGCATGCCCTCTGTGATGGGGGTCCTTAGTAATATTTGTTGCCTTTCTGAGGTGCCAATCCTTGAAAATATCTTGGGTACTATGGAGGCTAGTACCTAAGATGGAATTGACTAATTTTATGATTTTCTGTAGATTCATTCAGTTCTGTACAGTAGCACCTCCCCCCCCCCCCCCATACAAGACAGTGGTGCAACTTGTCAGAACGCTCTCCACGGTACATCTATAGAAGTTTTCAAGTGTTTTACTTGACAAACCAAATCAATTAAAACATCTAATGAAATATAGCTGCTGTCTTGCCTTCTTTATAGCTGCATCAATATGTTGCGACCAGGTTAGATCCTTAGAGATCTTGACAACCAGGAACTTGAAATTGCTTACTCTCTCCGCTTCTGATCCCTCTATGAGGATTGTTTCATGTTCCTCCAATCCATGGTCAACTCTTTTGTTTTACTGACATTGAGTGTAAGGTTGTTGCTGTGACACCAGTCAACCAGCTGGTGTGCCTCACTCCTGTACATCCTCTCATCTTCACCTGAGACTCTACCAACAATGGTTATATCATCAGCAAATTTATAGATGGTATCCTATTGTAACCTGCTACATCCTTCTACAGTATCCATAACTCTACCAATCTTTGTGTCATCTGCAAACTTACTAACCCACCCTTCTACTTCCTTATCCAAGTTATTATAAAAATCACAAAAAGCAGGGGTCCCAAAAGAAATCCCTTCAGATCACCACTGGTGCCCAACCTCTGGGCAGAATATGCTCTATTTATAACCACTTTTTGCCTTCCATGAACATGCCCATTCTAAATCCACACAGCTATTTCCCAGGATCCCCTGCCTCCTGACTTTCTGAATTAGCCAATCATGGAGGATCTTTATCAATTGCCTTACTAAAAATCACATCCACCACATCCATTGCTTTACCTTAATCAATGTGTTTTGCCACATCCTTATTGATTTCAATCAGGCTCATGAGGCATGACTTGCCCCTCACAAAGCCATGCTGACTACCCCTAGTCGGTCTATGCTTCACAAAATGTTCATCAATCTTATCTCTAAGCAATCTTCTCCAATAATGTGCCCACCACTGAAGTAAGGCTCACTGGTCTATAATTCCCAGAGTTATCTCTATTTCCTTTCTTGAACAAAGGAATAACATTTTCCACCATCTAGTCATCTTACACATGTGGTCAGTAAGGATGCAAAGATCATCTGTCCCTGGGGTCTTATCTATCCTAATGATTTTCAAAACTTCCAGAACAACCTCGTTCTTAACATCAACCTGTTCTAGCATATCAGCCTGTTTCATGTTGTTCTCACATTTGTCAAGGTCCCTCTCACTAGTGAATACCGAGGGATAGTATTCATCAAGGACCTCCCCTACTTCCTCTGAATCCAGGCACAAGATTCCTCTTTTATTCCTGATCGGTTCTCCCTTCGCTCTAGTCATCCACCTGTTCCTAAACAAAAGAGGTTCATAGATGCTGGAAATCAAGAGCAACATACAAAATGCTGGATGAACTCAGCAGATCAGGCAGCATTTATGGAGAGGAATAAATAAGCAACATTTTTGGCTGAGGCCCTTTATCAAGACTGCAAAGGAAGAGGGAGAAGCGAGGATAAAAAGGTTGGGGGAGGGGAAGGAGTACAAACTGACAGGTGAAGAGGAGGAGGGAATGAAGTGAGAACCTGTGAGGGAATAGGTGGAAAAGGTAAAGTCTTCAAGACCATGAGACACACAGCAGAGTTAGGCCATTTGGCCCATCAAGTTTTCTCTGCCATTCCAACATGATTGATTTATTTTCCCTCTCAAACCCCATTCTCCTGCCTTCTCCCTGTACCTTTGTCACCCTTACTAATTAAGAAACTATTGCTCTTTTCTCTAAATAAACCCAATGACTTGGCTTCCACAGCTATCTGAATTACACAGATTCACCACCCTCTGGCTAAAGAAATTCCCTCTCATCTCCACCCTAAGCGGACATCTTTCTATTCTGAAGTTGTGCCTTCAGTTCCTAGACTCTCCCACTATCGGTTACAACCTCTCCACATTCACTCTAACTGGGCCTTTCAACATTCAATAGGTTACAATGAGATTCCCCCTTATTCTTCTAGACTTCAGTGAGTACAGGCCCAGAGCCGTCAAGCGCTCCTCATATATTAACCCTTTCATTTCCAGAATTATTCTCCTGAAATTCCTCTGGACCCTCTCCAATGACAGCACATCCTTTCTTAGATAAGGGCTCCAAAATGGCTCACAATAATCCAAGTGTGGTTTGACCAAAGCCTTATAAAGCCTCAGCATTACATCCTTGCTTTTATATTCTAGTCCTCTCAAAGTGAATGCTAACATTGCATTTCCCTTCCTTGCCACCAACTTTTAACCTGCAAGTGAAGTTTTTGGGAATCCAGGAGGAGGAGGAGTCCCAAGTCCCTCTGCACCTCTGATTTCTGAATCTTCTCCCCATTTTGAAAAAGGAAGGAGGAATCTGATAAGAGAGGACAGTGGACCGTGGGAGAAACGGAAGGAGGAAGGGCACAGAGGGAGGTGATAAGCAAATGAAGAGAAGTGAAGGGGTAAGAAGGGACCCAGAATGGGAAATGGAAAAAAGGGAGAAGAGAGAGAGAGAGAAATCATTGGAAGTTAGAGAATACAATGTTTGTACAGTCAGATTGGAGGCTACCTAGACGGAATATGTGGTGTTGCTTATCCAACCTAAGAGAAGCAGTACAGGAGGCCGTAGACGGACATGGGAATGAGAATGAGAAGTAAAATTAAACTGGGTGGCCCTCGGGAAATCCTGCCTGTTGTAGATTACAATGGGATATTGATAGGATGCAGAACTGGGCTGAGAAGTGACAGACGGCGTACAATCCAACAAAGTGTGAAGTGATACACTTTGGAAGGTCGAACTTGAAAGTTAATGACAAGATACTTGTCAGTTTGGGGGAACAGAGCGACCTCGGTTACACATACATAGATCCTTCAAAGTTGCGTACTGTAAGTTGATGGGGTGACTGTGAAAGCAAATGGTAAGTTGGTTTTCATTACTCAGGCGATTGAGTTCAAGAGACATGAAGTAACTTTATAAAACTCTGATAAGACCACACTTGGAGTGTTGTGTTCTGTTCTGGTTGCCTCATTATAGAAAGGATGTGGAGATGGTGCAGAGGACGTTTACCAGAATGCTCCCTGGATTAGAGAATATGCCTTATGAGGATCGGTTGAGTGAGCTACAGCTTTTCTCTTTGGAGTGAAGGAGGCTGAGAGATGACTTGGTAGAGGTGTATATGATGATGAGGCATAGATAGAGTGGACAGCTGGTGACTTTTTCCCAGGGTAGAAATGGGTATTACGAGAAGACACCATTTTAAGATGATTGGAGGGAAGTTCGTGGGGGTTGTCAGAGGTAGGTTTCTTACTGAGAGAATGGCAAGTGTGCGGAACACACTTCCAGAGCTGGTGGTGGAGACAGATACATTAGGGAGATTTAAGAGGCTCTTGGGTACATGGGTGAAAGAAAAATGGAGGGCTATGTTAGTTTGATCTTAAAGTAGAAAAAGGTCAGCATCATGGGTCAAAGGGCATATACTGTGCCATAATGTTCTATGTTCACTGGTCTATGTTCTAAATTTTATACCCTCACAAGATTTACACGCCACTGCTCACGGCTGCAGGGTGGAGATACTCACTGAATAATGAATTTTCCATTCTTAGCAAATGGCAAGATGCCTAAACAGACCTCTGAAAAAAAGGTATTTGGCCCTTCTGTGCCTATCTCTGATCAGTTTAAATGAAGGACAGAGCAAACACACAATATAAAGTGCTAAAGAGGTTACCAGGCAGAAAGACCAGTCATACTGTTAAAACTTCACCCTGGATTGTAACTGCCTCAGAGGTGAATAAACAAAGCAATGTTTTCACCTAGAAAATGCTAGAGGAACTCAGCAGGTCAGGCTTTTCATCTATTTTCTTTTATTTCCAGTGACTAAGGGGGAAGATATTTTTAAAAACACAAAATGCTGGCAGAACTCAGCAGGCCAGACAGCATCTATGGGAGGAGGTAGGAAGATATTTTTGCTGTCTCATTTATTATTTTACATAATATTACCTATTTCTAAAAGAAACGTCAACAAGTGAAAGACTGACATGATCCTTTCTCTGCAATGCTGTTCTCAGTAATTCAACTGATCTCAAGATAGGGGTTCTTTGGTTATCAGTTTATGATGTCTGTCTGAATCCCTGACATGTGAACGTAGCAGACACATCCCAACTCCCCGTTCTGTTGCCATAAACAGAATGTAAATTAAACAAGAAGCCTGCCCTGGGAGAGGGAGAACACAGATGTTGCATGCTGTAAACCCTTTGATGTCTACTATAAGTCACATCAGGATATAGCATACTGAATTCTCTACAAACAGATTTTTTTTATTATGCAGGGACATCAGATAACAAAGTCAAAGGAAATAGTTGTTTGTCAGGAACATCAACAAAGATAGCTTTCCTTCTTGTAATGTCTGTATGCCCACTGTCTGGCTATAATGTATTTGTTGTTTCACTGACGAAACTAACTGACTTCATCACTAGCAAATGTCCATCATCAGTTCAGCCTTTGTCTAAGTATGGTCAACCAACAGACACTGGACTGCTTAAGTGTTTTGTGATGATGAAATCTACAATAAAGCCATCATTCTCTCAAAATTAACCAAAAAGCTTCAAGACCTTGGCCTCAATACCTCCTTGTGCAACTGGATCCTCGATTTCCTCACTTACGGACACCATTCAGTTAGGATTGGTCAACAACATCTCCACCACAATCTCCGTCAGCAGAGGTGCACCACAAGGTCGTGTGCTTAGCCCCCTGCTCTACTTACTTTACACTTATGACTGTAGGGCTAAGCTCAGTTTCAGTGCCATATTCAAGTTTGCTGATAGCACCACTGTTGTAGGCGGTGAGGAATCGGCATATAGGAGGGAGATTGGAACTCTGGCTGAGTGTGCCATAATGACAACCTCTTACTCAGTATCAGCAAAACCAAGGAGCTGATTATTGACTTCAAGAGGATGAAACCAGAGGTCCATGAGCCGGTCCTCATTGAAGGATCAGAGGTGGAAAGGGTCAGCAACTTTAAATTCCTCGGTGCTATCATGTCAGAGGAACAGTCCTGGGCCCAACATATATGCATATAGAAGTTTGTGAAGATTTAGCATGACATCTAAAACTTTGACAGATGTCTATATACAGTGTGTGTGGTGGAAAGTATATAGCCTGATATGGAAACACCAATGTCCTTGAATGGAAAATCCTTCAAAAACTACTGGATACAGCCCTGTCTATCAGGGGTAAAGCCTTCCCTAGCATTGAGCACATCTACATGGAGCACTGTCACAGGAAAGCAGCATCCATCTTCAGGGATCCCCACCATCTAATTCATGCTCTCTTCTCTTTGTTGCCATCAGTAAGAAGGTACAGGAGCCTCAGGACTCTCACCACCAGATTCAGGAGCAGCTGTTGTCCCTCAACTATCAAATTCTTGAACTAGAGGGGATCACTTCATTTGCCCCAACACTGAACTGTTCCCAACACCTTTGACTCACTTTTAGGACCCTCATCTCATGCTCTAGGTATTTATTGCTTATTTATTATTATTATTTCTTTATCCTTCTTTTTGTATTTGCACGGGTTGTCATTTGCACACAGGTTGCCCGCCCTTTTGGTGCAGTCTTTCACTGATTCTGTTACGGTTATTCGGTTTATTGAGTATGCCCGCAAGAAAATGAATCTCAGGTTTGTATATGGTGATATATATGGACTTTGATAATAAATTTACTTTGAACTTTAATTCTTTATTATATCAGACATTACTCATATGTGTATCTCTTACTCATCTCATTGTTACAAGTTATTTTATGGGAATTTCTCTCCCACTCTAATTCCTGTGGAAAGTCTGTGGAAATAGTTTCTCTGTGGTTTTACCATCCTATGCTAAAGGTACACAAACCTGTGGCAAATTATATATATATATGTCTTAGTTCTGATGAAGGTCATTGACACAGAACATTGGCTGTTGGTCATTCTACAGATGCCACCTGCGGTGCTGAGTAACCCTAGCATTCCCTGTTTCCGGTGTCTGCAGTTCTCACTTGTCTATGCTTTTGGAATATCGTGTGGTGGCTTCAGGGAAAGGGAAGAGCTGCTCTTCCTCTGTCAAGCTACTCAGTGCATCACAAAGCCACAAAGAAACTTTTTTTTAAATTGTAGATTTCATGCTTACCAGCATGCAGGAATACAATATTATTTATAGTGTGGCTCTCCTAAGTCATATATAGCACATTTAGTCAGAATCGTATTACACCCTCCTGAGACAGAATTTCATTTTTTTTAATAATTCTAAGGCCAGTACTTGTCAAATCCTAACTGCACTGAAGTGATACTTTTTACAGAGCTGCTGATACTCTCCGTTGAGATTTGTTCAGCTGCAGGTTATACATTTGCTATATTTATTCAAGGTTAAAGGACAGCACATGAGTATTGGGATTTTGCAGAAAGGAAATCCCAGGTAATATAATATTCTAAAGGAAAGGCCTCAATTAGTCAGCTAATTTCAGTCCATTCCTTTACAAAAATCTGTTTATTAGGGTCTAAATTCATGAAGAGTATCCTGCATTTATGTAGCCCCTGTAATGGAGCATAATGTCCTAAATTAGGAGGATGTCTAACAAGAATTAACTCAGATGGAGGAGAAACTTGTGCACTCTAGGTGCTGAATACACGTGTATCTAATCCAAATGCAGAACTCCATCAAACTGAATTTGTGATGAATAGAAATTCCGTGCATGTTGCCCATTGACAGTCATCTCGAATGAGCTTTCCACTCAAACGATGGGCTTTGCTTTTCTCTGCTTGCTCTTTCAAATTTTACAGAGCAAAATAAAGAGCATTTTTATATCTAGTGCCTAGGAATATTTTCACTCTAACTTGCAAAACAACCTGTAGGAATGATGGACTTCATTTCCATTCTTTTCTCCTAAAGTAATCTGCAATGCTAGCACAGGAGTAATCGATATTTCAGGCTCTATTTAGTATTCTCTTATTATGACAGAGATGGCCATTCAGTCTAATGCATCTATGCTGGCTCCCAGAAGACCAAACTTATCAGTCCACTACCCTTCCCATTTCCCTGTAGCCCTGCAACTTATTCTCTTGTCTGTGCCCACAAGCTCCTCTTTTGCTAGGAAGGTATGAAAGACACAAGGACAGCATGTGAGGCACTACTGAAACCAGACGGCCCGAACTGTGAGACAGCAGCATGTACTGCTGCACCATCATTCTGCGCAATACCAAAGGCAGGTTCAGGAGCGAGTGCCACTGGAATCTGTCCACTGTCACTGTGCTCATTTCCATGATGACCTTGCAGACTAATTGTGGACAGGGTGTTATACTGTTCTTTGCTAACTCATCGAAATAACATAATAACATCCCCTAGAAATATTCGATCAGACAAGTTTCATATTGAGCTGAGGCAATTTCAGTGATGCTCCGCATAAGAGGTTGCTAGCTGCTATGAGCTCAGTGAAGTCAGAGTGCTTATAGCAAGGAAGTACACTTTTAAATTGGTAGGTTTAGTAAAATAATGAAGTTCTCATTATTTTTCTCCATCTATTGACAGTATCTTCAAAATGGCACCTCCTACACTCTATTTCAAAGTGCCATTTCAAATATTGTGGTTTTCTAAGGGAGATTGAAAAATCTGGTATTACATAATACAACATTACACATTTTGTGCTGTACAATCCTTCTGATGCATTGCATTTAAGTCCCTCACAACGACTAGACATTTTGATCCTATCAGGCCACAGAGATTAAAATCCAATGTCTGATCCACTGAACCACCCAGCTCCAGTATTAATAGTCTTCAGCTCTTTTTCTCCCAGACTATATGTAGCCCTGGCTTGTGTCCAACAGATTATCAGGGAAGGAAAGATTAGGGATTCTCTTCATCACGATTACTTCTTCAACATCACAAAACAGCCAAACTTTCCTTCCCATAAGTATTGCATAATTTGCAATCTGTCTGATCAGGACATGCCTACTAGTGACGGTCTAATGGTATGAGGGTCCACCCAGGAGCTGATTTTTTCCTTTCGACTTCCTTTCTCCCTACACAGTAATGTTGCAACCTTTTTCAGAATGACTTAGATCAGCAGCCAAGTGAAACAGAATCCAATTTAAGTTTCCCAACAGCAATGATTGTTGTATTGTAAACGTTTAAGTTGAGAAGAAGCAATTTTTTTTTAATTTTTGAGGTCTGCAAAATCCAACTGCACAACCTCCTCCTCAATTCCCGCTACCTTTCTCTCTTCCTCCCATGAACCAACATCTTAATTGAAAACATGTACAGAGGTTACACAGTCATATGACCTGGAATACAAGTTTGTTTTTCCGAGAACCCTGATGTGAGTATGTGCTGAGGTGTCTCGTTAGTCCAGACTTGTTTGTAATGTTTTCCTTCAAACTGATTGACACAAATTTCTTCCAGGAGTTAAAAATGAGCTACATTCGACCTTCATTAATCTGACTACCTGTAATCCGGTTCCTTCGATAATCCGGCACTGATTTCAAATTTCCTGGGCCACCGTACCAATCTGCTGTGCATTGTTTTGGTTGTGCTAGATCTGTTCACATGTTGGCGTGCTCTTGTAAGCACAGACAGGTGATTCCTCCTTGTTTTCCTGCATTTATTAATATCACTTGCATGAGACACGGCCAGCCGGCACCCGCCCATCTCACCTTCCAGCAGCAGGGGAGCTGGCACACGCAAGGTCAGTCTGCCTTCTCGCCCGCCTGCCAGCAGTCGCGCACTACCCTCCAGCATCGCCCAGCCAGCACTCCGTTCTCTTCTGCCTATAACCTCAGATCAGACGTGGCAACCCGCTGAATTTAAGCATATTACTAAGTGGAGGAAAAGAAACTAACAAGGATCCCCTCAGTAACTGCGAGTGAAGAGGGAAGAGTCCAGCACCCAGTCGTGTGAAATGTGGCGTATAGAAGACCTCCTTTCTCCGACTTCTGCTTCTGCTCACCCAGATGTGCTGCCACCAACATCAACAGTTTTTGAAGAAACTGTTGTGTCAGTTTCAGCACCAGTTCCTGATGCTTCACTCATTTTTCAAGATGAAGATGTTGATAATCCTGACAACCCCACACTTGCAAACATATAACTTTGCCTAAAGGTATATTAAATGTCTCGCTTTAGAAGCAGAAGTACTCAACCGTTCTGTATAAGTTAATTCCTGTACATTTACCTGTACCCTTTATTTTACCTGTGCCTGCACAGAATATTACTATTAAAATTTCACTTGCTACTCATTTAATATTTCTGTTTCATTATTATCTAACTTGTTCTGATTTACATGAAATTTTAAAGGTATGATGAGGAGGTTAGCTATTGCTTAATGTGATCCTTCTGTAATTCGGCATTTTCACTAATCCGGCACTCTGCAGGTCCCAATGGTGCTGGATTAGTGAAGGTCGACCTGTATTTTGATCTAGGGTAAAATATCGGAATGTGGGGACCCAAAATTAATGTAAACATCAAAACCACAACCTGTTAAGAGATGTGTCCTGTTTTGGCAGCTCTCTTTAAAAGATTCATAATTTACAATGACCTTTAAAGTTTTCATCCTTTTATGTGTTGGTTTATTATTGTCACGTATACCAAAATACAGTGAAAAGCTTTTGCTCATGTGCCATCCAGACAGATCATTCTAGGCATAAGTTAATCAAGATAGTAAAATGAAAACAGAATGTGGAGCAAAGTTACAGAGAAAAGTGAAAGGGCCGTAATGAGGTAGATTGGGAGACCAACGATTCCTTCATTACTCAACTGTAGATTCCATCAGGGAAACATACTGGAGGGTGGAACAGAGTCCAACGATATGAAGACTTGCACTAATCACCGAACCTCACTATAATTCAGCAACTACACTAACAATAGGACACAGATTTAAAGCTATAAGCAAAAGATCTGAATGGAGTACGATGATTGTGTGTTGCATGAATGAAGTCACCAGAGAAAAGTACGGGTAGTTATGAAACAACCTCTTTATTCAACAAAACAAGATACAGCAGGCATCATATTGAGATGCTTTTCATGGAAAGGTCTGACCAGTCCAATGCGATCCAATATTTTATGTGTTAAACATCAAAGGACAATTCTATATTTATAATGCATCCATAATACTTTCTTTGAAACTACACACAAACTTCTCACCTCCCAATTCACACCCACACCACAGACATCTAAATGAATTTTAATCAGCATTGTTTGGTCTGTGTTTCAAGGCTTTTAGAAACCTATTGTTCAGAGCTACATTTAAAATTAAATCTACAATCTCAGTGGCTGAAGTTGTTTGCTAGATGCGCTAAACCAAAAAATCCCTCTAACAATTAGAAAAGCTTGTTCTTTCCTGAGAATGAGGTTATAATCAGCAATTCTCTGCCCATGAGTCAATCAGGACTTCCAAAAGTGAACTAGATTGGAAAATCATTTATCAGGGTTCAGGAAAAGAATGGGGAATGACAAGCAATACAGACTTAGTGGACCAAATGGTCTCCTCTGTGCTGTAGCAATTCAAGATTCTCAGCTTCTAAAATTCCAGCAGACACGACACTTGAGAGTAAAACTTGAAATAAAACATATTGAGATGGACTGACATTGGGAAAGGTGCTATATCCACGCACGCCTCTTTTTATTCTGTTTCTTTTAACATGGCTTTATCACACTTTTGGGTTTGAAAAAGCCTCTCGGTGAATTTCTCCACATTGAATCAGTTAAAACAATAAATCAAATAAAGTTAGACACTAAAATGGAATGTTGAAAGTTAAGCCTTTTTACCATATGTATTTGTCAGTAAATTGGCAATCTCATTGAGTCTATCCACAGGAGGAAGAGAAAGAAAATTCAAGATTGGTCCAATGTGCAGTGCTGATGATTCTGGAGCTGATGCAAAAATCAAGTGGGCAGGATAGACTACACTAACCCATGTTACCCTCAGCCTGGAAGTACATAAGGCAGGCTCCAGGTGCCTGAAATAGAAAGGTGTATTCCCTGCACAGATATTGCTTGGATTGGAAAGCTTGAGAGTCTTAAAAATCTGACAATCCAGTTTCCAGTTGTTTGGACATCCGATGGTTTGGCATCTGGCTCAAGTATAAAAAGTTCTCATTATCTGTATTCAGGGATCTGCACGCTCACGAGGTCAGTCGTATATTATTGTAAGCCCAGCTGGACCTCAGTAGGTCTGTTTCCTGTACTCACCAGGGGTCAGCTTAACCCTCCTTTAAACACACTAGGTTCACTGGAGAATGCAGCTTACTCCCACGGAATGTATAAAATCAATGAACTTAGTACGCTAAGATAATTGGAACAACCAAGTCAGGAAACTATGCTAATGTGGCACTACCAAGGCCCCAAGGCAGCCTCATTACTGGAGTTTTACTGTATCTGATTATTGATGGAGATGCTTAAAGTTTGAAACCCGAGGTGTTTTTCTTTAATTATATAACTGAAGATTCAATGGATCTTGTACTTTTAACCAACTGCCACTTTGTCGGACTATAGGCAATAGTCATCATTCAGAACTTCCTAGAAGATTACAGTATTTGTGAACCTTGCTGATAAAATATGGTAGATTGACTTAAATAATTCCTTCCTTAGAGTTCCAACTAAGGAAATGAACAGCAATTTTGAAGAAAATATTTTGACTAATTTATCCCCTCCTCAGGGAGATTTGCAGAATGAAATTGAGATTTCTGTGACCCATTAATATCCAAGTCACACAGTAAAATGGAACAAACCACCAAAAATGAAATATAAATACTATCATGGCCCAAATGGATCAGATTTTTGGATTTTGTTAAAAAGATTGCCGAGAGTTGCAAGTTCAACATTTTTTTCCTAAAGAAATCATAGGAAGCTCTAATTGTGAGACAGCCCTCATACAATTTTGGGTAGCTGAATTCTGGGTAAAGAAGTGATAAAATGTTATACCTTAACTGGAGCGCAGCCACCATGACTTGGTGAAAGTGAAGAAAAAGGTATAGAATTGAATTTCCTTAAAACTTAAGCATAAAGCATTGTAGAGAAGCATTAAATATTGTAAAAGATGTTAAAACTGATCACATCTGATTGTCATTGTTGTGTCTGTACAACTACCCATCAATTAAATAAAAGCACACAGGCAGAGGTGAGGTTAACTGGCATATTCACAGCGCAGAGACAGAATAACAGACCAATGTGCAGGAGTAAGTTTTCAGTCACCAAGTAATGCTAAGGGGAGTCATTATGCTAAAAGAAATAGATCCATACATTGCACTTCCACCCCCCTTTAGATTAATGTAACATAAAACTAAATATGTAACAAAACATTCAATTTCCCTTTAACAAACCATATTCGAACAAATATGCTTTCACAATAACAGTCCACAACTAATTTCACTATACTAATGATTCACTCTTTGGGGTGGTGCTCTTTTTCTTTCAGGATAGTGCCTTTGGACCTGTGGAGTGGTATCAGGTTTGTCTGATGTCTGGTCAAAGAAAACGTTCTCTGTTGCAGGTGTCATGTTGCTGTTAGTGACATGATCATCACAGAGAGGTAAGTCCAGTGGCTGTAAGACATTCATCTTATTGGATGCAATTGTCTCAGATGTGTTCTTCAGTTCTTCAGTCCACATGATGCTATGATCTCCAACATCCACTATGTACATCAGTGGTCCAGTTCTTGTAACTATCCTACCGGGTGTCCACTTGTCTCCTTGGTAATCACGTGCTAGGACTTCCTGTCCAACTTCCTTGGACAAAATGTCAATTATGTCAAGTTCCTTGCTGATTTACTTGGCAACTGGCTGAACTGCTTATTCTGCACTTCCTTTCATAGATCTGGTTTCAGGAGGTCTGTGCAAGATCTCAGATTCCTGCTCATGAACAGCATTGCGGGTGTTCGATTTGTCATCACATAAACAGAGTTCTGATACACAAAAAGGAAGTTGTTCACTGTAGAGAAATGTTCTCCTTGGCCGTAGCTTTAATGGACTTCTTGAATGTCTGGATAAACCTTACAGCTAACCCATTCATCGCTGGGTGGTGAGCAGCTGACTTGAAATGTTTAATGCCATTTTTCTTCATGAATAGTCTGAACTCTTCTGACATGTATTGTGATCCATTGTCACTCACAATTTGTTCAGGTAAGCCAGTTTTGGAGAAGATCGTCCTCAGAATGGAAACAGTCTTTTCTGAGGTGGTTGACTTCATTGGTATACCCTCTGGTCACTTCGAATAAGCATCCACAGCAATCAGAAACATGGAGCCCATGAATGGCCCAGCAAACTCAATATGCACTCTTTGTCATAGTGAAGATGGTCACTCCCACAGGCAGAAACAGCGGCTGTGAGATGCATTTTGAACTTTGTGGCATCCCAAACAGCTTTTGGTCAAGTCTTTAATCTGACTATCTATTCCCAGCCACCATCTGTAGTTCTGGGGAGAATCTTCATCTTGACTGTACACAGGCGTTCTTCATGCAGATCTTCTAACACTTTGGTGTGCAGCTTAGGTGGGACCACAACATGAGAGCCACACATCAGCATTCTTTGACATACAGACATTTGGTCTCGTCTCACTGAGAAATCTGGAAACATAGGATTACCTTCAGTTGGCCATCCTTGCGTGGTGATGTCATAGATCTTTGACAATGTTTGGTCATTTCATTCCTTGTTTCTCTTTGTTTTTCAGAAATTGTTACCACAACTGGTCCACCAATGCTGTGTGGAACCCCTCTGCTGGGCCACAGAATGAAGACATTTCTTCGGTTGTCAACAGTGGAAGAAGTGACAAGCCATCAGTATTGCTGTGTTGTTTGGCACCATTGAACTCTATGCCATAAGGTGGGCTCGTAGGAAAAGTGCCCAACATTGCAACCGGGTAGCAGACATCATTGGCATTCCCTTTGTGGGATTGAAAATAGACACAAGGGGCTGCTGGCCTGTTATTAGAGTAAACTTGTCCACAGAGGTAGTGATGGAACTTCTTTATTCCCCATACTAGACTAAGGGACTCTCGGTTGATCTGTGCATAGTTGAATTCTGCACTCATCAGTGATCTTGAAGCAAATGAAATCGGACGTTCAGATCCATCTTTCATAGTGGGTGATAAAACACCACCAATACCATAAGGGGACACATTACACACCAGCCTGATGGGCAGGGATGGGTCATAATGGGTGAGAAGTTCACCTGAGTGGTTAGTCTATAGGTTTCCTTGAATGCTTTTTCACATCTTTCTGACCATTCCCACTTTGCTCCTGTCTGTAACAGTGCATTCAATGAATGCAGCACTGTAGCAATGTTTGGGAGAAACTGGTGGTGGTACAAGGCCCAGGGATGACCTGAGTTGTGACACATTTTCCAGTTTGGGCGCTTGCAGCACTACTTCAGTCTTCTCATGTGACTTATGTAATCCATGCTTGTCGAAGACATGTCCACAATATCAGATTACATTCTTGAAAAACTCACATTTCTCTCTCTTTGTGTGCACACCACATTCACTCAGCCTGGTAAGCACTTTACCAAGGTTCTGGAGGTTCTCATCATCATTCTTGCCGGTCACAACGATGCCATCAAGGTAACACTGTGTTTCTGGGATCTCTTGGAGCACTTGGCCTATTGCTCTTTGCCAAATTGCTGGAGCTGATGTGACGCCAAAGACAAGACGATTCCACTGGAACAGTCCCTTGTGAGTGTTGGTTGTGAGGAACTTCTTGTTTGACTCCTCGATCTCCATTTGCAGATATGGCTTGTGACAAGTCAATCTTTGAAAATCTCTCCCCGCCTGTCAGAGACATAAACATGTCTTCTATTCATGGCAGGGGATGTGGCACAGTACGCAGCCCTGGATTGATGCTCACTTTGAAGTCCCCGCATATGCAAACAGCTCTGGCCTTTCCTTTCTTGATCACCAGGACAATGGGCATGATCCAATCACTCCACTCGGCCTTGGAGAGAATGCCAGATGCCTTCAAGCTCTGAAGTTCAGCATCCACATTACGACGTAGTGCGTAAGGCACTGGATGCACTTTATGAAATCTTACTGTTGCTTCTTCATCCAGTTCAATTCTGGCCTTCGTGCACTTGAGTTTACAAATACCCTTCCCAAACACCCTCTCATTA
This sequence comes from Hemitrygon akajei, assembly GCF_048418815.1. Lineage (NCBI taxonomy): Eukaryota > Metazoa > Chordata > Chondrichthyes > Myliobatiformes > Dasyatidae > Hemitrygon > Hemitrygon akajei. The sequence goes on along the minus strand of NC_133133.1, from coordinate 149,944,126 downwards.
GCATTAAGCAGCTGTGACAGCCTCTGGTTAGAGCTACTGTTTGGGCTGCAGTTTCCTGTTGGTGACACATTGAGAGCTTTGATTGTGTGCCAGTTTAGTTGGATTTTTCTCAACCGTTCATGTCTGAAAAGTGCTGGCCCTCCACTTTTCAACACATAAAACTCCAGCTGCTATGTTTTGCCTCCACATGTCACATTTACTTACAGTTGGCCTTTGGGAGATGCTTTTTAATCTGTGTAGGTCTTTGATATCACTGAGGTATTTTCTAATGATAGCTTAGATAACAGTCTATTGTAGTCAGCCTCAGAAATTACAGACAGCTGACCCTGTATCCAACTCCATTTTTAGTCTTACACCAGGTTTTGTGACCTGCTTCAGTAATGTTCTGCAGTTCCAAGCATGACAGCTTACCTTTGTTAGACTCTGTGTTGTCTGATTCAGTTTCACATGCAATCACTTTGTGTACTTGTTTAGTTTAATATTTGAAACTTTTTACTGTGTGTGGTTTTTCTCTTTGGTTGTGCTTTTTGTCTGACTTGCACATTCTCTATGTGATCTTGTCCATGACACTTCCTGCAAACTTTTTATTTGAATGAACAGTCATTTGCATCACAGGAAGATCTGCCACATCAATAACATTTATGGCTTTTTGTACCATTCAGGGACATATTGTACATTTCACATTCTAAACTTTTTCTGTAGTTCTGACATACTTTTCTGCTGTCTCCAACAATACTGCAATGATCAATGCCCATCCTAAGGTTAAGTCTCTTTCTGAGTACTTTGACTATGCATGCCACATACAAGCCTCTCCTTTAATGCATCAGAAAGTCCAACTCCAACGTCACAGTATTTAGAAAGTTTGCACAGTTCTGCAATGCGTTCAGAAATGCTTTCACCCTTTGACTAGTTCCTTTTGTGAAATCTAGATCTCTCATCTATTACTAGTGGTTTATGACTCAAGTGATTTTGTAAAATTACAACAATTTTGTTGAACATCTTGCTTGCTGGCTTTTCAGGAGTTAAGAGCCTGTATGTTTTAGCACACATAAAGCTAAGAAGCATGGAGGCTTTCATTCCTTCATCCACATTGTTCATGTTACAGTACAGTTCAAACCTCTCGATATATGGTTCCCAGTCCTCATTAGCACTATTAACTTCATTCACATTCCGGAGTAAGGCCATTGTCACGTTATTTTCACTTTAACTTTGCCAATAATGCATGCCTCACAGTGTATTGCTGATGAATCCCTTTGCTGGCCTCCATGACAGCCTTCTCTGTACTGATTCACTCTTTCCTATCGCTATCTCTCTCCCTTCCTCCGAATGCTGTCGGTGCAGTTGGTGATATTCACTGACATTCAGTTTCATACTCATCACTAATTTGTTGTGTCTGTACAACTGCATATGAATTAAGTAAAAGCATTCATGCAGAGGTGTGATTAACTGGCGTATTTGCTTGTCAGAGAGAGAGAACAACAGATCAATGTGCAGGGGTAAGTTATCAGTCAATAAGTAGCGCTAAGAGGAATCATTGCGCTAAAAGAAATAGATCCATACATTACAGAGAGTGCCAAAGGGGAAGTTCCAGTCAGTTTTAAATACAACCCTGTCAGTGTAGCTGTGCAGAGTGCTTAATCAGGTGCAATTTCAGCAAGTAGGCTTCCTATACTGCCAAACTCCAGTGTGCTGCTTATTCTTTACAAATGTGACAATAGTTGAGTGACTTATTCGGGAAGCTGTCATCTCTCTTCATTGCGGGTCTAAGTCCTATAACTATCAACCCCACACTGGAAAGGGGTGAGGGAATTCAGAGTGGGATACGGATAAGCGGGTACCTTCACCATAAAGACAGCAGTTCAAGAAGGTAATTCACCACCACCTTCTCAAATTCTATTAAGTATAATAAAAGCAGGCCTTGTTACTTACTGATGCCCAGATTCTAAGAATGATTTAGTAAAAGCTATGCAGAACAAATATGCTGAATGACAATTTCAGATTCATTTGAGATCTCTACTCGTTTTTATCAATTCTGTTCTGTTTGCAATCTCTTCAAAATCAAATTGACTCCATAAAATCAGATTTCCAGGGTTTGGCTTCAGATGTTCTGGCTTTGCTGTTCTCACATACGTATTTGAATATTACACGTAAAAGGGAATGTACAATAATAACTCTCCATGACCAGCAGATCATGATCATTACAAACTAACTGCAACTGTGAGTTACAGATTCAGACCTGAGAAAGGTTAAGTGCTTCTCCTATAGATGCTGCCTGGCCTGCTGTGTTCCACCAGCATTTTGTGTGTTGTTGTTGTTTGAATTTCCAGCATTTGCAGATTTCCTCGTGAAAGGTTAAGTGAAGTCTGATTTCAAGACTTTTTTTTACAACGTTGAATAGATTTTTTTTATTATTTATTTATTGAGATACAGTACGGAGTAGGTCCTTCCAGACCTTCGAGCTGAGCCACCCAGTTTAATCCCAGCCTAATCACGGGACAATTTACAATGACCAATCAACCTACCAACCAGTACATCTTCGGGCTGTGGGAAGAAACGGAGCATCTGGAGGAAACCCACGTGGCCACAGGGAGAACGTACAAACTCCTTACAGGCAGCAACGGGAAACGAAACCAGGTCACTGTTGGGATGCTTCAGTGTTGTGTTAACCACTATGCTACCGTGTTGCCCCAACTTTTCAACTTGAAGACATGAAAAATGTGAGAAGTTACATTCATTACAAATTATACAAAAATACCAAACATTCCTATTCACCAGGAGCAAAGGAATAGGAAAACTACACACAAAATGCTGGAGGAACTCCGTAGCCAAGCAGCTCCTATGGGATAGAGTAACCCATCAACTTGAGACGGATCTCAGCCTGAAACATTTACTCTTTTCCATAGATGCTGCCTGGTCTGCTGAGTTTCTCCAGCATTTTGTGTTTGTTGCTTGAATTTCCAGCACCTGCAGATTTCCTTGTCTTTCACATATCAGATGCTACACTTTTACACTACTCTCAATCTACTTTTGTGACTGAATCACCATCTGGAATAGGTTTCTGGATCGAGTTTTTCTTGAGAGTTAACTACGATGGGCCAAATATCACTCTTTATCCATTTTATCTGAGGCACCAGGCAATTTTATAAAGAGCTGAGCAACAATTCTACTGCTTCTTGCAAGCTGTCGCCAGAAATCCCACTGGAGCATATTTGGTGATTTAAAGCATAATGTGGTACAAAACTCATGCTTTAGGCAGATGCAGCTTGATCCCTGGTTTGTCCTGATGTAACTGGTGGAATGGTGGATAAAGCACAAGTTTTAATCTTAGCTGCCCTGCATCAGCCATTGGAAAACATCATCACGTTTTCTCTTCCAGACACTTCTTTGCAAGATGCAAGTATTCAGATACTAGGCAAGGACAGGGGTCAGGTGCAATGGAAAGTTCTTGGGGGTTGAATATCCTGCCATTGTTCACTATTCCAGCTCACATTTGATAATGAATAGCTCACCATATGCAGAACCAGCATGGGTCCAGCTTGAGAAGAAAAAGACAAAATAAAACAATTTTTTCTCTGTCTGATTCTGTTTCCCAGACAATTCTACACAAAAAAATGCACTGGGAAGGACAATATCTATAAATGGTTTGTGCCTCAGTAATATTTTACCAGGGGAATGGTAGATGATTCACCAACACTCTGAAGAAACAAAATCTTGTTTTGCATCTCTAAGTCTGAAACACAGAAACCAAATTAACTACAAATAACAAATTTTAATTCTTTCTCTCTGTAATTCTCATGGGCCTCAGCCCACACTCAGTCCTCCAGTTCGCTTTAAATAGTAGAAATATTTTTATTCTAAATTACTCACCAATAAGTGGGCGTAACTGTAATTTTAACATTGCTCAGAAGCAATTCATTTCAAAACTGCTTACTTTGACATCTCACTGCTGTTTTCCCTTTCTTCCTGAATATACTGACACACGGGCCATTGCTCCACAGAGGTCTGCCACTTCCCCCTCCAAGGGTTATTCTCAATATGTCAGCTGAGTAAGGTTATGATTCAGCTATGAGGGGTGATTAAAATGACTTAACAGAAAATACTAATCCTCATTCAATACCCCCATGGGTAACTTGCTGTAGGTCAAAGAGCAAGAATTCTGGCCACTCTTACTAGCCCAACCCGATACACAGAGTCAATAGGGACCAAACACAGAATATGTGGCCTAACTGATTTGCGACCTTTGGTACTACATCAGGCAGTGCATTTTTCCGCTCAGCCATCAGCAGGGGCAAAGCACAAAGTCAATCCATTAAAGGACTCTTGCATAGATGGGGAGCTTGCTAACGATGAGGCAAATCCCGAAGCATGCCACAGAGTATAAGATACAAATGGAAAAAATAAAAGAGCTAATCATGGAAAAGAGCAAATGGAGAGGCAAGCTAACCAGTTTCTCATTACCACTCTACAAGCACTTACAGGAAAATGAGCATAAAGAATTTACTTGGCCAGATACTCGGGATTTGAGATTTTATTAACAGAAACTATGTTGCTGATTTTGCTTTTGGTTATGAATTTTATGTGCAACGCCCTTCAACATATTCATTATGTTGAAGATATGCTAACATATTTCAGCTCTTTCTAATTTACCTACAGTTCACTCTTACAGTTTTATCCACTTTAGCTCGCCCATGGCTTTAGGATACAGTTAGTATTCATATACCCTTCATCTTTAACTTGCTATAGTTCTTGCCATACCTGGGCATTGAATGTGGAGGGTGGGGGGAAATTCAGGCTGTTCTTTATACTTCCTGTAGTTAACTAGTTTGACACTCTTCAACCACGTATGCACCTTAGTATTGTGGTGCTCTGGGGTGGGGGGGGGGAGGTGGGAAAGAGTTGACAGCTCATCCCAGCATTCCTGGCATCCAGCCTATTTATTGTTCTTGTTTTCAAATGCATTTGTGGGATTATGGTGGGATGCTCAAATTCGCTTATTATTACATTTTTGCTCGGGTTATACAGTTGTTCCCTTGTGTGTTTGTGGGTCACCCTGACTGTAACCGGGGTGTGTAATAATCACCTTCCGCGTCTGCGTGTGACTGAGCTGGTTCACATCGAGCAATGGTGCTTTCTCTGTTATTGTGCTTGTCGCAATAAAACCGGCTATTGAGATAAATGAGCTCTTCTCTTCTGTCATCATGGCCCGAATGCTCGTCACGTTGGTGTCAGGAGCGGGATTAGAGATTGATGGTAATATTGAAGAGCTACGAAGGTGGATGGAGAGCCTTGAGACCCGGGAAGTAAGTCGAGGGAACGAGCAGTATGCCTCCCCTGCACCCTCAGGCCGGGCTCCCAAAAACGGGACGCCAACCCAGAGGGAGGACCTGGGAAGCGAGCATCGTGCCTTCCCGGGGAACCCCGATGGGGCGAGTGTACCCAGGCTCCCCAATCCAGGGGGCACAGCTGAGCACATCACCCGCCTCTCTCCTGGTCTGCCCCGGGGAATGTAAGACGCTGCAGCCATGGGAGGACAGGCAACATGGCAGGCAGCACGACGCTGCTGGATCAAGAGACCAACGAGACTTGGCAATTAACGCCACGAGATCCACTCTGAAGCTCCCCAGATACAATGATACCAGCCGCCTGGAGCCTTACCTGACATAAATCAAATTTGCCGCATGGCGCAGTGAGTGGAGACCCACTGAGATGGCAATGCGCTTTGCCCTGGCACTGGAGGGGGTGCCCTGCGGGCCCACCTCAACCTAACCCTGGCTGAACAGCATGACTAGAAGGCCCTTCTGGTAGCGTTGCAGTGCTGTTTTGAGCAGAAGCCACTGGAGGAAGCAATGAGGGAAGAACTGAGCAGCAGACGGCACTGTGTAGGAAAGAGCCTGAGGGTGTCTGCAGCAGATCTCTACCACTATGCTGGTCATGGCTACCCCTAGTTCCCTCCCGCAGCCCAGGAAGAGCTTGCCCTCCATGCCTTTGTAAAGGTGCTGATGCCAGAGCGCCTTTGGCAGCACGTTCGCGTGACATCACCATCTTCGCTAGCAGAGGCAGACAGGACAGAAGAAATTTTAGCCCTCCAAGGTGCACGCCACGGGCTCAGGCTTGTGTCAACAAGGCAGAGGAGCAAACTAACGAGGAAGACTTCGCGAGACAGGTCCGACCGGAGTCGCGTCGGCCCGTCGTATCCCACGGAGTGATCTCATCTACCGGTGTGGTGAGGCAGACCGTGTGGCCCAGGCCCCACATCCCAGAGCAGCCATCAGGAAACACCGAGCGGGCAGTGCCGCCCAAGTGCCCCAGCAGAATCCCGCCTGGTGGCCTGTTTGGGTGAAGAGCAAGGCTTATACGCGGGCTGCGTGGTGGAGACAATCAGATGCCATGCGTTGCTGGACACGGAGTCAACCATCATCATCATCCATCCGGGTGCCCTCTCCCAACGCGGACCGGCCACCCCCGCCTGGGTGGACAACAATGGCGGTCCAGCGGGCTACGGTCACCGGCGACTGGGGATGGCGATGCGAGGGAAGAGGTGGCTGAACGTCGCAGTGGGGGAAAGCACAGTGGAGCACGCGGTGTGGTGAGCAGACATCCGGGCCTCCTGCATCACTGGCCTGGACCCGCTCTCCGTGTGGATGTGCCGGGGGGGGCTCCAAAGCCGCAGCTCTCCAGCAGGGCAGCTCGAGAACGCGTACTAGGCCAGCGCAACAACAACCATCACTGGTACTGCAGTGCAGCACACCCCACAGCGGTCCACCCCAGAACCAGGGGGCAAATGAGCAGGTGAGTGACCCCGTGTTGGCCCGAGAGAAATGATGGCTGAGTGTGGGATGGCGGCCAGGGTGGGCGGGGAGGCCTGTGTGCTGGATCCGGAGACCGAAGCCCTATCCTGTCAGCAGGGCACGCTGGGGGCGCACAACGGGTTGCTGTTTCCATGGTGACAGTTTGCTGATGGGGACAGACCACCTCCTGTGGGCGGTGGGCCCCCCATGGTGCTGCGGTCAGGGCATGGGCTGGCCATTTTGGGGGTGCAAAGACGATGGGCAAGCTGGGCATATGTTTCTGGATGCAGGCAGGACGTGGAGCTGTTCGTGCACTACCGCAACGCCCGCACGTCCCAAAAGTGTCCGGGCCACAAGTCTAGGGCATCAATGCAGCAGTACCTGGTGGGGACTCCAGTGAAACGTGTAGGGGTGGATATTCTGGGCCCTTTCCCCACACCGATGCCAGCAACTGCTACGTTCTCGTGGCTATAGATTACCCTACGGTGGCTAGAGGTGTACGCAGTCCCAGAGCAGAGAACCACTACCACTGCTGAGAGACTCATGGAGTTCCTGAGGAACTCCACGGTGATCATGGCGCAACTTTGAGGTGCAGGTGTTTGGTGAGGGCTGGAAATCACCAAAACGTGAGCCATCCCCCCTCACTCACAAAGCGATGGGCTGGTGGAGCACTTTAACCGTGTCCTGGCTACGCAGCTTACCGTCCTCGTCAGCCAACACCAGCGTGGCTGGTGTCGCCAACTCCCCCGAGTATCGTGGGCATACTGGACAGCAGCTCAGGAGAGCGCCCGGTGTACACCAACTTTGCTCACGTTTGAGCAGGGGCGCTGTGCACGCCCATCGATCTGGTGTTTCGCCCTCCCTCCCAAGCCAGAGATTCCTGGGGAGGCTGGTTGGAGTGTCTGCAGGACTTCCGGGGGCGCCTGCGGGCTGCTCACAATGCGGCTCGGCAGAACCAAAGTGCAGCCAACGGCCACCAAAAGCATCCTTATGATGCCTGCAGCCGTGGACGTGACTTTACTAGGGGTGGCGGGGGGGGGGGGGGGTTGAGTACGAGTCTACTCCCCCTCCCGGAAGAAGGGACAACCTCCCCAAGCTGGGAAACCACTGGAAGGGACCGGGAGAGGAGCTCAACCGCATTTCTGGTGCGGTTGCCTGAGCAGCGGAAGGCAGTTGGCCAGCACCGGATCGGCCCTTGGCCACCACCGACCCAGCAAGGCTAAAGGAAGGAAGTGACACTCTGGGTGCTCTGCTTCTTGTCTCACCAAACAGTGCCTCTCCTGGGGGGACTCCAGATATACCGCCCCCACCCCCCACCCCCCCCAGCACCCCAGGCAGCAGCATCAAACAGCACCAAGCCTCTTGGACTTTGTTGTGGACTCTGGGGTTGCTGGGGATGGGTGATCCCTCAGGTGGGGGCAGTGAGGCGTTCTGGGGGAGGCGGGTCTCTCCAGCATTCCTGGCGACCAGTGCTATGTATTGTTCTTGCTTTAAAATGCATTGCTTTCAAACCAGCTGTTGAGATAAATAAGCTCTTCTCTTCTGTCAACATCATTAAGAGCACCAAATTTCTTGGTGTTCACCTGGCGGAGAATCTCACCTGGTCCCTCAACACCAGCTCCATAGCAAAGAAAGCCCAGCAGTGTCTCTACTTTCTGTGAAGGCTGAGGAAAGTCCATCTCCCACCCCCATCCTCATCACATCCTACAGGGGTCGTATTCAGAGCATCCTGAGCAGCTGCATCACTGCCTGGTTCAGAAACTGCACCATCTCGGATCGCAAGACCCTACAGCGGATAGTGAGGTCAGCTGAGAAGATCATCGGGGTCTCTCTTCCCGCCATTACGGACATTTACACTACACACTGCATCCGCAAAGCAAACAGCATTATGAAGGACCCCACGCACCCCTCATACAAACGCTTCTCCCTCCTGCCATCTGGGAAAAGGCACCAAAGCATTCGGGCTTTCACGACCAGACTTTGTAATAGTTTCATCCCCCAAGCTATCAGACTCCTCAATACCCAGAGTCTGAACTGACACCAACTTACTGCCCTCTACTGTGCCTATTGTCTTGTTTATTATTTATTGTAATGCCTGCACTGTTTTGTGCAGTTTATGCCGTCCTGGGTAAGTCTGTAGTCTAGTGTAGTTTTTGTGTTGTTTTACGTAGTTCAGTGTAGTTTTTGTATTGTTTCATGTAGCACCATGGTCCTGAAAAACGTTGTCTCGTTTTTATTGTGTACTGTACCAGCAGTTACGGTCGAGATGACAATAAAAAATGTCTTGACTTGACTTGATGAACCAAATGCTTGCCACACTATAAAGATTTAAAGAACGCAAATTGTCTTAATCTAACACATTCTGCAGATGTACTGTGGAAAGCATTCTAAATGCTGCATCGCTGTTCGGTATAGATGGGGCCACTGCACAGGATCAGAAAACACTACAGAGATTTGCACACCCAGCCAGCTCCATCATGGGCAATAGCCTCCCCAGCATTGATGGCATCTTCAAAAGGCAACACCTCAAACAGGCGCTATCTCCCACGACATACCCTCCTCTCACTTCTACCATCAAGGAAATGGTACAGGAGCCTGAAGACATACACTCAACATTTCAGGAACAGCTTCAGATTCAGATACCTGAATGGACAATGAAGCCACGTACAGTAACTCAGTATTTTGTTTCCTTTTTTTGCTCTCCTTTTGCATTTCTTGTTTACTTATTTTGTATTGTACTATGTTGCTGCCACAAAACAACACCTTTCATGGCATAAGCCGGTGATTCTGATCCTGACTCTGAGATTCTGATAAAATAGCCGTTTGGAAGTGAATGCACACAGAGGAATAGGTACCAAACGCCTCATCTGAACAAATTATTTTGAATCAATCAACAGTCCTCCAAATCGAGCCTACTATGCAGATGTACAACAGTTAGGATAACAATGAAGTTACTATGAGAAATAGTCTGTCACATAAAATAACTGAGAGTGATGATAATGTAAAGATGTAATTTTAAGTCTCCAGGGACATATTGCAGAAGTTGGATTATTTTCCGGAATCATCTGCTCCCAGATCAGAAGTTCATTAAAGTACTGAACTTGACTTGTGAGTTTCAGATGAAGGGGAGGCAAACAGCTCATCACATCTGATGACTGCAGTGTCAGGTCCACCACGCACTACATGAGATATGACAGCAGAGATTTCTCTAGCAGCGTTATCCTTTTCCCCTCCATCTGGCTCAACCAGTCTGCTCCACCATTTCACTGTGACTGATCTATTTCTCTCTGTATCCTTTCGTGCCTGACTAATCAATGAATCTATCAAACTCTCCTTTAAGTATATCCAATGACTGGGCCTCCACAGCCACCTGTGGCACCAAATTCCACAGATTCACCACTATCTGGTAAAAAGAAAATCCTCCTCGTTTCTGTTCTAAATGGACGTCCCTCTAATCTGAGGTTGTGTCGTCTGGCCTTAGCCTCCTCAGCCACAGGGAACGTGCTCTCCACATCCACTCTATTGAGGCCTTTCAACATTTGATAGGTTTCAATGAGTTTCTCCCCCTCATTCTTCTGAATTCCAGTGGGTGCAGGCCCAGAAACAGCAAATGCTCCTCATGTGATAAGCCTTTCAATCCTGGAATCATTTTCATAAAACTCCTTTGAGCCCTCTCCAATTTCAGCACATCCTTTCATCGATTAGGGACCCAAAACTACTCACAATACTCCTCATGAGGCCTCATTAGTGCCCTACAAAACCTCAACATTACATCCTTGCTTTTATATTCCAGTCCTCGTGAAATGAATTCTAACATTGCATTTGCCTTCCTCACCACAGACTCAACCTGCAAATTAACCTCTAGGGAATCCTACACTAGGTCTCCCAAGTCCCTTTGCACATCAAATTTTTCAATTTTCTCTCCATTTAGAAAATAGTCTACGCTTATATTTTTTCTACCAAAGTACATAACCATACACTTCCTGACATTAATCCATCTGCCACTTCTTTGTCCATTCTCCTACTCTAAGTCCTTCTATAGTCCCTTTGCTTGCTCAACACTGCCTGCCCCTCCACCTATCTTCATATTGTCTGCAAACTTTGCAAAAAAGCCATTAATTCCATCATCCAAATTATTGACATGTAACATAAAAAAAGCAGTCCCCACACAGACCCCTGTGGAACACCATTAGTCACTGGCAGCCAACCAGAAAATTCTCTGACCAAACTTAGGGTATCCACTTTAATATTATTGGCTAACTTACCTTCGTATTCCAGCTTTACCTTCTTAGTTGCCTTCTGTTGGTTTTTAAAAGCTTCCCAGTTCTCTAAGTTCCCACTAATTTTTGCTATATTATATGTCCTCTCTTTGGCTTTTATGTTGCCTTTGATTTCTCTTGTTAGCACCAGTTGTGTCATCTTGCCTTTAGTATACTTCTTCTTTGGGATATATCTATCCTATGCCTTCTGAATTGCTCCCAGAAACTCCAGCCATTGCTGATTTGCCGTCATCTCTGCTAGTGTTCTTTTCCAATCAATTCTTGCCACCTCCATTCTCATGGCTATGTAATTCCATTTACTCCACTGTAATACCGAATTTAGCGAATTCGGTAATACCGAATACTCAAACTGCAGGGTGAATTCTATCATATTGTGATCTCCCCTAAAGGTTCTTTTACCTTAAGCTCTTTATTCAACTCAGGTTCATTATACAACACCCAATCCAAAATAGCTGATTCTCTAGTGGGCTCAACCACAAGCTACTCTAAAACACTATCTTATAGGCACTCTAGAAATTCCCCCTCTTGTAATCCAGCACCAACCTAATTTTCCAAATCTACTTGCATATTGAAATCCCCCTTGTCTATCATATAATTTCCTTTTAATGTGTATTTTCTATCTCCTATTTTAAATTCTAGACATCTTTGCTACTGGTCATTGGTCTATATAGAACTCCCACAAGGGTCTTTTTACCCTTGCAGTTTCTTAGCTCTACCATAAGACCATAAGATATAGGAGCAGAAGCAGGCCATCTGACCCATCAAGTCTGCTCTGTCATTTAATCATGGACTGATCCAATTCTTCCAGACATCCCCACTCCCCTGCCTTCTCCCCATACCCTTTGATGCCCTGACTAAGAACCTATCCATCTCTGCCTTAAATGCACCCAATGATTTGGCCTCCACAGCCACTTGTGACAACAAATTCCACAGATTTAACACCCTCTGACTGAAGTAATTTCTCTGTTCTAAATGGACCTCCTTCAATCCTGAAGTCATGCCCTCTTGTCCTAGAATCCCCTACCATGGGAAATAACTTTGCCATATCTAATCTGTTCAGGCCTTTTAACATTCAGAATGTTTCTATGAGATCCCTTCTCATTCTCCTAAACTCCAGGGAATACAGCCCAAGAGCTGTCAGATGTTCCTCTTATGGTAACTCTTTCATTCCTGGGATCATTCTCAGGAATCTTCTCTGAACCCTCTCCAATGTCAGTATATCCTTTCTAAAATAAGGAGCCCAAAACTGCACACAATACTCCAAGTGTGGTCTCACGAGTGCCTTATAGAGCCTCAACATCACATCCCTGCTCCTATATTCTGTACCTCTAGAAATGAATGCCAATATTGCATTCGCTTTCTTCACCACTGACTCAACCTGGAGGTTAACCTTTAGGGTGTCTTTCACAAGGACTCCCAAGTCCCTTTGCATCTCTGCATTGTGAATTCTCTCTCCATCTAAATAATAGTCTGCCTGTTTATTTCTTCCACCAAAGTGCATGACCATACACTTTCCAACATTGTATTTCATTTGCCTCTTCTTTGCCCATTCCCCTAAGCTATCTAAGTCTCTCTGCAGGCTCTCTGTTTCCTCAACACTACCCTCTCCTCCACCTATCTTTGTATCATTGGCAAATTTAGCTACAAATCCATTAAACCCATAGTCCAAATCATTGACATGCAATGATTTACCCACAACATTCTAACCCTTCCAATCCTATGTCACATCTTTCTAATCATTGGATTTCATTTTTTATTAACAGAGCCACTCCACCCCATCTACCTACAATTCAGTGATGTCCACAACATCATACATGCAATTTGTAATTGTGCTACAAGTTTATCTACCTTATTCCGAATACCTCGTGCATTCCCTGTAGGTCCCATCTATTATTTCCTCAGTCTCCCATATGAGCTGAAGGTCATCGAACACCTTCTCTGAGGAGCTGCAGCCTGATGCACCTGGTGCAGATGTGGTTGCCCGGGAGGCTAGAGGTCTCCCAGAATTCCCACATCTCACACACATTTTTCAAGTCTAATTAGTGGAACAGGAATGACTGTTAAAGTAAACATGGTGATTTAAAACGGAACAGCCAAGAAATCTCAAGTTGTTTTTCGTGGTGCAGTGGAGTCTGAGGATACACTCTAAAGAGGTTTATATGAATATGACAGTCACAGATAAACAGCTGATATCTATTTTCCAGGTCAAAATATCTAATACTGGAGGAAATGCATTTATTGTGAGAGCGGTTAACTTCAAAGGAGTGGTTGGTGCAAGGCAAGTTTTTTTAAACATAGAATGGTGAGTGTCTGGAATGCACTGCTAGAAGTGGTGGTGGAGGCAAATTGTAAAGAGAATTTTAAGAGGCTATTTTAAAAATAGAGGGATATGGATGTTGCGTAAGCAAAAGAGATTAGTTTAATGTAGCAGAATCAGTTGCTAGTTTAGTTAGTTTGGTACAACATCAGTCCTGTGCTGTACTGTTCTATGCTCTAAAGAATACAAAGCCTTACTACCTCAATACTGCTTCAGACCTACAAACATTCGCCTTATTTTATGTCAGTTCACTCAAACCTATTGTTGAATTTTATTTTATGATACTGCTTATAAGAGCTGTCACTTGAACATAAACAATTGCTGATAATAACCTTAATACACATATTGGGTGCTGCTTCATAATTCCTATGCCGACTAACTAGCAAATAAGTCAGCCAGACAGTTTCAGAGCTGGTCTTCATACCTTATAAACATGTGCTGGATTTATTAAACTCTGACCAGCAGTGAATAGCTCATATAATTGTTACCACGTTAAGCCGTTACATTATTTTTCCCTGCACGACGTTCTTGGCAGTGAAATGACTGAACTGGCTGTTTCAAGAATTTCTATTGGTCACAAATGGGACAAGCCAAATCACACGAATCCAGAGGGAAAACAAATGCTTCAGTTTCTCCCTCCTCTCAGGGAGCACTAACCTGTTTCCGATTTCTTCCTAAAATGGAGCTGTTTGATATAAAAATTCTGCTGATCATGTGAACAAGGCTGGAATCCTGCCCAGCAGCTCACACTGATCCGAGAGTAAACCCAACTGTCAGTTACAAGCACCACTCAGATATTATTCTAGGCCCTTTGTTCGAGCAAGCCTCTGCAGAGCATCATCCTTGTGTTGTCCTAAAGGGGAAAAAGTCTCACCTTCAGGTGAAGGATTCTGCCTGACTTTGTATTCTTGATTTATTTCTCTTTTAGTGAAGTTTTATTGCTGTGCAAACTATGAGCACTGATGAGAGTGAGACGATGCTGGGCTGGACCATAGATTCATAGTCATAGAATAATATAGGACATAAACGGGCCATTCAGCCCATCTAGTCCATGCCAAAGGATTACTCTGGCTAGTCCTATCGACCTACACCCAGATCATAACCCTCCATACCCTTCTCATCTACGTACCTATTCAAATTTCTCTTAAATGTTAAAATTGAACCTGTATCTACCACTTCCACTGGCAGCTCATTCCATATCTTCACCACCCTCCAAGTAAAGAAAATCGCCCTCATCTTCTCTTAAACGTTTCACCTTTCACCCTTAACCCATGACCCCCAGTTCAAGTATGACCAAGTGCTGAGTATGATCATCCACTGCTCTTTGGTTCATACCTTTAGCCTGATTGTTCATGACTCCCCTTCTCTATTGCAAATAGAGTTTGTTTCAAGATAATGACACCCAGGGGAATTTTCTTTTGGTAACCTGTGTCACATGAAAGGAAGGAGCAGTCACGAGACTATAACACATGATAATCCATTCAACACAGTTTACAAACGGCGTGAAGCTAGCAACTTTAAAACTGCCTAAAGGATTCCGACTCCAAGTACAGAAATCTCTAAATCCAGCATGCTGCCTATATAAGGCTTTGTAACACTTTCTACAAATATAACACACTATGTAATTATGAGTGTTTTCCCCCTAATGACACCATAAGGAAATGTAGAATAAACTCCAACAGCACTAGTTCACCATAAGGCCTGTACCTAAGAATTCGATCTTTTGAAGTAACCTTCTCAAGGTAGTGATGTCATGGGGCCATGAATCCCTGGCAGGTACCATGGATACGTGACAATCTACTTCAATCCCTGAATGCTGCTGGCAGTAACACACAAGTGGAACCAGATGTTGCTCTGTATACTGTTAGGTGGAGGACTATTCCCCATGCTGCTCTAACATATCGCATAGTAACCATCTGAGATCCTTTGAGCAAGATTTAAATCTCAGTTGCCAGACAACTCTTCTAGGGCAACTGATGAATGACCTGGGGAGTCCAATGTGAGATTTTCATACACTTAAGAAGAAATGTTTTTGTGATTAGCTGAGTTTTTGCTTTCTACTTTAAGTGACAGGACTGCCTATCCTGCTGCACTAATAAAGAGTTACATTCAGAAGACTTCCTTCTTCATTATGCTGAGGCAGGCCACAGTAATTAGCTCATACTAATTAATGTTGCATGTTCAGTCTCCTACATATAAGGATTGGCTGGAAACACACTTCTCTCCTAATTAGAGGCCTTTGCCTTTCTTCCTTTGTGAAAGGAAAGTGGTTTGACTAATGCCATCAGCATGCAACACAGGAGCAAAATAGCCAGCACCCCCCGCCACTTCTCAAACACAACTCCCCCCCCCCCCCCACCCTATGTATACATACACACATGTTGTCTGAGATCTACGTCTCAATTCAGAGATTCTGGATTTCTAACTGGTAACTTTACTGAAAACTGCAAACTCTTAACCAAGCCCAAAACGTCAACAGTACTTTTTTTTTATATAGATGCTGCCTGGCTTGCTGAGTTCCCTCCAGCACTGTATGGGTGTTGCTAACTCTTAACCAAGGGTCAGCCCACTAATAAAACAGATTTGTTATTAACCAGAAGCTAAACAATGGTAAATATGAATATTGTACCCAAATGTCAAAACACATTCATTCCATTAAATCATGTGATAAATGACAGCCAGCCAAATCACAATAGCGTTTTTGTAAAAACTTATTTTATGGTAGTTCTGCGACTAAGGCGTTTAATGTTTAAATGCTCATTAGGTGAGAAACACCAGAGAGCAAACTGGTGCCTTGTTCCTGTGCTCAGAGATATTAATTTTGGATTTGCTTGCCTTTGACATCACCAAAAAAAAAGGACCCGAGCTCTGTTCTTAAATAGGAAAATTAATATTACAAGCTGACAAGTCCCCAGAGAAATAGCTCGTTCAAGATAAGGTGACCTTAGTTAACAAAATGCAGAAAAGGAATTCAATGATTACAAATCAAGTCACAAGTGGAGTTTAAGGGTCATGGCGTTAAAGAGCACAGAAATAGGCCCTACCCGCCCGAGTCTTTGCTAAACTGCACTGATTCATTAGACTCCAGTGCCTCAGATTTATATTAATTCTCTTTATGGCTTTGTCCCTTAATTCTTGGTAAATTTCTCTTGTCCTCAGAAAGCCCAAAACGCCACATTTGTCCAAATTTAGAAATTTACACATCCCTCACATATGGCAATGGTGCCTTCAGCTGCTCAGACCCTTTGATCTGCATTTCTTTGTCAAAATCCTTCTGTCTTTCTAACAGACTTCTTCTTTATGAAGCGTTTTTTAAATCAACCTCTTTAGATAACCATAAGGTACTCTTCCTCGAAGTACCTTCCCTTGGCTGATTAAGGATTGGGGAAATATTCTTAGGATATCTTTCCCCCTCCCCTCACTACTTTCAAATCTCTTACTATCTTTCCTTTCAGTTAGTCCTGACGAAGGGTCTCGGCCTGAAATTTCAACAGTGCTTCTCCTTATAGATGCTGCCTGGCCTGCTGTGTTCCACCAGCATTTTGTGTGTGCTGTATAGGATATCTTCGTTCACTGATAGTTTTGGAGGTGAAAATCAATTATCAAGAACCTATTGGCTCTGCTTTGCTTACAAAAGCTCAGGAAATGTATAAATGGTTCAATGTGCCTATGATGTACGTTTGCAGAAAGGCTTCTGGACTCATGATGATCATTAGTATGAATGTGAGATTGATATTACTGTTTCAATAACACAGTATGAATGTATGGGATTTTGCAGGAGGGTAACTGATGACCAAGGTCATCTCTACCTAAGCCGCCATCAAGGAGCCCACAAGAGAACCAAGGCCAGAAATGTCATGGATGGTCCTAGTGCCTTCCACCTTAAAGATCACTGGCTGGCTGGACTGACAACAATGATCACTGTCTTAGTGCCCACCCTTGAAGGCATAATGTCCTGTCGCCCAAAGACAGGTAGTGCCAGCTCTTTCACTCATCCCTCCAGTCAAAGTTAAGGTGACCCCACTTTTTAGCTGGAAGGCTGAAGTCAATTTCAAGACTGTCTGAAGGGCACAAGCAATGTGGGCCATTGTGTGCTGTACAAGACATCCACCAACAATAGGGCAGGTCTTACACCTATCCTCAGCTTTTATATATAGATCGCCCCATTCCCACCTGCTGATATTCTCACGTCACCTACTTGACCAACAATCACTCCCATTCATTGCATTATTAATCTCTCCAACTCTCTTCCTTACACATTACCCGTCATCTCTCCAACTGATCCCAACTCAATCCCCTTCCCAACCTATCCCAAACTGATCATCTCCACAAATAAACCCCATCCAATCATTTCCCCAGACCAATCCTACCTGATCACCTCTCCAATATGATCCTTCCATATCACCTCCCTAATGCAATCTACCTCCATCATCTCACCAAACTCACGAATGATCTTCCCCAAACAAACCCTACCCAATTATTTTTATGATAAAAATCTTCCCTTCGCCACTGTCTCCCAAGCCGGTGGAAGGATAACAGATAACAGTGCATTTTGCCAGATAGATTATCAGAGCCTGGGGGCCAGGGCGTGTAGACAGACCTCACACTATTCCTGGGCAACTGAAATACTAACAGGCTCTTTGCAAGCTAATTGTCACTTCAAGTTTCAAATGAGCTTTGGAACTCATATTTGGCCATTACTATCCTTGACTATCAGCTACTGTCATTAAAAGACCTGTTCACTGCCAGAGCGAAGAAAAGAGCTGGAAATATCACTGCTGACTCCACCCACCCTAGCGGTCACTTATTCACCAAATTGCCACCAGGGAGACGCCACAAGCCCATCACCACCAGGACTACACATCATCTCCGAAGCTTCTTTCCTTTAGCCATCCAGCTTCTCAACAAAACTCACTCAGATCTAATACCCTAACTGTTCCTGTTGAACTGTTGCCATCAGGAAGAAGGTACAGGAGCCTCAGGACTCACACAACTAAGTCCAGGAACAATTATTACCCCTCAGACATCAGGCTCTTGAACCAAAGGGGATAACTTCACTTAACTTCACTCACCCCATCACTGACATGTTCACACAGCCTATGGATTCACTTTCAAGGATTCTGCATCTCATGTTCTCAATATCTATTGTTTATTTATTATTATTTTTATTATTATTATTCTTTTCTTTTTGTGTTTACACAGTTTGTTGTCTTTTGCACACTAGTTGAATGCCCAAGTTGGTGCAGCCTTTCTTTGATTCTGCTATGGTTATTGTTCTATTATGGATTTATTGAGTATGCCCACAAAAAATGAATCTCAGGGTTGTATATGGTGACATATTTGTACTTTGATAATAAATTTATTTTGACCTAACAACATCCTTTCCTGCTCTCCTTGTTCTGTTGGTAGGTATTGAGTCTTTTCATATGTCATATTTATTAAAGTTTGGTTATTGACATTGGTACATGTGAGCAGTCTGCTAATTGTTGATTACTCATGGCTGCTTGCACTACTGTCTTGTAAACTGTTGGTTGTTATTGTGTCGTCCGTTATGGTATTGTCCTGTGTTTTACGTTTGGCACCGAACCTCAATCAATTCGGGTATGGTTCACATGTTAGCAGTAAAGTGAATCTGATTCTGATTCAATGTCCTCCATTTCCAGCTCTATAATGTCACCTCACTGCTTCAGTTCATCTGCAGAGGCGAGCTTCATCTATGCCCTTTGTTATTTTTAGACAAGATTTTCCCAGGGTTATCCAATCAAAAATTCTTGTTGTAGTTCTGTTCCCCCCTCCCAACTTGTAGCAAGTTCCTGTCACCTATATTCCCTGAGCAACACTAAAGGGACTCAGTATGTCAGGCATCTGCAGAAATGAATAAACAGTCGACGATTCAGGCCAAGAGCCTTCTTTGAGACTAGAAAGGAAGGGGGAGACCCCAGAATTTTAAAAATGGGGAAGGGGAAGAAGGACTAACTAGAAGGTGATAGGTGAAGCCAGGTGGGTGGGAAAGGTAAAGGGCTGGAGAAGAAGGAATCTGATAGGAGAGCAGAGTGCACCATGGGAGAAAGGGAACAAGGACGGGCATCAGGAGGAGGTGATAGACAGGTAAGAAGAAGAGGTAAGAAGCCAGAGGGAATAGAAGAAGAGGGAAGGGGGTGGGAACAAAAGAAAATACTAGAAGGAGAAATTGATGTTAATGCCATTAGGTTGGACACTATCTAGACAGAATAGGAGGCATTGCTCCACCACCCTGAGAGTGGCCTCATCGTGGCAAAAGAGAAGGCCATGGGCCAACATGCAAATGGACCTATACTCCCTGACTTCCACTACCTTCTAATTAAAGAGCATCTTGACTCTAAAATGTTTATCCTTGCTTTCATATCTCCCTGATGTCAGTTCTTCATGTTTCTGAAATCCTCATCCCTATAACCTGAGGTATCTGTGCTCCTCTTATTCGGGCCCCTTCACTTCCAAATTCAGTTATTCCACCTTTGGTGAACATCTCATCAGCTACCAGAAACCTTAAACTCTGTCAAATCCACTCTCCCCTCTTGATCATCAGCATCATCAGGTGCCGTGCCCAGTTTGAACTTGGACTGCCATGGCCCACACACTCCTGTTTCGGGTCCCCATTTAACTCCCCTTTTTCAGGAGACTCCTTAAAACCTCTGCCTCTGAGACAAATACTTTGTCATTATATTTCCTTCTTAGAGTGTAAATCACATCTTGCTTAATATACCCAGTGGCTTGAGTCATTTTGCTACATTCAGGTTGCTATATAAGTACAAGTTTTGCTACTCTTCTGAATTACTATGATATTGTTCTTACTGAGAGCAATACTGCTATGTATATGTAACTAGATTATCTGTGATGCCACAGCCTTTCAGTAGTTCATTGCCAAGAACAACAACAGAAATTGGCAGAGGGCATGCAGTTAGTTTAGATTTAGGCAAGCAAATGCATTATACTCAGTCACCCCATGGAGAAAACTGAACAAGCTTAATCACAACAAAGATTGATTATTTAAACAGTCACTAATTGGTTTATTTCCTAGAACTTGTACAAAATTCCCCTTCTCAGAAATCAGTTCACCAGCTAGAAAATAGAAAGCTACAACTAAAATCCTCCTTTGTGAAAGAAACAATATTCCTCCAAGGACTAATCACTAGCCAGTTTGCAAATATTTAATCTAAATCCTTCATATTGTTGTTAATTTGCAAGGCCACTCATAAGTGAGGAGTGGAATGTAGCCCACCTCTCTTTCCCACCCTTTCACTCTCCTCATCTTTGTCATCTACACAATGTTGCCTCAGATTCTTCAGCATTATCACAATCCATTGAAATTAGAAAAGGAGTGGGGGTGGGGCAGAGTGTCAGGTCAGTGCTCAACGCCAGGCTGATTAGGTCAAATTATGTTTGTAACTCAGTTTAATATTTAACACAGTCCTCTCTTCCTGCCTTAGAATTAATACTGCACAGACCCAATCTAATCTTCTGTGGAAGTGGCTCCTGACAGCCTCTTTCGATTCTGTTAAGTAATTATTTCTTCCCTCCTCAGTTGCTAGCAAGCCAGCTGTTTATCTCAGGATCATTAACATGCTCTTCTACCACAGCTAGGATTCCCATTACTGACCTGACTCCTTTTATAACATCACGTCCATCTGCTACTTGCTAATTGGCTGCTGCGTTGAGGGGGTGGGCAGAGCTAGTGTGTCACTTGTCTAATACATGGTGGGTAGTTGTACTCTCTTATTCAGCTGGAGAGAGGGAGACAGAGACAGAGGGAAAACAGGAGGATCACTCACCAACTAAAATACTAAAGCAGTAAAGAAAGTTTTTTTTCCCCTTCCTTTGGTTTTTGCAACTTTCAATCAGTCAAAACAACTCACCAAAGGAGAGGTCTCTCAGACAGAATGGCAGTTTTCAGCACAGCAGCTTTGAGTTTGCTGCTGGCTTTGAGCAGCTTTCAGATCAACCAGCTAACGGAAGCTTGCACTTGCATGCCAAACCATCCTCAAGACGCTTTCTGCAGTTCTGACATCGGTATGGATTTTTTTTTTTATTAAAGGGCAAAAGGGGGCAAACAAAAATGAACATTTTGGGCAATTCTAGGAAAATATAAGAAGTCTCTTTAATCATAGTCTGGAATGAAATCTCCAAATGTCAACGTAACCCTCAGTTTGTAAGTAATCTATGTCATTGGGTCGTTCACTAGTATTTGTTTCATTGTTAAAAGACATAATTTTGGTGTTTCCTTTAATGAACTTTACTTCAGTCTACAGTGGCTCAATGTGAACTATGGAAAATGTATTCTGGTATTCTGATAATAGGGCTCAAGGTCAGCTTTTTTGTTTTGTGTCTGAAGATTAGTTGTAATATTTTTCACATATCGTATTGCATTACGGTTATTACTGTCACTTAAGAGCTCAGCAGCACAATAAAGATTACTGCTTTTTCATACATATTCAGCCAGAAAGCGCCCATCCTCCCAAACCAAGGCAAACAAGTAAAGCTTCTCTTTAACGAGTTTCAGGATTAGTGGAATTCCTCACTTATATACAGTACGTGATCTCTTTGGAGTGGAATGTTCTGGAATAATCACACTAAAGATACAGGACACACAAGGCACCACAGACGCTGTAATGTGGAGCAACATGCAAACTGTTGGAGCTCAGCAGGTCAGGCAGGATCCAGGAAGGGAAATGACAGTTGATGTTTTGGGTAGAGTCCCTCATCAGGACTGAAGAATGAGAGGAGATGGCCAGTATAAGAAGGGAAGGGATGAGGCAAGAGCTAGCAGGCAATTGGTGGATCCAGGTGAGATAAGAGTGCCAGAAGCTGGGTGGAAGGTAGGTGGGTTCTCACCTGAATCCACCTATCACCATACTCCAGCCCTTCCCTCTGCCTGTTTATATTGGCGATCACCCAGGTGTAAACTCTCGGACCGAAACGTCACTGTCCATTTGTACGGATGTTCCCTGAGCTGCTGAGTTCCGACGGCACCTTGTCAGATACTAAGGACACCGACAGTTTCCCTATTTGTCTCATTAAACCATATCAGCAGTGAGTTTGGGCACCTCTTTCTTGCTCTGTGCAGCTTTGTGAAGAAACCAAATATCGTTCAGTAAGAACTGAAGAGTTAGGTGCAATGCCAGCTAGATGCTGGAGCAATCTTTTCATTTAGAAACCAGCTGTACTATACACCTACTACACTCCAGTAAAGCTTCAACACCACACCTACTGCACGCCTTGAACGTGTCAATAAAACTAGGGGGAGAAAACCACAGAAACAAATTCATATGGGGGAAAGGATCCAAACATGGAATTGATAAGATTTCAATCGAACCTTCCAAGGGGCAGAGAATAGGATGGAGAATAAAATTAAGCAATGCTTTGAGCTCCAGCAGCACTAGTAACAGGGCTAAAAACAATTTCCATGATACAGTTGATCTGAATCAATACGGAGATTAGTTTATTAATGGTCAAACCACAGGGGTGTAACCGGTTAATCTGCCTTTGCTGGTGATTCAGGCAGATGGTTAACATCTTTAGTTGTAATTGACAAACAACTGGAAGGCCTTTTGGTATTTGACCTAAAACAAAACAAAGTTAACTGAACATCTTTCTCATTCAGGGAGCTAACTGAAGACAAGTTGGTTCCTATACTAGCGACAAGCAATAACGACTATCCTGGCAAAACATCACTGAATTGCACCTTTTTCCAAGAGCTTGTTGGCTTCCTCTTGGTTTCCATCCAATATAATCTGTGCTTAAAATCACTGGATATTGTGTTAAATGGGCTGTTAAATCTCTAACATGAAGTAAATGATAGAACATGACTGTCGACTAAGTACTGTGTGATTCTTACTTTGTAAGAGCTAACACGTTGTTCTAAGTGAACAGTCAACGACGGATGATAGTTTTGTTCTAAGGGGTTGAAACCAGCATAAATTTGTGGATCTTTGTGTACAACTATGGTGATATAGCTGAAATGAAGCTCTGCAGACTTTGTGAGACCTATATTGTCTAAAGTCCTATGTCATGAGCTAATGCTCAATTTCTAATTCAGAGCAGCAACTACTATTAACATGTTGACTGGATGTTATTGTTCCTCCCGTCTTTGTCTCATTAAGCCTTTCTTCAGAGGGAGCGAGTGGTCAAAGTTACAAACACAAATGCTCATGTCCAAAAGTGTAAGGTAAATTAATGCAACTGAAAGAGTTTATTAAGTCAAAAGTTTCATCTGACCAAACACAGTACCTCTCATGGAAATTGGTGAGGGAATCCTATGCAAAATTCCAGTAGTGCCTTACGTCTAATTTTGGAGACCACATTTGTTCTATAACCTAAAGAAACTCCTAAGTGACTTCTGTTGGCATAAGTCAGTGATTTCCTAGCTTCCATTCTTCTTGTCGTGCCTTTCTACCCAGCCCCCGATCAAATCCTATGGAAGGAAAGGAGGGAGAAGTAGGTTGTATCACAACCATCTGCTCCTTGCTAATTGGCTGCTGTATGGAGGGGATGGGCAGAGCTAGTGTGTCACTTGTCTTATAGACGATAAGTAGCTGTATTCTCTCAATCAGGAGAGAGAGAGAGACTGGGAAGGATCAATCATCAACTACAACAGTACAGAAAGTAGCACTTAAATTGTTTTCCAAAGGAAAGGTCCCTCGGAGAGAATGGCAGTTTTCACTACAGCAGCTTTGAGTCTGCTGCTGGCTGTGAGCAGTGTGCAGTTCAGCCAGCTAACAGAAGCTTGCTCTTGCAGGCCAAGCCATCCTCAACATGCTTTCTGCAACTCTGAAATAGGTAAGAATTCTCTTTTATTAAAGGGTGAAGGGGAAAGGAGTGAACAATGGTGCACAAGGAAAATATACATCGTGGTCCTTCTTTCATTCCATGGCTTGGAATGAAATCTTCAAATTTCAACATATCCGCCAGTTTCTTTCTGTGTTCTATGTCATTCACCATTATTAGTTTTCATTGTTAAAAGATATTATTCTGTTGTTTCCTTTGATAAACTTTACTTCAATTCACAGTATGAGCTATTATAAAATTCATTCAGGACTGGTGGATGTTAGGGTTAAGGAGCATCTTTTCTGTTCTTTGCCTGAAGATGAGTTGTAAGATTTTTTCATGTTTTATTACGTTAGTCATTATACAGTCATTTTATTTAAAAGTTGAACAGCATAGTAAAGTTCACCAAACCTTTTTACACAGTTATGGCTAGAGAGAAGCAATCATTCCAAACTTTAAGGCAAAGCTTGTTTTGAGGTTTTAAAGTTTGTTTAGAAGTTTTAAAGCTTAATGAGTTTCAGGATTAATGTTTTTTCAGTGGTATCTTTGACTTCTGTGGAATGGAATGTTCTGGAATAATCATCCTAAAGATACAATTTCTCTAACTATCTCAATAGCCTGTATCGACAGTGAGATTGGGCACCGCTTTCATGTTCTGTACAGCTTTAGGAAGAAACCAAATGTTGTTCAGCCAGAACTGAACAGTCAGGTGCAGCCCCAGGTACACGTTGGAGCAATCATTTAAAAAACTGCACTGCACTTCCACTTTCAAGTAAGACCAACCCACACCTGGTATGTCCCTTGGATTTGAGTATGGAGCAAAACAAATATTAAAACTTTCATACATCTGGATAGGATATAAACATGGAAGTGTTAAATTTCAACTGAACATTGCAAAAAGAAGAGAATACGATGGATAATGAAATAATTAATGTATTGAACTCCAACAGCATCAGGTACAAGGTTAAAAGCTACCGCCTAATTTCAAATACAATTGATTCTTAATAAGTACAGACAAATTCGGCTTATTAATGTTCAAACCACAGAGCATTAACTAGTTATCTTCCTTTCCTGGTAATTTAAGGCAATATCATATGATAACCCTTTCATCCCTGGAATCATTTTCAGGAGCCTCCTTTGAAACCTTTCCAGTGTCTGCACATCCATTCTTAGATAAGAGACCTAAAACTGCTCACAGTATTCCAAGTGAGGCCTCAACGGTGTCTTATAAAGTCTCGACATTACATCCTTGTTCTTATGTTCTAGTTCCCTCAAAACCTCGACCTTCACCCTGCCTTGTGTAGCTGTATCCCGGACTTCCTGTCAGATCGCCGGCAGGTGGTAAGGGTGGGCTCCCTCACCTCTGCCCCTTTGACCCTCTACACAGGTGCCCCTCAGGGTTATGTACTAAGCCCCCTCCTTTACTCTCTGTATACCCATGTCTGTCACCACCCATAGTTCCAATCTGCTTATTAAATTTGCTGATGACACTACACTGATTGGCCTAATCTCAAATAATGTGTAGTTAGTCTCGATAGACCATGGATTCGCGCCTTGGAAAGTTTCCAGGGCGCAAGCCTGGGCAGGTTTTTTTATATGGAAGACCGGCAGTTGCCCAAGTTGCAAGTCTCCCCTGTCCAGTGTTATTTTCCAGTGGTCCGATATCCACTCTCTCCTCTCTTTTACTCTTTATATATCTTTTCGTATCCTCTTTGATGTTATCATCCAGCTTCCCTTCATGTTTGATCTTTTTTCTCTTTATAGCCTTTTTAGCTGCCTTCTATTGGTTTTTCCAAGCCTCCCAGTCCTTGAACTTCCCATAATTACTAACCTTTAGTCCTGTATTCAGTACCTGTTTTGATTTTGTCCCTGTTACACTGCAACTCATCTCATCGACTGTAATTTTGCCCTATCATCTACACGTCCTTCCTGACAGTCTCAATACACACTACCTCTGCTTGCATAGCAACTTCCCCATCCTCAACCCCATCACTCAGCTTCCCATCCTCTGCCAAATAGGTTTAAACCCTCCCAAACAGATCCAACAGGTCTACCCACAAGGGTGTTGGTCCCTCTTGGATTCGGGTGTGACCCATCTCTTTTGCATAGTTCATACCTTCTCCAGAGGAGAGCGCAGTGATCCAGAAATCTAAGACCCTATCGTCTGCACCAGTTCCTCAGTCACACAGTCATCTGCAAAATCATCCTATTCTTTACCCTCACTGGTGTGTAGCACAGGCAGCAATCCCAAGATTACTACCTTGGAAGTCCTGCTTTTCAGCTTTTTACCGAGCTCCCTAAATTCCCTCTTCACGACCTGCTCTCTTTTCCTACATATGTCGTTGGTGCCAATATGTGCCAAGACTTCTGGCTATATACCCTCCCTGTTTAGAATGCAATGAACCTGATCAGGGACATACCTGACCCTGGCACCTGGAAGGCAACATACCATCACGTCGACAGAATCTAGTGTCTACTCCTCTACCTTCGGAATCCCCTGTCACTACTGCAGTCCTCTTCTTCCCCCCCATCCCTTCCCTTCTGAGCCACTGCGCCAGACCCAGTGCAAGAGAGCCAGTCGTTGCGGCTTCCTCCAGCCGGTCTCCCAACCCAACAGTATACTAACAATAGAGGGCCACAGGGATGCTCTGCACTGGCTGTCCATTTCACTCCCTGCTCCTGACAGTCACCCAGATACCTACCTCCTTCAACTTAGGACTGACTACGTCCCTGTAGCTCCTGTCTATCACCTCCTCAGTTCCCCGTATGAGCTGAAGGTCATCAAGCTGCAGCTCCAGCTCCCTGCCACATTCTCTGAGGAGCTGCATCTCAGTGCACCTGGTTCAGATGAGGTTATCGGGGAGGCTGGAGGTCTCCCAGACTGCCCACATCCCACATGAAGAACACAACACAACCACATTCTCATTCTCACTGCTCCAACTGTGAATTAAAAGACGAAGGAGGAAGAGGAAACTTACCAGCTACATTCCTCGGCCAAGCCTGTTCTCACCTGAGCCCGATGAGCCAAAGCTTCCCCAGTATACCGCTGGTCCGCTCACACAATGACCATTCCAACAATGGCCGCTCCGCTTATTCCTGCCTTATTTTTATTTGCCCTTGCCAATGAATCACAATGTGAATGGGCTGCCGGAAAACGCCGAAAGCCTGTGAATGCTCCTTTCTAAAACCTCATTCATGGACCTGTGTGTTGCCTGCTCTCTTGTTCCTGATTCAGTTGGGCCCGTGGAAAACGCTGAAAGCCTGTGTGCATTCCTTTTAAAAATCTCACTCACAGACCTGCAAGTTGTCTCTTCTCTAGCCCCCACTCCGATTAGGCCACTGAAAAGCTTGGCATAAAATTGCAGACTTTTGTACACGACTGTCAGTTCTTCCCATTGTTTATTTTGAGACACAACTCTACGCACCCAACCCATCTTATCCCACTTCCACATTGTGGCTGTAATGCTGATCCTTTTACACGATGTCCTGAAACAAATGGCCCAGAATCTTCAGCACTGTGACCTGGGCAGGGACACTCCATCCTTCACACCAGCAGCAGATGAAAGACTGTAAGTGCTAGCACCTCCTTTGTCTCTTCACCTGCCATTCTCCTGCTCCTGCAACCTTTACCACATGGTGCAACGGAATGCACTTGAATTTCACATGCATGGAGCTGGGCCCAGAGTTGTCTGGAGTGTGTTTTCCCCAACTCATGCTGTGCTCCTCACCCCGAATTGAAAGCTGACTGCATGAGAATTCACCCTCAGCTGAGATAGCAAAGACACGCTATATAATAGTGACTGCATTTTTTATTTCCAACTCTTCCTTCATGATCGTCTAATCCTGCCCAATCTTTCGGATAAACATCTTGTGCACTGTGCTCCTTCCAATATTATCCATCCCAGAGAAAGACGTGGAAGAGCATTGTCATTGTTGTTCTCTTCTTACCACTTGGAAGAACAAGGCTTCTGCTGAGCATCCTATTATAGCAATGTAGCTGAGGTAACGCTCTGGAAAGTTCCTGAACACAAATAGTCAAACGCACCAAGTCATGTGCTAATACTCTGTTTTAATACATACCATTCCAGAGTCTGGGTATTGCAGAGGAGTAAATACTAATCATATGCCCAGTGGGCCATTTCGTTCTTCTGTTCTTTCTCTCATATAGTCTTTGTTCAGAGGGAGAAGGTGGGTCAAGACTACAAGTATAAGTGCATGTATCCAAAATTGAGATGTTAGCTAATGCAACTGAAAGAGTTAATAATGTCAAAATATTCATTTGCCAAAACCTCCCAAGGAGATCAATCGGAGGACCTGTTGCACAGGCTTCCTCCCAACCACGCCTCGTGACAAAGTCGATCATCCATTTTGGACACCAAATCTGTTCCGCATCCCACGAAACCCCAAGGAGACTTCTGAATAGTTTCTGTCATCGCAAGTTGGTTACTTCCTAACTTCTACTGTTCTCCCCCTGCCTTTCAATTCAACCCCCCCCCCAATAAAACCCTATGAAAAGCAAAGAGGATGGAGAGATCCATTGCAGTTTTTTGTGGTTATTGAATTAGATTGTGTAGCTGGTAATTTTTATATAAAAGCAAGCAGCCTGGACAAGTTTTTGGCAGGTTAGTTAAAAGTCAACTTTAACAGCTGCATGATTGGAATGAATTTCCACTGGGCAGTCAAGTGCCCATCTCTTTGAAGTTATTTGTTATATATGGGGAAAGAAAAATTGCTGGTCACCAGCACAGGAGAGGAAACTTAGTTATAATTTCCGTCTTTCAATGTTTTATTTTTATCTTCAATATGTGGGGATTTATTATATTATAACCAGAGTTACAAGTAGATTCCAAGATAATTCTTGTGGGATTCTCTGTGATAAATTTCCCATTATATTATTCAACAGAGTTGACCTAAGGGGGATAAAACTCAAAAAATCTCGAAACTAAACTGCTGGAACAGATTGGAAGTATTTCAAAAGTGAAACAAAGCATGGAGTTTTGCTCAAATGGTCAGAATCAAGGTTCTTGATATTGTCTGAGCATTGTAAATCACTGTATTTTTCGATGTATTATCACCATGGAAATCAATGTGACCTACTGGATCAACATGATTTTAAATCAAAAAGACAATGAACATCTAATATGTTTATGGAAGCTCTTTTGGTCATACTAACCAGTTATAAAGCTATGGATATTCTCAATGTAACTGCTGAGTGTTGTGGGCCACAAATAGTTACAGAAATACCAAACTCAGGAATTTTTAAGATTCAATACTGCCAAGAAATTCACATTGTTTGCATTAGGTTTGTGATTTGCAAGCTAACCTATAATGTTGACAATACCACAATAAACATACTCAAACAGTTTTCAGCTAACTTCGGATATCTCTTGGCAGAGAAAAGGAAAGCCCCCTATAATTTAAAGTAATGTACTGTATGCCATTTATTTAAAACATTGAAGTTCAGGGCGTGCAGTGCAGGTAAAAAGGTGGAAATGGCAATGGTTATTGTTGGTTTTGTGGCATGTATGCTCTGGAACAGCATATTGAGAGGCTTTTTGTCCTAACCTGTGATCTGGGTAACCAAATGTCTGAGATAACCTAAGGCACATTGAAGAGAGTCCAATAATGAAAAACTGGCATCAAATAAAATTGATCAGAGATCAAAGTCTGTGCAAAGGACTGCAAGGAAGCAGATAGAGCTGGTAAGTGTTACAGTGCATCTGTCCTCATACAGCTGCTGTCTTAATATGGATTTTGGATGGCTGCTGTCTACCACCCCAGGCTTTCACATTAATTCCAGCTGCAGACTCATGACACAAAATCTGCATTGCTGAGGTTGCTACTGGACTACACCCACAAAATTTAACTCATTTTTATTGGAAAAGTATAGCCAAGGGCTCCTTTCTTTAAAAAAAAACAGTATATTGTCATTAAAAACCCCACCAGGCCACAGGACCTGTCTCGTAATAAATGCCAACATTTGAATATGTTACAAGATGGCCAAGCGGCCTTCTTTATTTCTATCTACTGAATGAATGCAAGGAAATTTTCATGGGCTGAGAGAGAACTTGCAAACCTGATGGGTACTGCTCCACATCAGGATTCCATTTTCATTGATCAAACGCGGATCTTAGAAAGCAGAACCCATAATTAAGTGCAATTTTCTTTTAAGTGCATTTGGGGTTCAGTGCTTAGTGATACGCTCTGCTTCCCAGCGTTCACCAGCTCTTGTCATTCTCCATGTCGGCAGCAGCAATGCTGAGCTTTTACTGCTCAGGATATTGTGCATCTAGTTAGCTTTTCCACTCCATGGAAATATTTCCTGCAGTGAAGTAGTTTCTAGTGTTTTTGCAAAGTTTGAATAACGTGATTATGCTGTATTACTCGTGCAAGCACCTTACGGTCAGCTCAACGTTCTTATCAAATTTACACAGCAACTCCCCTATCCTCCTCCTGTTTCTTTCGGGGACTGCCTCTTCTCCAGCCTGCTTTTGGTTCATAATTAGTTCTGCTGTGCATGGAAACTTTTGAGACAGAAGTAGGACTGGCAGCTGCTCACCCAAAACGAGTGGAAGCGTGCAACAGTCCCAAAACCGTTCCCTGTGACCATATAGGTTTCCTCCGAATGTTCCATTTTCATTCCACATCCCAAAGAAGAGCTGGTTGGTAGGTTAATTGGCGACTGTATATTAGCCCGAGTGTGCAGGTGAGTGGTGGAATCTGGGATGGGGTGTGTGAGGATAGGTGAGGGGAGAAAAAAATGGCTGATTATAAATGGTTAATTGATGGATTGAAGGGCTGTTCGACACGAAAGCAGCAGCATCGTGTGAGAGCAGAGTCCATGTCCTCAGAAGCAACTCATCAGTACAAGTGGGAGAGCTGCCTTCGTGTGACAGATAAATTTTACGTGGGACTCGATGAGGTGGAGGAGGTGGTAGGCTGGGACGGACTCTATTCAAGGGGAGACCAAACCTCTGTGAGACATCAAGATAAAGTCATGTGTTTATCTTATATTAACGGGTGGGTATTACTGTTAATCTATTGCCCATCCCTAGTTGCCCTTGAACTAAGGTAGATTTGAGACAACTATATGATAGATTTGGTGACACATATTGTAGGTCAAACAAGCAAATTTCCTTCCCTGAAAAGCATTTTGAATCCAATTGGTTTCTACAACAATCTGGTGGTTTTATGGCTACAGCTTTAATTCAAGCTGTTTCTAAATTCCATGTTTGTTGAATTATATGAATTTAATTCCTTAGTGGGTTAGAACTCAGGCATTTATGCAGTTACTTAATACAGCAGTACATTACTACTAAGACCTTCAATGAGGAGGGCCTCTTCCTCCTCAAGACAGATTCTGACCTCTTTTCATATGGTGGCTCCATTGTAGCAATTTCCCAATGGGCCCCTTCATGATCCATTTGGAGTTGATATATGATGGCTCAATTTTCTGTCTCCAGAGAAATGCACAACTCTGACTGACAAGAATTATGTC
The DNA here is from genome assembly GCF_048418815.1 of Hemitrygon akajei. Lineage (NCBI taxonomy): Eukaryota > Metazoa > Chordata > Chondrichthyes > Myliobatiformes > Dasyatidae > Hemitrygon > Hemitrygon akajei. The sequence continues at coordinate 149,912,443 of NC_133133.1, read as the reverse complement.
TAAGACTCAGTGTGTGCAAATCCCAGTTATCTCTTCTGGAAATGACAGCCTGGGTTCAGGTGGAAGCTGGCATAAATCAGCTTTACCTAAAGGACAAAAGTCCCTGTGATTTGGGGATGGAGATCTTAGCCTGGGCCACATGGACGCCTCATGTTATTATTGACAAAGAGCCTCTCATTTCCTTCCATTTAATTTTCCCTCTTACACTGTGAGTCACACCTGTTGCTCAGATCGGCTGAGGAAACATCAAATTGTTTTAACGATTAAACAGAAACCCTAAAAGCTCAAGGTTGTTCAGGTGACGGACGCATTTGTGTTCTGGCATAAGGCCCATTATGGCTTGTTTATTTGTCTGTCCTAAACGAACCATGGAATGCCTGGGCACTAAATGTGAAGTATGACCCACAGCAGGAAATGCCACAGTAATCTCTCTATCCCTCATGCAGATGAGATCATTGCAATTATGTGTTTTGAAATGCAGCCAGGCAGGTGCTGCGGGTAGTGCCAAATCACTAAACCAACCTCCCCCCAACCCCCATCATTTGAGAAACTATGCTGAACCACTATACTTCAGCCACACGAACAGAAGTGATCTGTCTTTTGTACACCTTAACGTTAACCCCTGCATAATCCTAGTGCGTGCAAAGCCATGTGTTCCCTGTGTAGCCAGCAACGCAGTATTTATTCAGCTGTTTGAACGTTGCTTGTTTATTAATTATCCGGAATGCTAATGGAGCTACTTGTCTATTTGGAAGGCTATCCCAGTCAGCCTCGATTCCACTTCCACTGCCTGGGTCCCAATTCCTGTCACAATGTTGGTGTAAGGCAAAGAATAAGCAAAGTTTGTCACAGTTCAGCGTCTCCGTGGTTACAGCTGCAAAGAATTGCCAAAACTAAATTCCTTTTCTGTCAGTAAGAGATTATTGGAGGAACCTTCATGTCTCCCATCTAATACTATGAGTAAACTCCTATCCTTGATATCAGTATAATTGTGACAACACTGTTTCCTTGGCCCCCCACAACTGGCTTTATCCCATCAATCAAAGAGCAGACACACTGGCAATAATTTGTTATTCTTGACCTGAGTGCCCTTTCCAGCTGGAAGCCAGTCAAAGAAGTTCTGGTCGGATGTTTAACAGTATCTAAAGTGGTTCTCTTGGGTATTTCTGTAATAACAATGAACAAACCTAGACTCCTCCTTCTGTTTAGCACCAGTCCTTCATCCTCCACAGAGGTCCAATCTGACTAGTAAAGCAGTAGGCTATCTGATTCACTCGTTGGCCATCAAAATCTATCCCTTCGCCCTCAGTCTGTTAAGTTTTAGTGGAAGCTATTGAATGACAAGAGCTCTCTCCTTATACACCTGTAGTTATCCACGCCCCCGTGAATTACTTTCAGAAGTACTTTCGGAAGGTATGGTAGCAAACTACTAAAGGGGCTCAAGGCTGCCTGCCACATCAAGCTCTTCATATTGCATTCCACATGATCCAGCATTCTCTCCATGACAGCTAGCCAACTCACTCCCAATCAGTGCTCATTCCTTAACCATTTCATTCCAGCAGCTATCTGGTAGAGCCATCTAGAACTCCACTGGGACCCAGAAGAGGAAGCTTCAGTCCCTGCAGTGTGGTCCATGTAAAGAGACAAGACTATGACCTCCACTCCTGCTGCAAGGCAGAGTTTGAAGTGTAATGAAGCAGATGAGGCTCCTGAAGGATGAGAAGAGGATCCCTTGTCTATTGCTGGAAGCTGTGAAGAAAGAGGACGATCCGAACTCCACTGACACATTAGTCCAATGAACCACAGCACCAAGGCTGCTCTCCAGAGAGCTCTCCTTTGAACCCACCATTTGATGGGTTCAGTCATGAGCTGCATTAATGAACCATTTACACCACTGCCTTAGTAAAGTGAGGTTAGAAGTGGGAGAAAGGCAACCAAGAAGCATATTTATTGATAAAAATGCTTGAAAAGGTATCAATTCTTTGCCTCCTTAGAGATCCAGTTGATTTATATATGGCCAATAGACCAATGTGTCCATGTTAGTTTTCTAACTGCACAAAACTTCATATGCTAACTGACCCTATACACTTAAAATGAGCCAGAGCTAAGAGAACTGCAGAACGTTTGCCATTCAGAAAACACATGGGTTTGATTTCTCTTTTAGTTTTTGTTGAGTACAAGTGAGTGAGTGCAAAGGAAATTATCCAGGCGTCCACATTGAACTGTTCCTGCTGCAAGTATTTCTACAATAATACTGAGTGAACGAAGGATTAGACAAGCTCCTTCCCATGGCTGAACAGCTTCCTGGTACTTAGATAGTTTGAACAATGACTGGCCCATCAGTGAGGCAGGAGTATTGTGGCTAATTGTGGCAGGACTACAAGGAGCCACCTTTTAGTGGAAGAGGATAGAAAACTAGAAGAAAGAAAACCTCATCTAGCTTTTCAATTACAAAGTACATTTATCATGCAGCTATTCCAGGAATTGGGCCTGTACCAAATTTGCAAAGGTGCCAGTGATGCCTTTTTAATCATTTCCAGTTCTAAAAGCAGATCAAAGCTTTTGAGTGGAGAGTGTATTAAGGGAGGCAGCTGTCACCCTGTCATGTACAGTGCAGATTTGAGAAGCTAACACTTCGTCAACTTATTATATCATGTACAGCAATATGTCTATTTCAGAATGGGATTGGAGGTTATGATAGGAGATAAAAATAATCAATGTTGAGCAGGATCCTGAGATGAATACACCATGGAAACATTGCACCAACTATCACTCTGTGTCATTGAAGTGTGCTTGCCAGTCCTCCCTAATCAACAAGATGGTTTTGGATGTCACAACACAACCATGAAAAATAACCGATGGATTACTGGCAACAGTCCAGGCGTGGAGTAGGACGAAACTCAAACCAGTTAATTCTGCAAATTCCTCCTCTGTAACATCGGGTGTTCAGCTTGAGGGAGCTGCTCACAGATTAAGTGAGAAATGCAGAGAGCCATAGCCATCATCTGACATCAGAGATTCCTTCTACCATCACTCTGCAAGTCCCCTTCTACCCCCACTGGAGCATATCACACCATGGTTAGACTCAGCACACCTAGCACTCAATTGCACCGTACTAAGGTGATCCTAGTCTATATTAAGGAATTTCAAGTCACCCACTACAACAAACCTGCCGGTTTTTTCACACCTTTTGCTGATCTACCTGCATTTCTGTTCCTCAGTGCCTCAGTGGGTATAGAGGAGTGTGAAGTACAATCTCATCAGAGCGATTGTACCTTTCATAGTTTTGAGTTCTGTCAATATAGACTCATTGAGACTGGAGACTGTTTCCAAACAGCTTCTAACAAGTGCCAGTTGCATGCAGTTTTGTGGTTGCTAGACACTACACCATGCTTGGAGTGAACAGCTTTTAAACAGCACCACTTGCAAGCTTATGTTCAAAACACAGTGATTTTTTGTCACTGATAGTTGGCGAGAAACAAGCAGTAAGACAATTCAGAACTGTTTGCTCATTGCTGTTTCAAGCCTTTGGGCCTGGAGAAGCCAGAAACAGCTGGAAGCGAAAAGGAAACTATTTCACTGCTTCAACAAGTTAGGACCTATGAAGGATTTGAAGGTATCAACAATCATCTTGAATGCGACAATGAAAATGAAGATTTGGAAGGTATCAAGATTCACACGGTATCTGCACTGATTTCGTTCATTTATCGTCAATCAAAAAAACATGGATGAATTCCTCTGTCAATAACTATTAGGAATTATTGTTTTACTACTGTAATAGTGCTCTAATTTGTTCTGTATTTCATTTAAAAGCATAACTTGTTGCTCAGTTATTAGGTAGTTTGTCTTTTTTTATACCATGAAACTTTGGCTAATTAGGGCAGCTGCTGAATTGGGCCAAATGTACTGGTCTCAATGCATCCCAATTAACTGGAATCTACAATACAAATAATGGAAAATGTGTGCTCTTTCAAAGGGTTGAAAATGGAACGGTTTCACTTAATGGTTGGTTACAGTTTGGAATGACTGTTGTGTGTGCTGTACAATATTAATTGTAAAGATGTTAGACCAAGTTTAAGATACAAGTATACTTTTAAAGGGCAAATTAGGTTCCAGCATTATCCATGCAAAGCTATATACTGAACTCAAAGCTCACTGCAGTTATCCACCTGCAATTACTTTCACTCATGTTTATTTTACAGGCACTTCTTGGTATAGTTAACATCCTAATAAATCAGGGAAAGTGTCTAGCCTTAGTGTGTTTTCATTAGCAAACTTCTGGCTAGAGCCTGAAGAAAAAAGTTATCCATAAATTATGGACTTAATTGCTTGGAAATCCTTGGGATCTTCAGTTCAGCAGGAGGCTAAAACATCATTTCTTCATACAAAGCCTGACACTGAAATGTTCAAACTAGTGCCATCATCTGTAAAAGGAGGGCAGGACATTGCTTTCCCAGCCTGCATCCATCCATTTCAGGAACACGGGAGATATTGCATGTCCTCCTCCCAGGAATGTCTGGGGTTGCTCTCCCTTTTCCCCTAACTTTGGACCTCGATATACATGGCCCTCGGTGAGTAGGTCCAGGCACACTAACCATTTATTTACTTTTGTAAATGAAATCTAGTCACTACAAAAAATCTAAATGTTTTAGCCTTTACTAGCACCACAATTCCTTGTTGTCAATCAAAATTTGGTTACAATTAACATTGAATCCTTATTAAAAATCAACGTGAATTCAGATAAATAGTTATGAAACCCAGCTGCACTCAGGGGCAGCTACTGGTTAACTACTAATAATTTGATTTAATATATAGCCATCAAAACTGCAGGGCTTTGATTGCAAGAATGGAAATCCTCATACGTGCTGCTACGGAAATGGAAATAAGATTGTGACAAATTAAAACTGTTCATTTCTATAAATGTTCTAAAATGCTCTGTTTATCTAGATCCAGACACAGGCTAATGGAATTGGGCCAAATTATTTAAAATGCAACTTTAACAAGGGGCAGTATGTTTGTACGTTTCCATATATAGCCTTTCAGAGAGAGCAAGCACTAATACACAGGAGGTGCCAATAAAGGGGAATTACTGGTCGGGTAGATTGCAGACATGTTTACAATTGGGAATTAATGATAACAAGTCCGGGTAACTAGGTGAACCACAGGGAACCTGGCTAATCAGTGAAGGGGATATAAATAGGTCTCAAGCCAGTTTTTAAAAGTTTATTCAATACCACTTATCAGTATGAGGTTATGCAGCTTTGAAAGAACTGAATTTAGTGTAGGGGCCTTTCAGATCGTTTCAGTCTCTCAGATGAATTAACATTTCTAATTCATCACTCTACTTTGTACCTAAGAAGCATTTTTTGTTTCCAGTTTGCCTCTTCAACCACTGTAAGAGCCATACACGCCTTACGTATTTCCTGCCAGTTCCCCATACCATTCACAGCAAAGATCTTAAAGTATACTTTTGTGAGAGAGAAGTTCGCAGAATGAAATTTTCAAAAAAAAGAAGATTCACAGAACCATTCCTGAGGACAGTAGATGATTTTTTGAAATAAAAAAATTAATAACATCTCCATATTTTGTAAAATACATATATAAGTGTTTTGGTGACAAAACACTATTGCTGGGTGAAATGGCTGAAAAGTAGAACACGTGATGTAGAGGACAGTTAAGTCTTGAGTCCATTTCCACTGAGATATCCTGATTTCATTCTTCACTATTACCCATATTTTTTCCAGAAATTCACCAAGTTTATATCAGCTCAGAATAATACACTTGTCTAGTTCTGACATCTCTGATCACATACATTCCAGGGTGAACATAGATTCTAAATTCCAGTGCAGGACTAAAGGAGTACAGCATTGTCAATATCTTCAGTTTTCTGCTGGATACAAAGGACATCACAGAATATTATCCTAGACAAAATATAAACTTTATTGAAGAACAATGTTCTGGTCATAATCACCCAGCTATCTGCTGGGGCCAATTATGCACACATTGTAATTTCTTATGATTCTGCACATCTAAGAACATCAACTGTAAAGCACTTTGTGATGTTCTCATATCATGGATTTTTTTTGATCTTTGAGTACCTGAAACACATGTAGTGTCACCCACAACAGACAGGCCATCCAACTGATGCCACTAAGGTGCAACCCTGTTCTCAATGTCCTAAGACAATTATTCTGCTCCAAGGCTGAACCAGCTGGCAGGCCAGGTCTGGGGAACATGATCTCACATGGGTCAAACTTCTAAGCTTTTAACTCAATTTTGATTATTTACATTGTTTCCTGCATATTTCTTTTTCTCAGGCAGGTCATATATCTGAATCTTGCCCCAGTCAGGCTTTGATTGTCAAATGGGTGGCTGTAGGGGGATGGGGGGAGGTTCACAATTTTATTTCTGTTGCATTTACTCGTTGATAAAACAAGCAATAGTCATTTGGAATTTTTAAATTGCTTATCTACATCTGCGTCTTGGCTGCACAGGAGAATAAATACAAAACAGATTTGTTTTGTGCTAAAGCTAAGATCCTTGTCAGAAGCTGAAATTCATACGTTACTGGGGTTTCCTCTGGAACAAAATTTGCTTTATTACTACAAAGATCAGACTCGAAGACATCAGCAGCTTTGGGAAGAGAGGGGGGAAAGGAGGCAGTCTGAGTATGTGTGACATTCCACTCCGGCATTGTAAAATAAGTGATCATAAATAGGCGCCACAACACTGTTAATGAGGCCATGCCAAAGCAGATTTCCGTATTAACCACTTCCAAAGCACTGACCTTGTCAGGTCTGTTACACAATCAGACATTTGTTCTCTTTAAGACACTCAAAATTAGGTTGACTAGAAACTGCTTTTTAAAAACTAAGCCAAATCCTTCGAGCAAGATGGAGAACAATGTGAACTACCGCTGATGTTTTTCCTACATTCTTGCCCCATCTGATACACTGCACCTAGCTCCTTTCTGCTGCTGCTTGGCTGGTAGGGAACAAAAGTGCACTTGTGCTCCAGGACGGGTGCAGTGGTGGGCTGTAGACTAAATTCACTGGAAGTCACACACTTCCCCTGAAACAAAGCTTCACAATCACAGTGCTTAAAGCCGGCTTAAGCACAGTGCTGTTATTAGACTGAACTGGTACCGACATGTATAATTTTGCTGCATTTCCTTGGAATGAAGATCAGGAGCTGCCAGTACACATAGTTTCTGGGAAGCAAGAGGGAGGGGTATGATATGAAAGATAGGAGAATATCTGAATAGTCCTAAGGAAAGTACTTAAACCTATAAACGCTACAAAGGTACAGTCGAAGCTTTTCAGTGAGAAAATATGTTTTCTTCTCGAAAGTAGTTGTCCCAATTTCAAAAAGGAGATTTTACAGATATCAATCAAGAAACAGACTTTTTGTCTAATCGGTTCTGAAAGTGCCTTGGGTCATCCTTCACTTACTCACACTAGTAACTCATTCTAGAGCTTCATATTTCCCTTTTGAAGAATCATTCTGCATTTGCTGACAAAAACTGTCAGTGTCTTCTTTTCGCAACAATTTCATTACTCCTTTTATAACAATATTTACTTTGTAATTTATGATAACTTTGTCTTTGTACTGTACCACTGCCACAAAACAACAAATTTCACATCGTATAAAACAGTGATTATAAATTTTCTCCCGTTTCCTCTCCGCTTGAGAACTTGGCATTTTGCCGGGGTTCCAGCCTCACCTGATTGACTGTCCCTGAAACCAAGCCAGTTGCAGTGCTTACATTCTTCTCAACTACTGGGACTATCTCATCTTGTCCTTATCCTGTCTCCTCCAGTGTCTGCAGATCTAAAAGTGGCAACCCTGTCTGATACTTGTGCCCTGCATGGTTAGTTCAACACTGGAGCGCAAAATAGACAAAAAGGGAGGAGCTGCAATGGTAGTTTTAGTAGTTGAGGTTTATGTGTCATCTTTACACTGTCAGATTTAACCAAGTCTTATGTGGCCTGATAAACTTGCACTTTTAAAATGGGATGACCTTTATTATTCTTTATTTTCCAGTTATTCGGGCAAAAGTGGTTGAGAAGAAACTACTGAATGATGGTCCTTTTGGGACAATGCGCTACACTGTCAAACAGATGAAGGTGAGTGAGAAAGGCTCCAACTGTTTAAGAAAATGACATGTATTGACTTGGTGAAATGATGCTTCTCAACTCTGGGAACTCAACTCAAATCCGAGTTAGGCTGATGGGATAAAAGTTTTCTCCTTTTGTGGCTGTAAGGGGCCCATGCTTGGGGAGGTTTTGATCCAGTTCTGAGTGAAAATCCACAGCATAAACCAGTGTAAAATTCAACAACTATTTTTTTTCAGGCAGAGTACTTCTGATGAGAATGGTTGACGTTGATAACATGATAAAGTCAGGAGCCTGGGAATTCAATTATGTTACAACACAACACAGAAGATCATCCTATGAAGGAAAGTCAAGAACAGTCCAATTGCACAAATTCTGTGACTTTCCTTCCAGATCCCAGGTGCAAGCTAATGCACAAAAATGGCCAGATAGATATATGTTTCTTCTTAAATAATACACATCTTACCCCCTCGGGCTGGTCCTTCCACGAGAGTGGAAATCTTTCACTCCACTCCACACCGTTTGATATCATCCAAACAGTAAACTTCCCCCACCCACTCCCATGCCACTGAACTTCCCACCTATTCCCATATCACCAAAACAATAAACTCCTTCCCACCTACTCCCATGTCACCCAAACAATAAACTCCCCACCCATTCCCATATCACCAAAACAAACTGCTTGAAATCATTCCCATATCATCAAAATAATAAACTCCCTCCCACCCCCTCCCATGTCTCCCAAACAATAAACTCCTTCCCACCACTCCCATGTCACCCAAACAATAAACTCCCTCCCACCACTCCCATGTCACCCAAACAATAAACTCCTTCCCACCACTCCCAGGTCACCCAAACAATAAACTCCTTCCCACCACTCCCAGGTCACCCAAACTATAAACTCCTTCCCACCACTCCCAGGTCACCCAAACAATAAACTCCTTCCCACCACTCCCATGTCACCCAAACAATAAACTCCTTCCCACCACTCCCAGGTCACCCAAACAATAAACTCCTTCCCACCACTCCCATGTCACCCAAACAATAAACTCCTTCCCACCACTCCCATGTCACCCAAACAATAAACTCCTTCCCACCACTCCCAGGTCACCCAAACAATAAACTCCTTCCCACCACTCCCAGGTCACCCAAACAATAAACTCCTTCCCACCACTCCCAGGTCACCCAAACAATAAACTCCTTCCCACCACTCCCAGGTCACCCAAACAATAAACTCCTTCCCACCACTCCCAGGTCACCCAAACAATAAACTCCTTCCCACCACTCCCAGGTCACCCAAACAATAAACTCCTTCCCACCACTCCCAGGTCACCCAAACAATAAACTCCTTCCCACCACTCCCAGGTCACCCAAACAATAAACTCCTTCCCACCACTCCCAGGTCACCCAAACAAAAAACCTCCCACCCACTCCATTACTACACAAACATTAAACTCTCCCCCCAACCCACTCCCATATCACTGAAACAATAACTCCCCCACCCACTCCCATATTACCGAAACAATAAACCCCCTCCCACCCAGTCCCATATCATCAAAATAATAAACTCCCCCCACCAACTCCCATTACCTCTGGTGCACCTCAGACCTACACTTACCTCAAGAGTTGTGACCAATCCTATAAAATGTGACGTTCTGGGCTTTGTGCACCGGTGAACATTGCATCAGTGGCCCTTGTACAAAACCATCAGTACTTGATCTTCAATTTCTAGGGCAAAAGAAGTTCAATTTGCCGCCCAGGTATAGTCTCCTTGAAGAAAGCAGGCCCATTTTCCCCCTTAAATTATTTTTGCAAGCATGACAGAAGGTTTCCGTTCTCTCTGTCATCACACTGAGTAGTTGGTTCTGCTTACGTTCTCCATCCAGCCATTGTGAGGGGAAGTTGTTGATTATCGCCTGGCCTCAGCGATTATACACCAAATGTACAGGGCACAATGTGTACAAAGGTGTTGTTCCACAGACCAAATATGCATTGTTTATAAGGACAGTGATCTAAGAAGGTAGGTAAAGTCAAATTATTCATTATGATATACAAGACTGCACTGATATCATCAAGTGAAACACTATGTTTCAGTAGTAGGAGGTACAGCCATTGTCATTAGGCTCTCAACCTCCGGAAGCTAACCATGAAGACCTCCCTTCCTTTCCTACAGAGGTTTCTTCAGGTTGTGCTATGGCCAAAATTAGAAATCTATCCTGAGTGAAGTTATGAAACTGAGTCCACTACAGGTTGCTACTTGTCCTGTCCTTCTTGGGGTACTATAAATAGCCTTTGGATTCTTTAAGATATCTGGTTAATGATCCATAAATGATTTAATGCTGCAGTTATACAGAGGCAGTTGGTGATTCAGTATTTCATCTCGAGCAATACGGTATGAATACAGGCTCTTCAGCTCTCTGAGAATAAACAACCACGGTTCCCACCAGCCTCCAGCTAGTTCCAATTTCCCTCCAACTCCTGCCCCTGCATGCATCTCCAGAAGGCATAACTTCACTCGGCCCATCTCTGAACTGTACCCACAATCTATCCACCTGAAACATCAGCTGTAGGTACAGCCTGGCCTGCTGAGTTCCTCCAGCATTGTGCGTGTGTTGCTTTGGATTTCCAGCATCTGCAGATTTCCTCTTGTTTGTGCCCACCACCTATGGACTTGCTTTCAACTATTCCTGATCATGCGCTCGATATTTATTGCTTAGTTATTTATTTACTATTTTTTTTCTGTCCCTTTTGTATTTGCACATTTTGTTGTCCTTTGCACATTGGTTGTTTGCCCATCCTGTTGGGTGCAGTCTTTTATCAATCCTATTGTGTTTCTTGGATGCCTACAAGAAAATAAATCTCACGGCGACATCGATAATAAATTTACTCTGAACTTTGAGGTGCTTCCTCATCAACAGCTTATACAACTGCATCACTCCAATACTCAATGCCCTGACTGATGAAACCAACATACTAAACATCCTTCCAGCACCTCTGATGTCACTCTCAACAACTATGCACATGTACTGTTACGTACCCCGTAACTGGGTCACTTACCAGCAAAGATAGAGAGGTCCGTTGAAGTCTGATGGTACTATTTTTTAAAGTCTTTATTTATAAAGGGGCACAAAAATAAGGTTAATACAAACATTCAGATAATATACGTCATCAATACTCAATCTAAAGCGCGGGTATAGTAATAATCATCAATAAGAAATCGCTCTATCATTTGTCTAGGGGATATTGTCCGATGGAAATATAAAAGTCACTCAGTTTCTGCAGGCTTCAGCCTTTGGGGACCGCTGGGTTTTCACTTGTTGGAGAGAGAGAGATTTGTGAGAAAAGAAACTTGCCCGGGTCTTTTGATGAGGCCAATCCGTTGAGTCGGGGGAGTTGGTTCCCCATTGTTAGTTCAAGAAAATCGTTTCTGTGGTACCCGCCACCAGCTCCCAGGCAAAGGGAACCGAACACACGTGGCTTCCTTCAAATGGCTGCCCGCTATTACGGGATCGCTAGCGTGTCTTCTGGTGCGTCTGAGGGGGCTGTTCCTACAGCCCCTCTTTTATCCTGACTTGCAGGGTTGAAGATGTCAATCAGGTTGGGGGTGATGCAATCTCTCCCCGTCACCCAGCCCACTTTGCCCGAGGGCTTGCATGTATACTAGTCCCCAATCCACAAATGTGTCTCCAAGAGACAATGGCCAATGTCATGTTATTTTGCATCGCCGGGGAACGAGGCACCCGGCACGTCTCTCTCCCATTTCCTGGGTCCACTGACCCAGCCCCCCCCCCCCCCATGCTCTTGCGATTCTCGCAAAGGAGGGGGCTGCGGGCATAACAGTACTTACAGGTGCCTGACTTCCACTATATTCCTTAGTGCCCTACCATTCATCATACATGTCCTCTGCTGGTTTTCACACTGATCTGTGTTGACGTCTGTTTGCTGCTCCTCAGCCTACCTCCAATTTGAGCTCTCCCTGCATTCCCTGTAGGCACTGTTCCCTCTAAGCTGTGTAGGTGCACAGTAACCGAAATACTCCTGTGCACAGCTAGAATGTTCTTTTATCAAATGTTAACATCTAAAGCGCCGCGCTGTTTTCAGGCAATATAAAAATTTCCTGCTCAGCACAATGGCCGAGCTGTGCAGCTCTACAAAAAATTAAGAGGGAACGTTGTTTGTAGACCAGTCTGACATGCAGTATCTTGCTGAAGCCCTTGCTAAAGTTTAAATAGACAACATCTTCACCTACTTTTTTTGGATTAATTCTTCGAAGAAATTTGCAGGGTTCATCAAGCTCATATTTCCACTCACAAACCCCTGCTGACTCCTCCTCAAAGCATTGTTACTGACTCCTGATAACCGGGAGGTTTATCCCTTAACTTTCCAATGTACAGTACCTAAGCATTCTCATAAACACAAGAGATTCTTCAGATGCTGGAAACCCAGAGTTGTAGTACAAAATACTGGAGGAACTCATCAGGGTAAGCAGTATTTATGGAAATGAAAAACAGAAATGCTCCACAGAACGTTTTGGGCTGTGACCCTTTATCAGGACTAGAGTGGAGGGGGGAAGAAGCTGGGTAGGTGGAGGAGAAGGAGTACAAGCTCAAAGGTGATAGGTGAAGCCAGGTGGGTACGGGAGGGGGATGATGTAAGAAGCTGTGAGGTGACAGATGGAAAAGGCAAAAGGCTGGAGAAGAACGAATCTGATAGAAGAGGAGTGTGGACCATGGAGGAAAGGGCACCAGAGGTGGTGATACGTAGGTGAGGAGACATGAGGGGAGACTGAGTGGGGAGTGGAAGAAGAGGGAAGGTGGAGAGGGAAGGATTTCCAGAAGTTAGAGAGATCAATGTTCATGCCAGCAAGCCGGAGGCAGCCCAGACATAATATGAGGGGCTGCTCCTCCAACCCAAGGAGGCCATGGACTGACATGTCAGAATGGGACTGGGGACTGGAAAAAAAATGGTTGGCCACTGGGAAATCCTGCTCTTTGTGGAACAAAAGTGCTCGACAAAGCGTTCCCACAATCGACGTCAGGTCTCAGGACGTAGAAGAGGCCACGTCCGGAGTACCGGATATAGCAAACAACCCCGACGGATTCGCAGATGAAGTGTTACCTCACACCAGGAAGGACTGTTTGAGGGCCCTGATTGGAGGTGAGGGAGGAGGTGAATGGGCAGGTGAGTCACCTCTTCCCCTTGCAGGTATAAGTTTCAGGAGGGAGATTAGTGGAGAAGAACAAATGGACAAGGGAATCATCGAGGGAGCAATCCCTGCAGAAAGCAAAGAGTGAAGGGGAAGTGAAGATGTGTTTGGTGGTAGGATCCAGTTGAAGGTAGTGGAAGTTGCGGAGATCATTTCCATAGATGCCGCTGCCCACTGACTTCCTCCAGTGTTTTGTATTTGTTACTATATAAGCATTCTCCTACTTTTATTAATTTATAGCAAAGAGGGTGTTGCTCATAAAACTAGTGTTTATTATCCTTCCTTGTGGCTACGTTGATGGTAAACCATGGCAATTCCTTTTGTACACCACAAACTCCGAATTTAACCTGAGCAAAGCATGGGATATAAGCAGGATCTAAAGAAGGTAGATGCCAAACATGAACTATCTAATATCAAACTATAGAAAAACAACCTTTGTTGGAGACATTTACTGTACATGTATGAGTGATGACATTGTAGCAGCCACAGGGGAGCAAGAAACAATGAATTGCTCCCTTTTACCCAGTGTAATTTTTCTAGTATGGGAGGCGACTGTCCCTTGGAAGCAGATCAAGGACATCTGTTTGTAAGCCCCCATCCTTTGACAGACAGGAGGTAACACATGGGGACAGACAGAATGACAGCAACATTGTGGTGAGAGAATATACATAAGCTATCCCTCTGCCGTCCCGTCTGTTAATAACATTTCATGTGGACAGGTGCGCACTGAACCTTACCGTGTGCTTAAGGGTGGGAATTCAATTGTTCCACGGATTACCCTTTCATGCAAAATGGATTTAGGAGCAAAACTAAAATAAAGACTTTTTTCTTCGAAACTGCACTTGAGAAGGTGAATTTGATCACTTTCAAAAATGTGAAAATCCCTAGGGATTGACTGATAGAACCTGAAACCATTTCTGAGAAGATAATCTGATGCAATTTAGCAAAATCAGTCTGTAAAGCCTTGCTTTTTCTTACTGAGAACAAAATGGATTTTAAAACTCATCATGACAGCACTGGTGAGTTCTGCCCAGTAACTTTTTCCAACAACATTTCCATTGTATAATTCGCTTTAAAAGACGGTTATGTTGACTGCCCAAGAAATGGGAGCTGGAATATCTGCCAGAACAAAAATCAGTACAATGCAAGTGGTTTTTACCTCTTTTCAGATAGCTTTAAATACACATACAGTATACTGTTTTAGCCTTCCATAGAGCATTTTTGCATTTTGCAGCTCTGACAAAGAGGCTTAGTGCCAAGAAAATGAGAATTAAGAGAAATTGTATGCAAACTTTTCTTGTAATATTATGCCCTTCAGCATTCTTTCCCTTCAATTGATGTTTAAAAATATCTTTTCTTAAATAAATGGAGCTCATAATTTCAGTATATATTTTCTTTAACTGACTCCGATGGACTTTTCTGATTACATTCACTGACAGCTCATTGTCAGGTGAATTAATAGGAAAAGTTGCAAAACATTCTTAGCTTCTGGACTCTGGCCCAAAAGCCAATCTATCATACTGCAGTTTGACAAGAGGGATAGGGGCCCATTGACTATTTCACATAATGGACCACTTGCAATAAGGAAACTACCTCTACTTTGTTGAACAGAACTTTCCCCTGCCACCACCTTAATGGGACTTCACTGTGCAGAACTGGACTGGAGCCTGTGATGTGCCACTCCAAGCACAAAGTCATCACCTTGCTCTGCTGCCAACTACTTTCTTCCACTTCAAATTTCTTATTAAAACAGAGAGTAAATTAGTTGGCAGGGCTTTGCCTGTGTCCAAGCCTTTTTCCCATATTGCTAAGAACTCTTCATTGTTAGTTATCGGCTGAATTAATTAGCAGTTCTGCTGAGATATCGATGTAGTCCCAGACTACAACACCATTTTTGTTGATGCTTTATCTATGTGCTTTTATGTGAAGTTTTTTCTGTATCAATGTAAACATGTTCTTTTTCTTTAGATGTACCGTGGCTTCAACAAAGTGCAACAGGTTCAGTACATCTATACTGAAGCCTCTGAGAGCCTGTGTGGTGTCCGCCTGCAGGTGAACAAATTCCAGTACCTGATCACAGGTACGTTTGCCAAAACATGTACAGTAGCTATGTAGGCAGCGCATCTTGATTTCCAGAGAACCTCTGAATTTTTCATCCCACTTATTAGAACAATACATCTTCAAGTTAAAAATGAATCCACAATAAGCCTATATCCAAGGATGCATAACTTGCATTAGAACATTGGGATGAAAACCACTTATCTAGGAGTCCTTTTATTGAGAAATTCGACAGTTTGTCAGAAGTTGAAGTGTGCTAACATTGTTTATGAGTTCAAAGCCAGGATGATTTATTTTTTTCCCCAGACTTAGTGACCACTTCACAAAGTACACTGCAGATGCTGTGGTCAAATCAAGACGTACAAAAAAAGCTGGATGAACTCAGCAGGTCGGGCAGCATCCGTTGAAAGAAGCAGTTAACGTTTCGGGTCGAGACCCTTCGTCAGGACCCTGACCCTGACGAAGGGTCTCGACCCGAAATGTTGACTGCTTCTTTCAACGGATGCTGCCCGACCTGCTGAGTTCATCCAGAGTTTTTGTACGTCTTAATGACCACTTCTCTTTTTCTTCCATGGTAAAGACTGTGGTGGATTCACTTAAGTATGGTGACTGGTTTTCATGGAGGCATATTTAGAGGAGGATATATTGGTCCCTACCAATTCCTATTCCACAAATTCTCTCCTTTTGCTGGGTCTTTAGCATCAGTATTGAATGCCTGTATCCACTGTAGGCTGAGAGGCACAATAGGCTTGATAAGTAGCTTCATGCTTTTTCAGGTGAAAGATAATTATCTGCTTTCAAAGTTCGCAATGATGTTAAAGCACAATTGCCAGTAAATGCAGTGCATTACTCATCCAAAAATATCACTCTAATGTCTGTAAGCCAGTTAGTCCATGTTCAAACCACAATGAAGATGATATCAATAGGTATTCTAAGAGATGCTTGAGTAGCATTTGGACTGAGATGTACATCTCTGTCATACTCTTGAAAAACAAAAGTGACCAATAATCACAAAATTCACAATTTAAATACCGAGAAAAGGCTGGTTAAACTCGCCTTCTTTTGATTTATTTTGAAATAAGTAAGATTTATTTAGTGACCAAAAAGACAGTCAATACAAGGATGCTTGAGCCACTAGACCCCTAGCCATCAGTGACACAGTCAATATTTATTTATAAAGCTGGTAACACAATATTAGTCTTCTGAAAATCATAATGACAAGATTCCCTGTCTTTTTCGGTTGCTCACATTGTTGTCTAGACTATCAAGGGAATTGATAGTCCAGCAAATATTGAGAACAACTAGAAAAACAAATTGCTGGGGAACTCAGCAGATCAACGGCAACAGAGGGGGAGAAAGAAACTATCGCCATTTCAGGTCTAGTTCCTGCATCAGGATTATATTGAGTGCAGGTAAATTATTGACCACAGGGTTCAAAGATTATTCCATGCAGGCCAAAAGTTATAGCGAAAAGGAAAAGGAAGCTGAATATTTTTGCGGAGTGCCAGGAAGACACCACTAGGCATTGCCACTAAATTAAATTAAATTAAATTAAATTAAACTAAATTAAAATTCAATGTCTGTAGTGAGATGCTGAAGATGTTCTATAGGTCAGTTGTGGAGAGCACCCTCTTCTTTGTGGTGGCGTGTTGGGGAGGAAGCATTAAGAAGAGGAACGCCTCACGTCTTAATAAGACCGCCAGGACTTAGAACTTTTTAAAAGCTATTATTAATGCTTTTTGAGATAGTGATTTAGATGCATATCATATTTTTTTTTTACTGAGTTAAGTATTGTATGTAATTAGTTTTGCTACAACAAGTGTATGGGACATTGGAAAAAAGTTGAATTTCCCAATGGGGATGAATAAAGTATCTATCTATCTATCTATATATCTAAAGGCATTCATAAAGTCATCAAACGAAGTGTTCCCCCAGAAAGTGAAAAAAGACAAGGGACAGTTGTTGAGAGTAAATGATCAGTAAAAGTCATTTTTGTTAGCTTTAGGTTACTTTATATGCTGCAATTGTTCGTGGTGAGTGGGGTTCTGCTCTGCCATCCCTTCTGCACTTGCAAAGCATCATTACTCTCAGAGGAATGTTAGATAATGGAAGCTAGCGTGGGCACAGTCCTTCTGTGGAAAAGGTCCTCCCCGCAGGCGACAATTGGAGCAGTCGACTTGTAGTCCTATTCCAGAACTATTTGCAGGATTAACACAGGTTTTGCCAATTTCATCTGACACAGCAGCACGAGAATTTTGTAATGGGGCTTCTTTTACAATCTGATCCCTTCAGTCAAGTGTCCACCCAGGAAAACACCAAACAAATTAGATTAACACGGAAAACAGCAATGCATGCTGGGGAAGAGAAATCCCATTCACTCGCTTTACAAGAAAAAGAACACTGACCAAAAACATCAAAGCAGAATCTGGCAATTATATTTACACTATCGTCGCCTATCTCGCACCTCCTACCCACCCTGGTCAGCTGCATCCACCCCTTGCACAGGGATTTTCTACACTCCTATCATATTCCTTTCTAATGAATACAATGGAAACGCAGTACTGCATTAAAACAGAAAATAGTAGAGAATAATACATTGTTTTTCATCCATAATACAGGTAGAGTTCACGACGGTAAAGTCTACACAGGAGTATGTAACTTTATCGAGCCATGGGAGAAACTCACCTTAGCACAACGTAAAGGTCTTAATTATCGCTACCAGATTGGCTGCAATTGCAAGGTATATACAATTTTTGGAACAAAACACTCATATTTTGGGCACTTTTAACCATAACCAGTCTGTTCTTCCAGAAAAATAAACCTACAGTTACACATTGGGGAAAGTAATTGGAGGGAATTAAGGAATACCGTGCATGGAAACTAGTCCACGATCAGTAAGAAATGTTGTATAATCTTCAATAGGTTATGCCATTGACTATTTCTTCTAACGATGATGTCATAATGGGTTATGTAATTTTTCCAACTATTCCACACAAGTTTTAGAATATAGAACACAACAGCACAGTGCAGCTCTTCGGCCCATAATGTTTGGATAAACTTTTAAACTACTCAAAGATCAGTCTAACCCTTCATATAATCCTCCATTTCGCTCTCATCCTGTGCCTAGATGGCCCACTGGTGTGAAAACTGGGGACCGAGGCTTGGCTTGGGCCGAGAGCCAATCTGGGACTCACTCTGGTTCGGGATGCTGTTGGCTTGCTTCCATTGTTCGCACGATGTGTGTTTTTTTTCTCTCAGCGCGGTGGTTTTCGGTTTTTTTTTAAATTGGGTTATTCAAAATTCTTGCTTTGTGGCTGCCTGTAAGCAGACAGAGTTCAAGGTGCATAGTTTATACATTCTTTGATAATTAACCTGCTTTGTGTGCTTTGCTTTGTGGATCTGCTTCCAACACGACCCCTGGGAAGGCGTTCCATACACCAAACACTCTCTGTGTAAAGAAATTTCCTCCTTTTACCTTAAAATGATGCCCCTTCTGATTCACCATTTCCACCCTGGGGAAAAAGTCTTTGGCTATCCACTCCATACCTCTTAATTATCTTGTACACCTCTATCAAGTCACTTCCTTTTCTCCTTCACTACAAAAGATATTTTCAGAGAACACAATAGGCGATGTGTTCTCCACAAGTAAAACAATATTTAACATTTTTCCATCTCTAATTTATATCTCCACAGATCAAACCCTGCTACTACTTACCATGCTCTGTGACAGCAAAGAATGAATGCCTGTGGACTGATATGCTGTCTGACCAGGGATACATGGGACACCAGGCCAAAAACTACAGCTGCATGGAATACAAAGGTTACTGCAGTTGGTACAGAGGAGCATCCACGGTAGACAAAACCAAGATCAATGCCACAGACCCCTGAAAGGGACACTCCTCTGTAAACAAAAAAATGCTGGTCTTTTTCTGTGACCAGCCACAACTTAGTGCCTGTCTGCTCGCACTATTAGTATGTCAAACACAGACTTTATCTAGGCCATTTTCTTATTTTCTCAGAATTACTCTTAAATTGCCCAGTCCTTGGGCCATTTGACTCCATGTCAATTAATGTTTCTTCAGATTTGCTCCTTACAGTAATGTATATTACTGAGCTTAATACATATATATATATATATTAATATTGGAGTGGTTTGAGCTATACATTACTGCTACCGTCCTTTATAAATGAAGCTGCCTTTCTCCAAAAGGTTTTAGGTGAAGAAATTTTGGATAAGTTCTGTTAATATTTAAAGAGCTTCAAATTCTGAACATTCGTGTTTCTTGTAAAGTTCACTGCTTAGAGGCAACTCCGCCACCTTCTTGGTTGATGAGGTCAAACAACTTTATCGTTCACGACTGAACTAATTCCACTTCGAGAAAAGATTCATAAGTGTGCTTTTCTCCTTTTACACTTGCAGTGCAGAATTAATCTCAGTGTCACAAAGCCCCTCCAGAGACTAACCACTGGGCAAGCTTGCTGCTGCATTTAAAATGCTGAAACTAGCTCCTTTACCCAGATCATAGAACACCTGCAATTTTTTTTTAACAAAGATCTGCACTGGCTTATGGACAAGTCAAATTAGGCATTGCCTCTTTTTGCACTTCAATGTGCAGCCAATAGCAGAAGGTCTAGTCTCTCACCAGTGGTTAACACAATGCAGGAGAACAAGCGCATTTCCTGAGAAGCAAAAGTTGAACAGCCTTCTACTTAATGCTTCCGGGTTTCAGCCTGCATGAAAAATGAATGTATGTGCAGAAGTGTGATGCCCAAAGTACCAGAAAGATCTCTGGATTACACGGCATAAAAATGGAACTTGACTAAATGAGGAGAATTCTCTCTCCTCTGTGATCCTGCTCATTGCTGGGTGGGATCACACTAGAGAGTGTTGAAAACCACACTGCTGTTCCTCATTGCCTTCCTAATCTGCACACATGTGGGGCTAAGGATGCCAAAGAATTTTGCCGACTTCCATCAGTTTCTGGGGCCACAATGAGGAAGCTGCTGTAAACACCAACTAGAGCACAAGGCTAATGCTAAACTTTCAGCCGCAACTTGCATTAATGAAGCACCTTTCATATGGAAAGATACACTGAGGCGCTTTAATGAGACACAGGCAAATAAACAAAAGACTTTATAGTTGTAACGTGTAACCCTGTAGACTGAAGTTTACAGGAGGTTTTGCATAATTACAGAGTACCAATGTTCAAAGTGAATGTTCTGAACTTGAGGTAATGGGCAGCATCCTTCTATAGAACACTTCCACATCAATTGCAATTTGCAATGCCAAGCAACACAAATGATGAGGTTTTAAACAGGCTTTCAAATGTCTGTTTTGTATCCAATAATTCCTACCTGGACTTGCAGAGCTACCATACTTAATATTTCACACCACTCCTAATATTTTCACACAAATGTCACTTATATTATGATCAACAGATATTCTAGAAAATAAATCACCCAAAGTTTTGTGGCAGAAAGAAGCACCCAACTATATATAATGTTTAAATTTTATCAACTAGTTACATGAGCTATATTTTAGTCAACATATAGCTGTATGAGTGGGCATTTCATCCTTGTGGATAACATCTTTAATTGCTTGAAAAGTATTCTGTGTTGTGTCAGGATTATAGGTTGGGCAAGAAACATACAGGACTCTTGAGAAGAAAAAAAATGGAATTCAAGCTCTTTTTTCAAAAGCTCAAAGGTTATTTTGCTTTGTTCTATCTTTGTCTTTGTAAATTCGGTTCATTTTCTTATAGCTTACCTGGTTTGGTGGTTCATGTGAAGTTGTTGACATTACGTACACCGACGATAAGTACAGAGATCAGGTTGTGTTGTGTTTGTACACATTTTCTGTCTTTGTCTAGCTGTTTAGTAAGGGCATGGTTTTGGAGGGGGAGGTGGAGTTGGGATTCAAACAAAGCAATTAAACGATAAGGTGAAATTAAGCTTTCCTGATGGAATGTACTTGTTGCTAAATTGCAGATTTCTCTGTGTTATTTATAAATTTTATATTCCATGAATGTAAATTGACTTTTAAGAAATTAACTTTTCATGTGTCACTTTTAGAGTCTCTTCCAATCTAAGTAGTAAAAATGCTATCATAGTAACTCGGTCTCCATTTCATTTGTTCTTCCTCTCAGTTGCTGACAATTTGTTACTTGCATTTATCAGTCTTTGAAAAGTAGCCTCCAAGTCCTCACTTAGACTGGATTATTACATTATTCCTCCAATAACAGTGCCCAGATTGGATGCTTTGTATTGCAGGCTTGGTGCTGAGGAGCTGGGAGGGATGAAGGAGTCACAATTGGCCAAGTTGGCCATCAAGTTAAATGACGTGGGATTGTGAGATTGAAAAGCAAACAACATTTCTTTATGAATAGGTTAGTCTTGCTGCTAAGCAAGAGAAACGGCCAGGTAAATGTAGATCAGTTTTTCTCTTGGATGGACAATGGCTTCTCTCATTACGCTTTCCCAGCGATGAACTGTTTCTAAGTTGCATAGGGCTGAAGGTTATGAGGTAATATTAATTTATTTATCGTAGCATGGTCCTCTTCATTAAGAAAAATAGTTCAGGCCACAAAGAAATTGCTAAAAATTTCACAGAGATGGAGGCTGAAGTTATTTGTGGGCTTTGCCCTCACTGTAGCCTTGCATTACATTGATCTGGCGGGGAAATTCCAGGCTTTTCTCGCTTTCTGTTCCATCACAGGCAGAATGTTACACACGGAAAAGCATTAAAACTAAACAACTCTCTGAAGCTAGAGCTGAAATCAATTTCCTACTGTCACTAACTTGTATTCTTAGTCAGTTATTCCAAATCTCACAGGTTAAGGGCAAAGTAATGCAGACTACAAGTGAATTTCCTGCAGAACTCCAAATGCAGACACAGTTGGGAGCACTATGATACTGAGATGTAGATGTGCTCTTTACCTAACACTACTAAAAGCATGGAAGTTACTCGAGGACACAGTCATTTTGATATTTGTAAGGAAACCAGATACAACAGCATGCAGGGATTAAAAAGCCATTGCACTTAAGATCTAAATGAACATCTCCCTATCAGTACTCAAAGAAATGTCTGCCACTGTAACTTTGATTGAACCCGTATAAACCTGAACGCTTGAAACATATTAACATGTCTTGTGAATGCTGCTTATACAGTGTTACACCCATCTAACAATGCTGCGAGCAAGTTTTTCATTACACCTGTGATATGTAGTCCTTGCATGCATATGGCAACAAACTGAACTTTGACTTTGAGAGAGAGAGCTAAGCCAGATGGTACTATGGTGGAATTTGTAGTGGCACGGTGGAGAATTTAATGTTACAGACCAGGATACCTACAGTTCTGAATATGAATTTATTATTTGATACCAGAATTGCTCTCAACAACTGGGCTTGGGAATTAAAACTCAATTTCTGTTCATTTATTGATAAGCCTTATTTTTTTTAAAAAAGCATAATTCCAAGGATGGGGCTGTTATGTTTGTGGATCTATATAAAAGTGTGAAATCGTTGGATTCACTTCAGAGAGATTAATATAAAAAAGAGTATTACCATACATTAGCTATATCAATAAACACACACAAAATGCTGGAGGAACTCAGCAGGCCAGGCAGCATGCGGTTGCCTTAGTTTTGAACTAAGGCTGCTTTTAACAGCACCAGCTCAATTTCAATATCAATAAAAAGCCAAAATATCTTTGGATTTGTCTGCCAGGCACAAAGCTTGTCTTCATTTAAGTGATTGAGGACTTCCCGGTTGCCTTCACAGCCTGATATTTCAAAATTCTCATAAATTCAGCAAAAAGAAGATCCAGATGTTAGCACTGTAGCTCTAATCACACTCACTGCTGGGTGAAAGCACTGACAGCCAGTGAAATCAGAATGACCCAACTCAGGAAATGAAACATTAAAAACAGCCCATGATACTGATCAGGCATTGCCAAAAGTGGAACCAAACTTTTATTCATAATTAAATACTGAATTCAACAAACCACAACTCAAAAAGATGAAAGCATGTGAGTTTGAGAGTAGTTTCACAGAAAAACACGCCTCTCCACAATATTCTGTGGAGAGTGCGTGCAGTATATCACCATTCCTTCTCCCAAATAATTGTGAAGCACAAACCACAGCAGCATTGAACACTTTGTAAAGCTATTTTGAGTGACACTCACCATCTCTCTGTGGTTGGGGAAGAAAGTCTGGTCAATCAGTGGGAACTTTTCTGGACTCAGAGTGTGGGAGATCTTTATCAGCTGGGAAAACTGGAAGAGAAAAACAGCCATAAGCAATTTAATCCTCATCTTCAACAGCTCTTCACCGTTGTGTAGTTCTGCACCCAGAGAAGACGCAGTCTTCTGACCAAGAGTTTCACTTAGCAGTCAAGCTTTTTAAAATGGAGAAATCCTGGGAATTTTGTGAAGTGTGGGAGCATAATAACTTTTTAACAAAAGGCAGAATGAAATCCAATAATGTGAATATGAGAGAAGTGCCAAGGAGGAAGGGAACACTGCTTCCCATTTGGGCTCACGTACTCCTTTCCTGGGTCTTTAAAGTCAAGCTGAATGGAGGACCACCTTAACAAGACCCCTAACAAGAGGTTCCCTTCTGACTGACACCGTCAATATCAATCCAATACCAACAGAAAATGGTAAAACATGATGCATATCATAATGGCACAGTAATAAATCCACAGAGGCCAGAATTTGCCATGGTTCATATGGAGAAGAATATTGTCATAGGCAACTTGTGATATAAGGCAAAAATGATCAGACTAAGGCAGAATAAGAGCTCAGTGCTGAAGCACCGTTAACAGTACATGCTCCTAGGCTGTGGTCTGTACTAGCATCCAACATCTGCAGGAGGACAGAGATCCACAGGTCCTATGACGCTAGAGGAAATAAAATAGCAGAACATCGTCATGTACTATACAAGATAGAGCAGGACCCCAGCAGAGGCATCAAAGGAAATTGATAGCCAACAAAACATTAACATGACATAAACAGCATTCAGGCAATACATTACCAAGAGATAGCTCTTGGTCTTACACAAACAGGGACAAGCCACGGGACAAAGCATGACCACTAATTACCCCGCTTCACTTGTGGTTCAAGGGATTGACTTGCTTCCCATCAAAATCTGTGAGGTGGAATGGTGGCTAGCCTCTTCCTGTCAAAGTTCATTTGTTTACAACTGTTCATGCAGTCAATTCCGCAAAGACCTTCTGGAATCTAATTTACTGTTCTTTCTGCTAAGTGGTCTCGATGGCACAGAGGCCGCAGGTCAGAAGACCATGAAAGAACTAGAATTCCCAGCAAATCCCTTACTCATTTTGTAGCCATCAATTATAAAATAGCTGTAAGGTCACACACCAGAGTAACAGGAGTTGCAATGCAGAACAGTCTTATTTGTCTTTGAATATTTAACAGTTTTTTGAAATGGTTTTGGGCTGATACTAATCAAACGAAGCTGCACTGTCAGTTATCCCATTACTCTTGGGACACTTTCCTTTGAAAACACAGTTTCTATTGCCTGCATCTAACCGATTAGTGGCATTGAGCCACCAGTTTCAACCACAGTAGTCTGTGTTAAAGAGATTAAATAAGAGATTAACTTTATTTCTCACTTGTACATTGAAATATCAAAACATACAGAGAAATGCATTGTTTGCGTCAAATCAGATCAGCGTGGGTTGTGCTGGCTAGACCGCTAGCCTCACCACACTTCCGGCGCTGACACAGCATGCCCACAACTCACGAACCCTGACCCATATGTCTTGGGAATGTGAGAGGAAACCGGAGCACCGTACAAATTCCTTACAGGAATTCAACCCCAAATGGTGGTCACTGGTGCTGTCATAACTTCACGCTAACTGTTCTCATTCTCCCAAGCTCCTGTCAGTGTAGAGTCGCTAAATATTAATGCAGAGAGAGAAGGAAGTCTGAATGGTGTATGATGGGGATAGCAGGTACTGGTGCTCATTGCTAGTATTGGTCCCTGGTGAGTGACTGTGATGCAGTAGAGAGCATCCTAACAAACTGCATCACTGTGTGGTATGGAAGCCGCACTGTAGCAGACAGAAGGCTCTACTACATAGTCAGAAATGCCTGCCACATCTCTAGCACCAACCTTCCTGCCCCGTCAGGAGAAATCTACAGAATGGTGCCAGAAAAGGGACCGTAGTGTCATAAAAGATCCCACCTATTCCGCATCCATGCCTACAAAGCATCCACATCAGGACCACCAGACTCAGGAACAGTTACTTTCCTGAAGCAGTAAGGTTAATCAACATCTCCACCCCTCCATCCCACCAACCATCACTACTTTTTCTAATTGCCCATCAGATACCTTATGTACAGACATTTCACATTCTCTGACCCTATGTCACCTCTTTCTAAAGATGCAATTCCATCTCTTACCAATAGAGCCACATTACCGCCTACGCCTTCCTGCCTGTCCTTCTGATCCTTTGATGTTAAATTTCCAACTATGACTTTCTTTCAGCCACAACTCAGCGATGCTCACAACGTCATACCCACCAATCTCTAATTGCGCCACGAGTTCGTCAACCTTATTCCGAATGCTATGCACATTTAAATACAGCACCTTCAGTCCTGCACTCTTTGCCCTTTTGAATTTTGGCTGTGGTACAATTTAACTGTTTGCTCTGTCTGCAGTTGTACCCAATCATTGGCTTGAGAAGAGTCACAAGAACCGATGTTAGAGGTCGCTAACAATTAAGGTGGGGGTCTGTGTGCTTTGCTCTTGTACAAGAGAATGTATAACATTCCACCTTAATATGAAGATTGATGGAAAGACAGTTGGAGTCAGAAGGCAAGTTACTCACCACAGAATAAACAACACTTATGAAGCCACAGCACTTAATGCGGTTAACCACATTCTGATTAATTGTGCTTGTTGGGCTTCAGCTGTAGAAATGCCTTTACTTACTCAGAGGAGACTGGCCTCCAAAATCCACAACAACCTTCCTCAGTATTAAGTATGGTACCAGGTTTTAGAGCACTCCTTCCACAATACCCACCTTACTTCAACATTACTGAAGCTTCTTAGTGACAAAGGAAGTCATTCGAACATTATCATGGCATTCAGCTCTTGTTTCTGTGCTTGGAGCGAAGCTCAGGTGGTTCTGATCGGACCCAAACTGAGCACTGGTGACCATGCTGTTCCATCTACTTGAAAAGATTGTGTAAACACAAGACTTAAACAAGCTTTCAGAGCTGCATCCAGAACATCTTTGAGACCCTTGGTCGTCTTCTTCCAGCATGCTCAACTATCGCCTGATATCCACTGTGGTGGATCAATTTAACTGGCTTTTTGTAATGGTTGGATTTCAACAGCAGGCTGAGGTCGACCATCTTCTGCCTGAAGACTGAATGTGCTTCTGACTTGCCTTTTGCACTATGGATTTGTCTCCACTATCGTCACTGGAGTGGGGTGGGGGAGTGGGAGAAGCAGAGTGGTAATAGTTAAGGACCCCTTCCTGTCAGCTGTATTTTACAAGGCCGGGCTCTGAAAGTTTTAATCTGAGTTGTCCCCATAGCACATTACTTCATTTTACCCTCAGTAAGTTCCTATTTCTTTCAGGTCCTCATATTGCTGCTCCCAGCATGTTTGTCTATATTCCTCACTGAATCTGAGGGTGGGGGTTGAGGGGATCACTGCCTTGATGGAAACATTGACTGTTCTGAACATATCTTACTTTGTGTAATAATGATGCCATACAACAAAAGGAGGATGTCCTCAGGGTAAGGCATGGACACTTCATTAAATCAGGAAGCGCTCAGCATCCTTGTTACTGACTCCAAATGCTGCACCTTCCTTGCCTGGCAAAACCAGCATTACTAAACACTATACTTACTTTTCTTCTAATCAACGGGAATGCTTTCAATCACAAACGAGATTGAACAATCCAGCCAGGATGGGCCACAAATTTTGCAACACGCAAAATTGTTCTTCTTGTTGTTGAGTGTCATCGAGTCGTCGTCAGCTCATGGCAATCCTATGGATACTTGTCCATTGGGTTTTCATACCAGGCCTTTCTTCCATTGCTGGATTCGAACTCACGACCATCTGCCTTGAAGTGCAGTGCTGACACCACTACACCACCGGCTGGCTCACTGGTTTACTTTGAAGCAATTCTACCTGTCTATAATTCAGCAGAGTATATACACAATTCAAATGCAAAACAAGTGTGTGTACAATTGTTGTAGAAGTGACACCATGGAAACTCCTTCAGACACAGCTTGACACTCTCCAATCTCTACCACCACCGTCCTGAGAATAGACTAAAGATGAATGCAGGCAGATTTGGAAAGTAGGCCATCCTCCTTTCAATTGACTTTCCTCTGCAAAGCACACTTGACCTTTTACACAAGAATCTCCTCACCCTCTCACCCAGGAGGACACACACGGATCTGCTCCGCTGCTTGGTAAATCACAAAACCTTTTGGAGGCCACTGTAATGAAGAGAAGCAACACGCTTCACAGTGTTCACACATGCATAAGTACAGTGGGAGCAGAATGTTCATGTCAGTAATTACAAGGGATTTATTTTACATGCAATTAAAATTAAATAATTCTATCAAAGCGCACTGTGGGAAATGCAAGAGAAGAGTATAGACTCAACTGCACTCCACTCCCCACAGTGAGTCTCCTAGTCACTTTCAAAATGTGAATGGGTCCTGGATAGAGGCTTTGCAGAAAATTAAATCCAGGCAGTGGAGATCAGATTTTGGAACGACATGAAACTCTGTCCTGCAAAAAGCCCCCCAAAAGTCAATGAAACACCAAGCTTTGCATGGACTGAGTGAAATTTGATGCAAGGGATTAATTTGATGAACTGAGAACAATGCCTAGAGCCAGAAACTTTGTCCAAGAACCACTGCCAGAAATGAAAACGTGTGGTAACACTGTTTTAACCTTCATAACAATAACCATTAACAAAACTTCAAGTTACTTTGCCTTAAGGCCACTTTCCTCCTCGGTGTTTATTTTATATCTCTTGTGCCTTCTCCCTACACAGGATATTCCATTTATTTAAAAAACCTAGACAAAGAAAATATATTAGGGACTGATGCTCGCTGAAAGGTTGACTTGTCTCCAATGAGATGCACATATGTACAAGTTAGCTTCCTACAAATGCGGCTGGTTTACGCAGAAAATCTAACAGCCAGCTTCTGCCCGTAGCTAACAGCATTACGGACATATCAATCACACGCATGCAAGGATCAGCACACGGACACTAACTTAGTAACAGGCGCGTGCTTCTTCAGTGCATGGCCCTTAGGCCAACATATTTCAGCAGCAAATAGAAAAATACCGAAAGAAAATTAAAATGCTTCAGTTCTTAACTTTCCAAACACTGCAAATCAGAAAGGAACTGTAGGAAATACCTGGCTCAGCTGGTGACAGATTCTCTTGCAGCAACTCTCTCTAGACACACAGCTACAGCTTTGAAGTGGCTTCTTTCTACTTACTTCCTACCAACTGCAAGTTAAGGGACCAAAGCATACTGTGTCATATCTACAAGCTGTCCCTTTCATCTGTAGATTCCAGTTTGAATTTAGCTGGATTGATGGGCAAGAGTCTGCTCTATGGTGCTCTGCCTGCCAGAGCGCCATATGGAAAGCCTGAAACACGTAAAACTATTTCCTTTTTGTAAACAGCATTAGTAATTCTTCACATTTCTAGCTTAAGTCAAGGAAGATAAAGTAATAAATAAGGTAGAAATTAACATGTCAAAGTGCAGCAAAGCATTCTTTATCAGTCGTTATGTTATTCAAGACTTGACACGTGAATTTACAGGTCACCCCAGTGTGTTGAATCATAGGGTAGGATTATGGGGCTCACCACCCACACTCTCAGCACTTGGGCCACAAGTGGGGCAATGAGTGAGCAGAGCCTGCACACCTCAGAGACAACAGTTGTACGCTGGCTTCCTCCGAGATCCCACCTTTGGGCCAGTCTTTGACGGGAGATGAAGCTGGGGGCACAGCCTTGCCTTTTTAGGGCTGTGAGGATTTTGGAGGAATTCTAAATGCCTTGAAAATTCTGAATGGCCTTGAAGCTGTTAAGGTTGCTTTAAATAATTAAATAGCAATAAAATGATTAAACAGTACTAACAAAAAATTAAAATCAAATTAAAAAAAACATAAAAATTACAAAAAATAAAGTTACAGAATTGATAACCAAACTTAGCTTTTGCACTTAATCTAGGAATTCACATTCAAGAGAACGGAGTCGCCGCTCCAAAACCAGATCTGGCTGATGCAGATCAGACAGCATATTCTCCTGGCTAATGGACAACTGTCACTCAGCACATCCCAGACTTACAACGGGCTGAGATTCCCTGGGAAAGGCTAAGTGCCAATTGTACTGAGGCAGCTGAATCTGGCCCAAAGTCGTGTCAATCCTATTCTGCTGACTCCGTGGAATTCCACTCAACTTCTGCGAATGTTTCCCATTTTCAAGTTCACGTCTAGCTTTGTTTTGGAAGTTATTGTGATAAATTATTCTACAGCCCTTTCAGATACGTTATTCCAATCATAATAAACCACTGCAAAAATGCTGCAACGAATGTTTCTTGTTCTTTTTCAAAAGTGGTACTAACCAAAGGTGGGAAGATGGAAATAACTCTTCAATTGTAGTTTTCACTCATTGCTATTTACTCTGTTCTTACACTATCCTTCATTGGTCAATAATTCCCAGACTTTGTGTTCATTCTCTCTTTTTTCGGCCTACTTTTAATTGGATAAATGCCCTCCTCCAAAGCTTCTTCCAAAGTCACTCTCTATACCCATTTCACTAAAATATACAATGGGATACAAGTCAACTCAGGACCAGTGTTGGGACTGAACCAGGTTTAACTTGACAGAGCCACTTGCCTCAGCAGCACACTGAATCTGGGAAGTGCCAGATGTTCACGATTTGAAAAAGGAAGGTCATAAGTTGGAGGAAATTGGGTACGTGCAACACGAGAAGTCTGACAGGAAATCTAATATCAGAGTTCTGCAGTAGGATCACAGAATGGCACTTAGCAGTTAGGCAACTCCTGAGGAAAGAATAAACATTTTCTTTTCAAATTGAATACATTTAGTTGGGATTTAAATCAGTCTTGCTAGAAAGGCTTCAGGGATCACAGATTTTAAGTCAATATGCAAAATTCTCCTTTTAAAAATTCTTGTGGTTATGAATGCAATCCCCCTAGGCATTCTTAATTACGTATATGGAGTAGGAATTATAAAGGGTATTTTCACAAGGTACAGGATGCTAGTCATGCAGAACCAGAGCAATAGTGAGATTGAAGATATTATACTTATCTACAAGGAAGTAATATCACCACAACATGCTGCATGGGCATAGAGGAAGGCACCCCATTTATCCAATTAGTTCTTGTATATATTATAGAACATAGAACAATAGAGACAGCACAGGCCCTTCAGCCCACACTGTTGTGCCAGCCTATCAACCTGCTTCAAGATCAATCTAACCCTTTGCAAATTAAGGACAGCTACTTCAGAAAATCGGTAGCTCTTTAGGGGAATTGTAAATTAAACAGTTGTAAGTTAAGGAAGATCCTTATACCCACATTCAGATTAATATCAGGATGTTCCGCAACATTTTATGCAAAGGAAAAAAAGCTTTTGGATTTATATAGCACCTAAGTTCTGACTCTCAGCATCAAAATTTTTCACCAGCTTAAATCCTGTTTGCTGCTGCAAAGCCAGTATAGCTTTAAATTATGGGTAGCGGGAGCAGGACTCGTCCAGTCAATTCAAGTCACAAGAGGCTGCAGATGTTGAAATTTTGTCTGTCCTCTTCTCTCACCCACTGAGTTCCCACAGCACCTCATTTGTTTATCCAGTTGCTACCCTTAGTTTATAACAGGTTTCAGTTCTTGGACCCCTAACATTCTGCCCGATCTTTAATCAGCCGGCACTCACTTCCCAATTTCCCATTAATAACGTTGTTTAGCCAGGCTATTGGAGACACAATAAATGCTTTTGAAAATTAATTGCTGGTTTCTCGTCAGGAAACCAGCTTCAGAAACTCTGTCATCACTGATAATAAAGTAAAATATCTTTGCTCTGAAGTCTGAACAGAAAATTGCATTTTTTTAAATACAGAATTGGCTTATCAGTTACAGATATTGACCATTGTAAATCGTACATTTTTATATTCCTTACCTGTAAGATCAATCCCTATTCACAACAGAGGTATTAAGTTCAACTGAAACTTCAAGCAGACAGCTAAAGGTATTTTGAAGTTAGTAAAGATGATGGAGCCTCAGTTGCTGTGTATGTTTCACATCCTTCCATTATTCTTATCTGGCCCAGACACCCACTACTGTGTAAAGGGAATCTATGTTTCAGGAAAATCTTTCTGAAGTCTTTCATTACAGAGGCCTCGCTTGCTTGGCTTGAGGACACACTGCCGCAGTCACCTCAGTCTATCTCATCTGCAGAAGGCAGAGGTGTCTCCCGTGCTCTCTCTTCAAAGGTCTCACTTGAGTACAACTCTCCCAGGCTATCCTCACCTCTCCTTTCTCTTTGTTCTGTAGAGGACAGCATAAATCGTACTGAACTTCAATAATGTAGATCTCTGAAACGGTCAGTTTCATTATTAGCTGCTGAGATCAGGGGGGTGTGTACAGCATTCCCGGTTAATAATGGCACAAGTACCACCTCTCTTATTCAACAGAAAGTCTAGTGCTAGTCATTTTGGGAGGGGGGTGTACAGTGCCAACTGTCAGCACTTCAAATGTAATATCATTGATAGCCTGGCTCGTGGCATGCAGCATCAAGGCTGTGTTAGTAGCCATTTTCTCCAGCAGTGCTGAGGCTATGTTAATGCTTTCACGGGCCTGTCTGGCAGGTTTCACAGAAGAGGAACACTACAATCCTGAAACACTCAGTCTCCATAGTCCTTCGATAGTAGCCCCCCACAGTAGGACAGTGGGAAAGTGGTACATTTGTGATATTGCGTAAGCCAGATAACACCAACCTCTGCTATGAATCCCATTTTAGAAGCAGGGCGCCTGGCAGCCAGTGATAGGCCTGTCAGCCACATACCCAGTAAGTAGCATTAACAGAGTTCGGAGGGTCACTAGTAGTTTCAGCTTGCACATACTGTTATACAAATCTAGACCTTTTCTTTGATGGTTATAGTTCATAGTAACATACTTCACTTCCCCCCATCCCCATGTAGCAGATTCAGAGTGGGGGGTGTGGGGGGTGGTTTGGTTATGCAATTGTTGTAAGTTGGTTGATAACCAACCCTCTAAACAGATGCAGTGGCAAAAGTCATTCCCATAGGCAGTGCAGTCCTGGGCTCCCTTTACAGTTCAAATTTCGTTATTTAAATAAAACACGGAATCAAATGCACTGTAATCCAGGGGTATAAATACCACTTTTCGAATGTATCGACCCTCTCCAGAACACACCCAATAACAGGACCAGTTAGTACGAGATGCAGTTTCATAACCAAGGCAAAGAGAAGTGTTGGTGTTGTGGGATACATCTGCACTTAGGCAGACAATAGGTGCCCATATTACCCGACATTTATAATGCATATTGGTTTCTTAAGGTGGCAAATAGCAAAGATCAGTTGTTCAGTCCATCGGTCCTTACCATAAAGGGTCTTCCGCTCACGTGGCACCGATGGCTTAGCATGCAAAAGGTGCCAGCTCTCCTTGACCTTTAACATGGTATATGTGGTCAGCACCGCTCGGAACGGACCTTCACAGAGCAGCTCCCGGCAGCTCTTTCGTCAGTAGGCTCTCGCCAGCACCCAATCTCCCGGCTGTCGGTCTGACACTCTGCAGCCAGAACAATCTTCTGGGCTTGAAGAACCTGGTGATGGGGACATTTACGAGCTATACAATACTGCAACATGCTTTCACTCATAGTGCGGATGTCCATCTGTTTCATTAAAGAAGGAGAGTCCACTGGCAAGAGCATGGGATATCTCAAAACTATCTGATGTGGAGGTAGACCTCTTACACAGTTTGGAGCACAGCAGATTGTGATGAGGGCCAGCGGAACCCCCTCTGGCCACTTTAGCTTGATCTGGACACGCAATTTAGCTCACCTATTTTTCAGTAGCCCATTCTGCTTTCCAGCTGCCCGGTAAGATTGATGGTGATGAAGGCAGCTGAAATAATGATTGCTCTATATGGCTTTTGTCAGTTCCTCGCATTAGGGTTAGCCGTAAAGTAAGAGCCATTATCATGAGATTTTCCTCAGGGAACCCAAGCCTAGGAATAAACTCTCGTAATAAAATTAAGCAATAGTTACAGCATCATTTCTCTAAGTTTGATAAGCTTCTACCCATGGAGATAACAACACAATAACAGGTGTATAATCAGAACCCAAACATTTTGCTAACTGCATAAAGTCCATTTGCCATCTGGTGGTGTAGTGGCATCAGCACTGGACTTCAAGGTGAGATGTCCCATGTTCAAATCTGGTTGGCTCCTTATCCACTCAATCCATGCTGGGTTGAGCATCGAGCTAGCAACTCGGCCTTGTAAAAAACAGTCAAATGCTACGGAAATGGCAAAAATGCTGTCCGATGCGCCACAGGGCGTGAAAAGCAACAACGTAAAGTCCATTTGGAGATGTACAAATATCCTCCTGGGAAAGGATGCAGTGGCAGCAAATAATGTCTTTCACAACTTTGCCTCTACCAAATCACACAATTGCTGCTAGTTTTCTTGCTATGGTCAAAAACCTCTCATGGTTGATTATCCCCATCACCCTTTAAGTTTACACAAGTGTACTTCAGTCCACAGAGTCTGTTCATCATGCTGCAATTGTACTAGTTCATCAAAAGAATTTGTCAAGTATCGCAGCCTGACTGCACTGGAGTGCCATGTGGTCATAAAGATCTACTGTTGCCATTTTAGCAAAGGAGTCAGCTTGTTTGTTCCCTCCAGTTATTTCACCCTTCCCGTTGGTATGAGCACATAATCTATAAGCAATTGCAGTAACCAATTTAAAAGCAGGAAAGGGTTCATAGTTCACTGTGTTTTATTGGAGTTCGGAAGAGGTGAGAAACACACGATGTTTCCATAACTGTCCAATGTCTTGTGCCACTCCTAAGGCGGAACGAGATTCAGTGCACTGACTGCAAGGGCGCAGGCTTTTGTTAAGGCAAAAAGGTTCAGCTGCTCGAGCAGAAAGGAAGGGAAGGTAGCTGTGCCACCTCAGCTATTATCTATAGCAAGCACACATTGCACATCCACTAAAATATTCTGTTTCTTGTCTAGTATCAGATCGGGAGAAAAAACTGCCAAAGACAAATTACATGTGGGCTTACATCAGGTGGCATTGTACAACAGGCAGAATTCAGATTGTGCAAGTTCTTAAGTAACAGTTCAGGAATGGATTATTTAAAGTAAACTTCATAGTCTATGGTGCTGCTGGTGATGCAGGTGGGAACTGTTATCAAAGTTGCCTTGGCGCAAGAGTACTTTCAAGCCCAGTGGCCAGGTAGTTTGCAAAGAAAAATGAGGACCCCTTGGAGACATCCCCATGTTTACCCCTACCATGTCCACTGTCAAATTTCCATGTTTGTTGGATCAAAGAATTATTTAGAGTTTATTTCACATTTAGAATAGTATTTTCTAACACTATATTGCTCAAAACAAAAATTACCAGTCACAAATGGGTCACATAAGCCAAATGTGTATAAAGCAAGTAATGTTAAGAACCAAAGTTTACAGTGAAATTTTAAGCAGAAGTTAATCCAATTAGCCAAAGTTTGGTGACTGCAGATCTTATTAAATATCTAAAAAGCTATGAGTTAAAATAACATCCAAATTGTATCGGATAACTATTGTAATACCTTTACCTTCTTTTCTTCTTAATAAACAGCTTCAATCTTGGCAGGGGTTAGAGTTTTTTTGATTTTTTTTATTTTGTAATAAATTAGTATAGTTTAGTATAACTATTGATTAACTTATATGAATACGGGGTAATGTAATTGATTATGAACAGATATAATGTAACTGGTGGATTTTTTTAATCTTTTCTGACCTCTTATATACACTTTCTTGTACTCTGCATTCCTCTATGTAGAAACAAATAAAAATATTGGAAAGAAAAATATATAATATTGCCCAGGGGCTACAGTGGAGCAGCCTGAGAAGTTTCACACAAGTATTGTCTATGTTCCCCTTAACAGCTTTAATCCTTTGATGTTGTAATTGCTTTTGGCAATATTGCAAAACACTCACAATTTTCCTTAACTCTTTCATCAAAGCTCAAAGTAAATTTTGTTATCAAAGTACATATATGTCAGCATCTCACGCTAGTAATAGTATATGCTTTTCCTTTAATTTAGGTTACAACTTATTTACAACAGTGTTTATTAAGATGGGCGTCTTCACTTGTAGAGTTAGTCCAGATACTTTTGAAAACACTTAAGCACATGTTCTACATATTCACTCACATCATTGTCTCCTATCCAATGCATTTTTATGTCAATTTATAGGGCAAGGGAAACATTTTCTTAGAGCTCCTACTAGATCCGTTCAATGTACATTTCAATTAACATTTCACCCATTCCCTCTGCACCCTCCTTCTCCATCTCCTGTAGTGCTATTGGGAACTGCCACCAGTAGCAGGGCACTGGCTGATGTCAGCCTCACCAAGTACTGATATGAGTTTTATTGAAACTGTGCTTGGATGGGGAGGGCAGAGCTACAACATCTAGTTCATCCCCAGACTCTGGTGCTAATTGTTTCTTTACAAACACTGAGGTAGTAACTGCTGAAGTAACTTTTGTCACCAATAATAAAATAAAATAAATGAAATAACTGGGTCCAGAAAACTGTTCAGACAGAATTGGCTTAACAGTTATGGATATTGATCATTGTAGATTATATACGTTTGAATTCCTTACTCGTAAGATCATTCGCCATTCACAATGGAGGTGTTAAAGTCAATCAAAACTTCAAGCGTACAGCCAATGATATTTTGAAGTTAGTAGTGACAATAGTCTTAGTTGTTGGGTATACTTCACATCGTTCCACCATTCTTTTCTCACCTGTCTCTGGCACCCCCTATTGTGTAAAAGGATGCTATGTTTTAGGAAGGCTTTTCTGGAAAAGTCTCACTGCAGGAGCCTCACTCGTCTGGCTTGAGTACACACTGCCACAGTCACCACAGCCTAGCTCATCTGCAGTAAACAGAGGCATCTCCGGCAGTTTCACTTCAAAGGTCTTGCTTGACTACAACTGCCCCAGACTATCCTTGCCTTACCACAATTTTCACAACTCCATGCAAGAATAGCAATGAACTATAGTTAATTATATGTTCAAAAATGTATGTGCAAAAATATATTTTAAAGATTAAGGTCTATCCGCTCATACATATATTTTCAGGTTCACAGGCATCTTCCATTAAGTTAGTGAGTGACGTACATAGTGGAATCAAGCTATTGCAAAAAGATAGTCTGCTTATACGCAAAGTCTATCTTTCATGTACACTCCCTCCTTCAAATATTTTCAAGGTGCAGACCAAGCAAACAGTTGAAGAAACAACTTAAAGTGAACTTGTCAGCTAGGACATTTCAGACTAGAATGAATAAAGAGAAATGTAGTTTTAATCAGGGTCATTTTAGTCAGTCACTTTCACTTAAGCTTGCCATAAAAAATAGAACAAACCAAGCTTCCCCACATCAATGCATCATAAGATAATTACTTACCATTCCTTTCCATGTGCCAACCTGCTTACACACTTTTAATTCCTCACAGTCTCCTAACCTTTGTTTCAAAACCTTCCGCCTGTCTTTGGATCTATTCAATACCTTTTCAAATTATGTGGAAGATAAAATATTTGTAGCATTTCATCAGTGGGATGATAACCAAACCAGCTTTTTATTTATTACCTGAAGTTACAGTACATATTATGATAGGACTTGAGTTCATGTTTCCCAATTCAAATTCCAAGGCACAGACTCACTATCACAACCAGTGTGCTACCACATCCCAAGTAGCTTAAACCTTCTACTTTCTCAGAAACATTTTGCAGGTTAAGATGCTCAGCAACAATTCTTTGAACCAAGGTGGGCATTACCCAGAGATAAAAGAAACTCATTTCACTCACATTTAATAACCCGGCTCTTGTCCGTTAATATATTGGGTAAGCCTGATGGAAGATCTTTGACCAAAGGCATTGCACCTATTTTTCTCCCACAGTGGCTGCTTGGTCTGCGAAATATTTGAAGTATTTTGGTTTCTATTGCCATAAATCATACAACATGGAATAAGCCCTTTCGTACTGACCATTCAAGCTCTCATTTACACTAGCCCACACTAATTCAATGGGTGTAAGGAAACTGTCTGTACTAAGCCCTGCACAAGTGTTACATGCCTCCTATTTAACATGGGAAGTGGGTATCATAGACAATGGCAAATAGTTCTAAAATTGAGCAAATTGTTAAGCCATTTCAGAGAGCAGTTAAGAGTTAATGAAAGTACTTTGGGTGTCTATCTGACCGAAACAAGCAGCTTTATTTTCTCCAAATGATATTACTGAATAGATTGGAAATTTTGGATAATTTGGACATTTAGAACATAGAATAGTACAGCACAGTACAGGCCCTTTGGCCCACAATGTTGTGCCGACCCTCAAACCCTGCCTCCCATATAACCCCCCACCTTAAATTCCTCCATATACCTGTCTAGTAGTCTCTTAAACTTCACTAGTGTATCTGCCTCCACCACTGACTCAGGCAGTGCATTCCACACACCACCACTCTCTGAGTGAGAAACCTTTCTCTAACATCCCCCTTGAACTTCCCTCCCCTTACCTTAAAGCCATGTCCTCTTGTACTGAGCAGTGGTACCCTGGGGAAGAGGCACTGGCTGTCCACTCTGTCTATTCCTCTTAATATCTTGTACACCTCTATCATGTCTCCTCTCATCCTCCTTCTCTCCAAAGAGTAAAGCCCTAGCTCCCTTAATCTCTGATCATAATCCATACTCTCTAAACCAGGCAGCATCTTGGTAAATCTCCTCTGTACCCTTTCCAATGCTTCCACATCCTTCCCATAGTGAGGTGACCAGAACTGGACACAGTACTCCAGGTGTGGTCTAACTAGAGTTTTATAGAGCAACATCATTACACCACGTCTCTTAAACTCTATCCCTCGACTTATGAGAGCTAACACCCCATAAGCTTTCTTAACTACCCTATCGACCTGTGAGGCAACTTTCAGGGATCTGTGGGCATGTACCCCCAGATCCCTCTGCTCCTCCACACTACCAAGTATCCTGCCATTTAATTTATACTCTGCCTTGGAGTTTGTCCTTCCAAAGTGTACCACCTCACACTTCTCCAGGTTGAACTCCATTTGCCACTTCTCAGCCCACTTCTGCATCCTATCAATGTCTCTCTGCAATCTTTGACAATCCTCTACACTATCTACAACACCCAACAACCTTTGTGTTGTCTGCAAACTTGCCAACCCACCCTTCTACCCCCACATCCAGGTCGTTAATAAAAATCACAAAAAGTAGAGGTCCCAGAACAGATCCTTGTGGGACACCACTAGTCACAACTCTCCTGTCTGAATGTACTCCCTCCACCACGACCCTCTGCCTTCTGCAGGCAAGCCAATTCTGAATCCACCTGGCCAAACTTCCCTGGATCCCATGCCTTCTGACTTTCTGAATAAGCCTACCATGTGGAACCCTGTCAAATGCCTTACTAAAATCCATGTAGATCACATCCACTGCACTATCCTCATCTATATGCCTGGTCACCTCCTCAAAAACCTCTATCAGGCTTGTTAGGCACGATCTGCCCTTCACAAAGCCATGCTGACTGTCCCTGATCAGACCATGATTCTCTAAATGCCTATAGATCCTATCTCTAAGAATCTTTTCCAACTGCTTTCCCACCACAGACATAAGGCTCACTGGTCTATAATTACCTGGACTATCCCTACTACCTTTTTTGAACAAAGGGACAACATTCGCCTCCCTCTAATCCTCCAGTACCATTCCCGTGGACAATGAAGACACAAAGATCCTAGCCAGAGGCTCAGCAATCTCTTCCCTCGCCTCATGGAGCAGCCTGGGGAATGTTCCATCAGGCCCCGGGGACTTATCCATCCTAATGTATTTTAACAACTCCAACACCTCCTCTCCCTTAATATCAACATGCTCCAGAACATCAACCTCACTCATATTGTCCTCACCGTCATCAAGTTCCTTTTCAGTGGTGAATACCAAAGAGAAGTATTCATTGAGGACCTCGCTCACTTCCACAGCCTCCAGGCACATCTTCCCACTTTTATCTCTAATCGGTCATACCTTCACTCCTGTCATCCTTTTGTTCTTCACATAATTGAAGAAGGCCTTGGGGTTTTCCTTTACCCTACTCGCCAAGGCCTTCTCATGCCTCCTTCTTGCTCTTCTCAGCCCCTTCTTAAGCTCCTTTCTTGCTACCCTATATTCCTCAATAGACCCATCTGATCCTTGCTTCCTAAACCTCATGTATGCTGTCTTCTTCCACCTGACTAGATTTTCCACTTCACTTGTCACCCATGGTTCCTTCACCCTACCATTCTTTATCTTCCTCACCGGGACAAATTTATCCCTAACATCCTGCAAGAGATCCTTAAACATCGACCACATTTCATGGTTATTATTCCAGGAATTATATTTACTATGGATATATTTAATTGAATTTAAGTTACCCAGCTGCCATGGTGGGATTCAAAGTGGATTTGGGTCAAATGTCCACTCCTCTAGGTGATTGGTCCAGAAACATAACACACTGAAAATGCTATCTTCTGCTTTGTAGAGTCTAGATCTACTTTCTGCTATCTCTCTGAGAAGCAGTATGGGAGTAAGATGCTGTTGACCATTGGCTGACCATAGGCTGCCTTTCAATTTCACAGCAGTCTCCTTCCTGGCTTCAGTGCAAGATATAAGCCAGGCCGTGGTGTACAGTAGAAATCGGTCACCCGTGCTTAACTTACCAGAACAAAGCAATTTGAACCAAGAGCCCAAAGTCAATGAGGTTGACCTAACAGAAGATGATCTAGAATGCTTTCACATGGCTTCCACTAAAGACCGAAATACTACAGCACAAGACACAAGCACTCAAACTCACCATCCAGGGCTTGTTACAGAAGTTGTAGATGGACTGGAGGGAATTAAGCGCAGGCACTCTACCATACTGCAAGCCGATGATAAGGTTACGAAAGTCCTCACCTTGGGCCATATTGTACGCGTGCTGACGAATGAGAACAAAGTCTGGTTTGAATGACCTGCAAGAGCATCACAGCAAAAAACTGAATCAGTGAAATTAATAAACAGACTTCTACTACTGAATATTTAAAAAAGGATACAAATTAGTTCATTGTTAATTGGGCCAAACAAGTCATATCTTGCTTTTTCTGGAATCAAATTCAATCCACCTAGCTAACTTCAACATAGTATACCCAGAAAAAAAGAGGACAAACTAATTCCTTTTTTAAAAAAGGAAGAGTGTTAATTAGAAGTGAAGGAATGAATCTCAGAGTATTTTACAGGGAGATGTCATGTCTCCACAAGAAGTCAAGGAAAGCAGCAATGTTAAGGCTCAGGTAACATTGTGGATCATAAGTATTACACCAGACTACTCCAAACCCTGTGCTGGATAAGTGCCATCAATTATCTCCTGGTCATGTACTGTTACACACCACTGGAATTCAAGAGGCACTGCCAAGGTTCAGCCCAAGCAACTGAAACAAGAGTACAAACAAGAAGCAGGTTCAGAGCAAGTTGGCAGAGGCATTTTTTTTTAAATAATGGGGCATTTTGAGAGTAGTTAGTGGTGACAAGTACTGTCTCCCAGGGTTTTGGTGCAGGGAATGTGTAGATGGATAATTTAAATTGTTTGAAAGTCACACATCTATATGACAAGCAAAGGCATTTCTAAAAAGAAAGGAAGTAGAGAAATGGCAGGCAATTATAATTAATAGGATGGAGCTGTCATGTCCAATAAATAGACCAAATTTGATTCCGTCAGCTCAATGGCCTGCAATGAATACTGCTTAAGGCGGACTGTCGCCCATTATGCTTCGAATATGCTGAGCCTCCCCAGATATTATGTCATATGTAAAACTGATTATTACAATGTTGGCAACATTCATGATTATCAAGTATGCTTCAATGATGCAGAAAGCAAGGCAGCCCTGAAACATAAGAATTTGACTTGGTGCCTGCACAGGAAATTCAGACCAGAGGTATTGTCTAAGGCTGCCCAGGTGCTGATACTCAGTACACATTGCCACACAGAAATACAGATTCAACTCATCAATGGACATGAAGGGGCAGAGTGGGTGGGAATGCGAGTGGAAAAATGCAAACAAATGCAATGTTCCTGGAATGCCTGGGCCAGAGAGGACAGTTCCAGAGATACAGCTTGGAATGTGGAAGAGATTCCAAACCGGGTACATCCCAGCCCTTTCTCCACACAGTCAGCAGTTCCACTGGGATGGTAATTGAAACAGTATTCCCCCATTGGGATTTTCACTACTTGCTTCCTTTTCTGTGGACATTGGCAAGCACGAGTGCTGTGTTTTGATGCACATTTACAAACATGAATCACATAGAGGTTTCAACAAGGAGGCTATTGAATCTTTGCCAGCTCTACACAAGAACAATCCATTTAGCTGCAGAGTACGTAACAAGCACTTTGGCTCAAATGCCAACCACAGCATACTCCATGCAAATCTCAAATGCCTGTGTTCAACTCATAACTCTCCAAGTCTCTCCCTCCCATGTACCTATCCAATACCCTCTTAAAAGTTGCAATTGTACCCAACTCAGTCTCAGCAGATCTTCCGGCAGCTCATTCTAGGTACTTCCTATTCTCTATGTAAAGTAGTTGCTGCTCAGATCTAGAAACATAGAAAACCTACAGCACAATACAGGCCCTTCAGCCCACAAAGTTGTGCCAAACATGTCCCTACCTTAGAAATTACTAGGCTTACCCATAGCCCTCTATTTTTTAAGCTCCATCTACCTATCTAAAAGTCGCTTAAAAGACCTTATCGTATCTGCCTCCACCACCGTTGCCGGCAGCCCATTCCACGCACTCACCACTCTCTGAGTAAAAAACTTACCCCTGACATCCCCTCTGTACCTGCTTCCCAGCACCTTAAACTAGTGTCCTCTTGTGGCAACCATTTCAGCCCTGGAAAAAAGCCTCTGACTATCCATACGATCAATGCCTCTCATCATCTTATACACCTTTTTTGCTGCAAAAATTACACTCAAATAAATACTCCATACCCCGGTGCGAGGTCATGTGTTGCTCTAAAGCAGTTTGATCTACAAAGCTATTACCACACACAGAACAGGAAAAAATACATATGCTGATATGGGACAATACATGCTACATTAGGCTATAAACAGATCTCGATGGTTGTTCACAGACACAACAAGAAAGACTTTTCATGTCAAGGTGAGAAAGGATGTGCTCTTTCACAGCAAGGTAGTTTTTAGCCATGGCCTTTTCTCTTTTAAATCTCTCCCTTCTTATCTTGTATATGCATCTTCTAGTTTTGGACATCCCATCCCTGGGGAAAGTACTAAGAATGTCTAACATGTCCATACTCATCAGGATTTTATCAACTTCTATATGGTCACCTCTC
Source organism: Hemitrygon akajei (assembly GCF_048418815.1). NCBI lineage: Eukaryota > Metazoa > Chordata > Chondrichthyes > Myliobatiformes > Dasyatidae > Hemitrygon > Hemitrygon akajei. The sequence continues at coordinate 149,869,379 of NC_133133.1, read as the reverse complement.
ATTCCTCTAGCTTCAACATGGCCGATCTCTCCTTATAACTCAGAGCCTCTAGTCCAGGAAGCACCCTCATGTATCTTTGATGGGATGTCTAAAACACGAGAAAATCTGCAGATGCTGGAAATCCAAAGCAACACACACAAAATGCTGGAGGAACTCAGCAGGTCAGGCAGCATTTATGGAAATGAATAAACAGTGGACCTTTCGGGTCAAGACCCTTCTTCAGGACTGAAAAGGAAGGGGGAGGACACCAGAATAAAAAGGTGGGGGGATGGGAAGGATGACACACTAGAAGGTGACACGTGAAGCCAGGAGGATCGGAAAGATAAAGGGCTGGAGAAGACGAAATCTGAGAGGAGAGGAGAGTGGACTATCTGAAAAAGGAAAGGAGTGGCAGACCCAGGGGGAGGTGATAGGCAGGTGAGGACAGGTGAGAGGCCAGAGTCGGGAATAGAAGAAGAGGGGAGGTGGAGGGAATATATATCTCTTCTGCACCCTTAAAAAGTAGACCAGAACTGTACACAATACTCAAATTGTGGCCTCTTTAATGACTTGTCTTACTGTGACATAACCTGTCTATTCCTAAACCCAGACTAATGAAGTCCAGCACCCTAAATGCCTTCTTCACAATCCTGTCTTCTTGCGGAGCCACTTTCAATAGACAATAGACAGTAGGTGCAGGAGTAGGCCATTCGGCCCTTCTAGCCAGCACCGCCATTCACTGTGATCATGGCTGATCATACACAATCAGTACCCCGTTCCTGCCCTCTCCCCACATCCCTTGACCCCATTATCTATAAGAGCTCTATCTAACTCTCTCTTGAATGCATCCAGAGACATGGCCTCCACTGCCTTCTGGGGCAGAGCATTCCACATATCCACCACTCTCTGGGTGAAAAAGTTTTTCTGCATCTCTGTTCTAAGTGGCCTATCCCTTATACTTAAACTGTGGCCTCTAGTTCTGGACTCACCCATCAGCGGGAACATGCTTCCTGCCTCCAGTGTGTCCAATCCCTTAATAATCTTATATGTTTCAATCAGATCCCCCCTCATCCTTCTAAATTCCAGTATATACAAGCCCAGTCGCTCCAATCTTTCAATATATAACAGTCCCGTCATTCCGGGAATTAACCTTGTGAACCTATGCTGCACTCCCTCAATAGCAAGAATGTCCTTCCTCAAATTTGGAGACCAAAACTGCACACAATACTCCAGGTGGGATCTTACCAGGGCCCTGTACAGCTGCAGAAGGACCTCTTTACTCCTATACTCAATTCCTCTTGTTATAAAAGCCAGCATGCCATTAGCTTTCTTCACTGCCTGCTGTACCTGCATGCTTGCTTTCATTGACTGATGTACAAGAACACCTAGATCTCATTGTACTTCCCCTTTTCCTAACTTGACTCCATTTAGATAGTAATCTGCCTTCCTGTTCTTGCCACCAAAGTGAATAACCTCACATTTATCCACATTAAACTGTATCTGCCATACATTTGCCCACTCACCCAACCTGTCCAAGTCACCCTGCATTCTCATAACATCCTCCTGACATTTCACACTGCCACCCAGCTTTGTGTCATCAGCAAATTTGCTAATGTTACTTTTAATCCCTTCATCTAAATCATTAATCTATATTGTAAACAGCTGCGGTCCCAGCACCGAACCTTGCGGTACCCCACTGGTCACAGCCTGCCATTCCGAAAGGGACCCGTTAATCACTACTCTTTGTTTCCTGTCAGCCAGCCAATTTTCAATCTATGTCAGTACTCTGCCCACAATACCATGTGCCCTAATTTTACCCACTAATCTCCTATGTGGGACTTTATCAAAAGCTTTCTGGAAGTCCAGGTACACTACATCCACTGGATCTCCCTTGTCCATTTTCATAGCTACATCCTCAAAAAACTCCAGAAGATTAGTCAAGCATGATTCTCCCTTCATAAATCCATGCTGACTTGGACTGATCCTTCTACTGCTATCCAAATGTGTCGTAATTTCCTCTTTTATAATTGACTCCAGCATCTTTCCCACCACTGACGTCAGGCTAACCGGTCTATAATTCCCTGTTTTCTCTCTCCCTCCTTTCTTGAAAAGTGGGACAACATTAGCCACCCTCCAATCAGCAGGAACTGTTCCTGAATCTATAGAACATTGGAAAATGATTACCAATGCGTCCACGATTTCTAGTGCCACCTCTTTAAGTATCCTGGGATGCAGACCATCAGGTCCCGGGGACTTATCAGCCTTCAGACTCAACAGTCTATCCAACACCGTTTCTTGCCTAATATAAATTTCCTTCAGTTCATCCTTTACCCTAGTTCCTTTGGCCACTATTACATCTGGGAGATTGTTTGTGTCTTCCCTAGTGAAGACAGATCCAAAGTACCTGTTCAACTCATCTGTCATTTCCTTGTTCCCCATAATAAACTCACCCATTTCTGTCCTCAATGGTCCAATTTTGGTCTTAATTATTTTTTTGCTATTCACATACCTAAAGAAGCTTTTACTATCCTCCTTTATATTCTTGGCTAGTTTACCTTCGTACCTCATTTTTTCTTGGCGTATTGCCTTTTTTGTTATCTTCTGTTGCTTTTTAAAAGCTTCCCAGTCCTCCGGTTTCCCGCTCATCTTTGCTATGTTATACTTCTTCTCTTTTATTTTTATACTGCCCTTTACTTCCCTCGTCAGCCACGGCCGCCCCTTACTCCCCTTAGGATCTTTCTTCCTCTTTGGAATGAACCGATCCTGCACCTTCTGCATTATTCCCAGAAATGCCTGCCATTTTTGTTCCACTGTCTTCCCTGCTAGGGTATTGTTCCATTGAACTTTGGCCAGCTCCTCCCTCATAGCTCCATAGCTCCCTTTGTTCAACTGTAATACTGACACATCCAATTTTCCCTTCTCCTTCTCAAATTGTAGGTTAAAACATATCATATTATGGTCACTACCTCCTAATGGTTCCTTTACCTCGAGGTCCCTGATCAAATCCGGTTCAGCCAAAGTCTCATCAATGACCTGCCATTCACTGTACAAGTCCTACCCAGGTTTGAATGATCAAAATGCATCAACTCACACTTATCTAAATTGAAATCCATTTGCTGTTCTTCAGCCTATCTCCTTAACTGATCAAGGTCTCTTTGCAATTCACTGAAACCTGCTTCATTATCAACAAGACCTGCTAATTTAAATATAATCAACAAACATGCTAATTGCACCATGTACATTCTCATCATAATTATTTACATACATAATGAATAACAGAGATTCCTAACAGGGAGCTAAGAGGTGAGTTGCTTGCCACAGGACTCCTAGCCTCTGACCTGCTCTGATAGAAACACTGTGCATAGAGCTACTCCAGTTCTGTTGCTAGTTACTGGTAACCCCAGGATATTGAGTGCGGTGATTTCAATGATGGAAATGCCTTTGAATGTCAGGGAGTAACAGCTGAATTTTCTCTTTTTGGATATTGTCATTGCCTGGCATTTGTGTGGCATGAATGTTATTTGGCACTAATCAACCAGGAGCTTGATGATGTACAGGCCCGATGTTCCCTCTCATTTCTAATGACCAGTGTGCGCAAAAACCTTGGCCTCTGCGATTTTTTTGCCCAGTGACAACAACATGTGAGCACTGAGTAATTTCTTCAATAAAAATAATATCAATAAGCCAGTTCTAAAATCTGCAGACAAATCATCGCAAACTCCACATTGTCAACACTGTCCACATCAGAAATCAGAAAAGGAAATGTGATTGTGTATGATCATGAAATAAAGCTAACATGCCAGTGAGGTAGAGGGTGACAACCTTTTGTGAGCAGTTTAAGTTCTTTTGTGCGCTAGAAGCAAAAGATGTTTGTGCACGCAGATGCGCACACCTTGGAGGGAATATTGTCCCGGTCTTGCTGCATTTGGCCTGAAGCTGCACAACTTCTGGTCCTATTACCCAGCACAATCTCACTACCAGTAGAAACCCCGTCGAGTTATGATCACAACTAAGAAATCTTCAGGTTTACCCAAAGTTTTCTAGTACCAACAATACTCGCCTGGGGTCCTGAAAGAAAGGGGGGTGGGGGGAGTGGTCATTGCTTAGCAACAAAGCTCATTTAAGACAGGGATGAAGCATTATTTTTTTGTTCTCAAACTGTGAGTCTTTCCACTTCCTCCAAGGGCAGTGGAAGCTGAATCTTTGAATGAATATTTTTAAGACAGAGATACGGCACAAGGTAAGCAAAGGGGTGAAAGGTTACCTCGGGTAGAACACAATGTGGGGCTGAGGATATAATCTCATTAGCTATGTGCAGCTGAGGGACCAGAAGCGAATCGTGTAAATTCATGTGCAGCAAGCAGCCTAAGGGATAGAGACTCAAGGTTCCCCACAGAAGATCTAACCAAACCTAACCCTAACCTACCGTATGCTGAATTCATTTTTTAAAGTTCTATTTATTCCAGTGTCAAGATGATCTTAGGCAAGCTCAGAACCCTACAAAGCACGCTCTATGAAATCCAGGTTCTCCCACACATCCACCCAAAGTCAGACCAGCAAAGTGAGACAGGAGACAGGCAGTGGCAGAAATTCAACCCCAACGTTACAGCTGCCTCTGCCTGAAAGGAGTTTGCATTTTCTCCCCAGGACAGTGTGGGTTCGGGACATTTAAGAGATTCTTACAAAGACACATGAATGAAAGTAAAATGGAGGGCTATGGGGGATAGAAGGTTTAGATTGATCTTAGAATAGGCTAAAGTTCAGCACAACATCATGGGCCAAAGGTACTATGTTCTATGTTCTAAATCTCTTCTGCATCCTTTTTATGCCCTTCACTTTTCTCCCAAAGTGGGGTAAAGAAGTGAGTTTCTACATGTGTGTCTAATGTTTCAATGATAGTTGGGTAACATTGTAAATAGATTGTTTGATTAAACATTCTTGTTCATTTAAATAACTCATAATGCGTTTTATGTAAAACTACGTGAATGGCATACGTTGTCACGCCACCACATCATACGTGTGTGTAGTAAAAAATGTAAAAATGTAAAAAATAAAACTATGACATGCATTCCTAGCTCCTTGTTTTTGCTTTCAATTAGTTTCACATTTTGGAGTTACAAAGCATAACACCACACAATTTGAAAACATCCAAAATGCGAGGAAATTAAATGGCAAGCAACTATTAATGTTAAAAGTTAGGGTTGTTTTCTGGTTCAGATATCTCTGACCTCTGAAACAAAAGTATGCTAATATCTCAAATAAAGAGATTTCAAATGTGGAACTATACTTTTTAAATCAGATGTAAACATTTCCCAGATTTCTTCAAGTATGACGCAAACCCACAATTACAACCACTACTAAGTAATGAAATTTGATGGATCTCAGGCCAAGGCCAGCAGCTCATGGTGAGTAATTTCCACTTGTTTAGAAATTAAATGTATTCATACATGAATAACTATTTTGTCATGCTAGGAAAGATATTTCTACAATCTAGGAAAACAAGCTTACTGCAGCAAAAAGCAGGAAGCCAAATACATCTCGATTTGAGTACTATAGTGGAAGTGTTGAGACTAACATGACAGAGCATGCTATCTTGGATAAATAAGCCTTGCAATAGGTAAAATTGATAAGTGGACAGAATCATCTCACTGCATGGAGTGAACTTATTGGAGTTCTTTGAGGATATAACGAGCGCAGTGGATAAAGGGGAACAGATGGATTTTGTTCACTAGAACTGCCAGAAGGCATTGGATAAGGTGCTGCATAAAAGACTTATCCATAAGATAAGGATGCATAGAGTTGGGCGTGATGTATTAGCATTGATAGAGGGTTGGTTAACTAACAGAAAGCAGCGAGTCGGATACATAGGTGTTAGTCTGGTTGGCAACCAGTGGTGAGTGGTGTGCCACAGGGATTGGTGCTGGGCCCGCAACTGTTCACGATATACATTAACAATTTGGAAGAGGGGACCGAGTGCAGTGTATCGAAGTTTGCTGATGATGCTAAATTGAGTTGAGAAGCAAATTGTGCAGAAGATCTGAGGAGTCTGCAGAGAGATATAGATACGGTAAGTGAGTGGGCAAGCATCCGGCAGATGGAGTTTCCAGGTCATCCACTTCGAAAAAATTGCAACATGCTGCTGTACAGAGGGACTTGGGAGTGCTTGTGCATGAATCACAAAAGATTGGTTTGCAGGTGCAGCAAGCTATCAAGAAGGCAAATGGAATGTGGCCTTCATTGCTGGAGGGATTGAATTTAAGAGCAGGGAGGTTGTACTGCAACTGTACAGGTTGCTGGTGAGGCCGCACCTGGAGTACTGCATGCAGTTCTGATCTCCTTGCTTGAGGAAGGATATACTGGCTTTGGAGAGGAGCTTCACCAGGTTTCCAGGGATGAGTGTGTTAAACTATGAGGAGAGATTGAGTCGACTGGGACTATACTTGCTGGAATTCAGAAGAATGAGAGGTGATCTTATAGAAAAATATAAAATTATGAAAGAGACAGATAAGATAGAGGCAGGAAAGTTGTTTCCACTGGTAGGTGGGACTAGAACTAGGGGACATAGCCTCAAGATTCGGGGGAGTAGATTTGGGACGGAGATGGGGAGGAACTGCTTTTCCCAGAGAATGGTGAATCTGTGGAATTCTCTGCCCAGTGAAGCAGTGGAGGCTACCTTAGTAAATATATTTAAGACAAGGGTGAATAGATTTTTGCATAGTAGGGGAATTAAGGGTTAAGGTGAAATTGCAGGTAGGTGGAGATCAGCCAGATGGCCTACTCCTGCTCCTATTTCTTATGTTCTTATGGTTGAACATGCTGTAGCTAGCAATTATCAAATGCTAATCATTGAATCTGAATAATCTCGGCACCTTCTTTCCACGTGTCCAGTCAATAGTTGCCCCTCAAATCACTATCAATAAATCAGATAATCTGGCTACAAGATTCACCAATATGAAAAAATCTGCAGATGCTAGAAATCTAAGGCAAAACACACAAAATGCTGGAGGAACTCAGCAGGTCAGGCATTGGAAATGAGTAAACATTCAACATTTCAGGCCAAGACTCTTCATCGGGACTGCTGAAAGGTCCTTCAGTATTTTGGGTGTTTCGCCTTTAATCTAAGTACTGCCTGCAGTGGTTGAATGATCTTTACCTCAAACCAATCTTCATTGGCTGTGAGGAGCAATCCTGTGGCCAAGAAAGTTGCTTTCAAAACCTAATCCCCTTAAGCAAGAAGAATCATAACCAGATTGATTATCACTGACATATGACACGAAATTTGTTGTTCTGTGGTAGCAGAACCGTGTAAGGATATAAAAATCCATCAATTATAAAAATGAAATAATGTGTGAAAAGGAATAATGATGTAGTATTCATGTACCATTCGGAAATCTCATGGTGGATGGAAATAAGTTGTTTCTGAATCATTGAGTGTGGGTTATCTGGCTCCTGTATCTGATCCCCAGTGGTAGAAGCACAAAGGAGGCAAGTCCTAGATGATTCTTAATGATGAACGCCGCCTTCTTGAGGTTTCGTCTCTTGTTGATGTTCTCAGTGGTGGGAAGGGCTGTGCCCATGATTGAACTGGCTGAGTCTACAACTCTCTACAGCATAGTGTGATCCTCTGCAATGGATGCTTCATACCAGACTGTGATGTAATTAGACAGAATGCTCTTCACTATGCATCTATATTTGTACAGGTCGTTGGTAGCATACCAAATCTCCTCAAACTCCTAATGAATTAGAGCTGCTGACATGCCTTCTTCATGATTGCATCAATGTGTTGGACCCAGGATAGATCCTCTGAAATTTCAGGAACTTGAAGTTGCTCACCCCTCAATGTGTCCTTCCGATTTCCCCTTGCCAATGTCCACAATCAGTTCCTTGCTCTTGCTGAGGTTAAGTGCGAGGTTGTTGGCGGCAACCCCTCTCAACTAGCTGATCTGTATCACTCCCATAAACCTCTTCGCCGCCATCTAAGATTCTACCAGTAACAGTGATATCATTGAGAAATTTATAGATGGTGTTTGAGCTGTGATTAGCCACACTGTCATGAATGTAAAGAGATCTGTGTTCTTACACAGATCTGCATGACATCTATGTAAGAAGAATATACTTTGTCAAGAGCAAGAAGCAGGATTTGTCACTTCACCTTTGGCCTCACAACTAGGAAACAGTGAGGATGGGTCATTCATTTCTACAGGGTTGCAAGGGCATGGTGCGACTGAGGCATGTTGCCTTGTGAGACCAATGAATAAGCCCAACCCGTCCTGAATCATAGGAAATAAAGGCAAATGTGTGATACAGGAGGCAGATACGAAGCCAAATGGTAAATTGGCCTTTATTATCAGATGTTTTATGTACAAGAATAAAGCTGTCTTATCACATTTATATGGAGCTCTAATAAAACCAAGTTGCATGCAATTTTGATCTTCTTTCCTAAGAAAAAGACAGACATTGCAATAGAGGTTGTACAACAAAGAATCAATAGACCCGTTCGTAGACTGCTGGGTCTGTCATATGAGAAGAGATCGAGTAGATTATATCTCTACTTCATCAAAGTCAGAAGAACAATAGGTTACCTCACTGAAAAGTTTAAAACTTGTAGGCATTTTGGCAGACAAGATGCAGTAACAATGTTTCTCCTGGCAAAGGAGCCCAGAAATAAGGATCACAGTCTTAAAGTAAGGAACAAGCCACTTTGGACTGAAATGATGACTAATTTCTTCTTACTGAGAGTTACTAACCTTTGGAATTCTTATCCTTAGAGAGCAGCGTCACCTGAGCCATCAATCAAGTTCAAATGAAGAATCAAAAGATTTCTGAATTTTAAGGGAATCAAGGAACATGGGGATCGGGAGAAAAATGATGTACAAAGATCTTGTTGAATAGTGGAACGGGCTTCAGGAACCAAATAAGCTCATTCTGCTCTTATTATTAATGTTAAATTCTTGGTATAATTTACATTGGACCTTCAAAATCTCAGTTTCTATTCTCCAGCTTCGATATTTTTAGATTGTACAATTATTCATTTTGCATTTACTGTTGTTAAACATTTAGCAAGGAGTCCCAATTGTAAAGTTGCATAGATATTCTCAAGTGTAATTATATGAGAAGTTGAGGCAACATTGATAGAGACAGTCATACTGCATGCTCAGTAAATGTCATTGGTGTTTTTGAAAATTAATTAATGAAGAGTGATAAACACAAAACAATACATTTAATCATGGGGTTCAGGTCCCTACCAGCCTTATTAGAGTAGTGGAATGGTGGTGATGCCTGGACCACAAGACAAGATGTATGGAGAGCAAAGGACCTTACTGCTAACCTGAAGCCAATTCAAATTCAAATTGAAGACTACATTAAGAACCGTCCAGCTTTATCTGGGCTGCTCTTGTTTGGAAGTGAGTGATTTATGATTTTATTCATGTGACACATTATGTCAGATGTAATGAAACCTAATGTCTATTGCATATGATAAAATTGATTCAAGCAATACAGGCAAACCCCATTGTAGATCAATAGAGAACACAAGTGCAGCGTGTGAGGTTCAGGAAAAAGATTGATCTACAGTATTTATACCCCACTGTTGGATTAGGGTGTAGAGTTGTTATTTTCTTGTAGTTTAACTTTCCTATGCTTGCTTGCATATTTATATAGTGACCTATATGCATGTAATTAATTGCTCAGTGAATGTTTCAGTAATTATAGTACCATTGCTTCTGCATTTTTCTAGAAGCTTCTTAGATTTTCTGTAGCAATTGTCACACCACTTGAACTTGGATATTTTATAGGTGAATTATTGTCACTGGACCTTATTGACCACAACCTCTTGTTCCTTGTCTTTTCTTTGTTCTTTCAGCTCTTTGTTCATTCTTCATTCTTGTACACTTAATAAAGTGGCTATGAGGAGCAGGTTTTATGCCTCATTCTGGACTTCCAAAGAACCCTTTGGAGCACTAAAAATACCACTGAATCATTGAGAGTTTTCTGGTTATATCTCTGACATTTATCTGCATCTTGTGATAAAGCTTTGAAAATCACACTTTATGTTATACTACCTCATGTAGCAGATGGTAAACAGCTGAACCCACTATGCATACTGACACTGGGCGGTTGTCTAAGCGAAGCCCTTGGGCCTCTCGCAAGTGTAGACTGTGGCCTAATGCCTGTTGGAAAGTGCCCAGATACCAGGTCAGCTCTCACAGAGTTAGGAGGAGCAGATTTACTCTTCCAAAACTGTAGTGGTCCTGACAGTCCACCATCCAGGGATACACCTTCAGGACACTGTGGTGACCCACGTTCAGCAATTACACAACTTGCATGTTGCCCTTGGCATTTACAGAAATAACTCATGGCAGTATGTAAGAAGGATGATTTAAAGCAGAATTTTAACAACCAATAACCAGCACCAAGCATTCGCCATAACTCTCTTTATTTCTGTTTAGCAAAGGTTACAGCATGATAGGAACATCAGTTTGTCCACATTCTTTTCTCTACATTTTCAAAATTTTTCATTTCAGGAAAAAGAGCTAACATGCAAGACATAGTTCAAAGAAAGACTCTCACCCTCCTCTGACAAACAAATGTGCCTGAAGAATTTTGGTTTACCTGCATGCTCTAAATGTGCTTCAAAGAAGTTTCTGCAACACCATGAAATATGCTGGTTATTAAAACTGATAAAAACGTTTGTTCAACAGTTAGTTCAATACATCAGCATTCTTTCCTTTAAGATGTAGCATGAACAGGGCAAGCTTATCACTATTTTATATAGATCATAGTCATAAACAGGGGGAAAAGAGTATACAGCAAACACATTGTTACATTCTCTAACCACATTTGTTAAAGTGCTTAATCTCCTTCCAGATTTATATGTGTACACTATTCCAACCAAACCCTGGTCCAATTCTACAAACATACCGCCACAATCCTTGACCCCAATCTCTCAAGACTAATAATTGTGTTTGGGCATTGAATCTCCACCCATGTCCATCGTAATACTCAGAGCAAATGAAAACTAAGTATTTTCAATAAAGTTCACAGAAGGTATGAACTTCCTCATTGTATGAGAACATGTGATAAATTTGCTCTCATCTAACTTTGAGGAAGACCTCAGTTTTAGTTTATTCTTCTGAGATTTATTGCACTCAAAACAAATGCTCCATTTACTACTCCCTTAATTCTCATCTTTAATCCATGCAAGATTATCAGTTGTACTACCCTGCATGCAAAAGATCCAGGCATATGTTTCAGTTGTCTTATTTTGATGAAACTCATGAGATAGATATACAGAGAGCAGGCAGATCAGAATTTTTTTTTAAAAACAGCATACATTCAGAAAGTCTGCAAGTCCATGAGCTAGAGTCTGAAAACAATATGTTCCAAATTAGAAGGATGGAGTATACCAGTAATTTAACAGCAGTTGTGTGTGGATCAAGGAAGTGCAAAAAGGCTGGAACACTCCTCCAGCTGCATTTGACAGGGTCTACTACAGGAAATATGATCTTTCGTTCAGTTCAAATTCAGTTATACAATTAATGTTTTCAGTCTGGGGAAAAGGAGAGCTCATCAATGTCCTAGCCCAAGTGAATTGGTTCTTATCTACGAACTATCTCTGTACAGTTATTATCAAATGCTCCTTTTGTGGATTGTTTTGTCTCTATTGCACCAGGGTTGTGAGGAATATCTTCAGCCCTGAGAAATGTCAAGTAGACACACGCTAAAGTCAACATATTTCAGAAAATATGTGCTCAGAGGAAGAATATCCTAATCTGGGAGACATCTGAGTAAATGAGTGTAAAATAACAAAGCAACCATTGTTCAATGCAAGCCTTCCATCAAGAACATCAGGGTTTAGCGCAGCAAAACTCACTGGTGGTTACTGTGGAGACTTATGTGTACTCATGCCCTAATTTGTGAAATGCTTTGTCTTCTAAGTGAAATGACTATGCTCCATTCCAAAAGCCATATTGGCGCTCCTTCTCGTTGCCAAACCCCACCCAACAATTTTACATCGCGTCATCTCTTAAAGCAAATATGTGTTCCATTACTGTTAACCAGCGCAACCCCATCTTCACTGTTCCTGACATACAGTTCTCAGCAGTACTCAGGAGAGACAATAATGTGTAATATCTCAGTACCAGGACTGGGTAGATGGGAATGGTATGGGGGTTGGAGGTGCCAGAGTATGGGGGAGAATGCAGCGAAATTCTAGTTTTATTCCTCTGTTTCCAACTGGCAGGCAGATAATGAGCTTGACAGAATGGAGGTGGGACAGAAAGCTAGGGACCAGAAACTAAAGATGATCTCAAGTTAATGAGGAGTGGAGAGTCAATGAGTGATTAGGAAGGAAGGGGAACCATAAAGTTTACAGGGAAGTATATTAGGAATATGCAGAGGTGGGTATTAACTAACATTGCAAAAGATTTGCATGAGGGCCTGAGAAATGCACTCCAGCTCCAGTCTCAGACTGGGAAATCTGCTGGAGTCAGCTGCTCCCATCTCCATGTGGCAATCATATTTCCTAAGCCTAGGAAAACCAAGCTGGTTAAGTGTAAATCAATTTGTGGGTGATGGGAGCTTGAGCTGTATTTCATAATGGATTGTGTTTTAGTGGAATATAAATCTCAACAAAAATCAAATAATGTGCATTTCCGTTTTGGTAAAATGCATTTCAGTTGAATCACACAAAATAATCATCAGAATATAACAAAATAATTCTGATAACAAGAAGAATAAGTCTATTTCTCTCTCCACAGATATTGCCTGCCTTGCTGAGTATTTCTAGCATTTTCAGTTCTATTTTATTCTGAGGAATAAATGCAGTCTGAACAATAATATGGAGCAATATATTATGAAACCAACTAAGAAATATTATTTTAGGATTTTAGCTTGTGCAACGAAACAGGATTAGTTAACAATCTCATTCAAATCATCAACCAAAAATAAATCACAATATGATAGAATTTCATACTCTATTCAAGAGGATCAACATTCAGAGGAAAATGGAGACTTAAACTTAAATTAAGCCAATTATATAAGTAAAAGAAGTGAAGTTACTTAGTATCGTCATGGAGACATACACCACAGAAACATGCCCTTGGCCCATTGAGTGCACACTGACTGTCAACAACCCAGTTGCACTAAAATTACTCTAATCCCATATCCCACCAAACCTCAAATTCCACAAACATGAGGGGCATTTATCAATGGCCAAGTATCAACTTGCATGTCCTTGGCATATGGGAGGAAACCACCCAGAGGAAACCCACGCTATCGTAGGTAGAAGGTGCAAACTCCCCACCAACAGCATCTGGGGTCAGGATTGAATCTGTTACACTGGTGCTGAGGGAGTGATTCTACTAGAAGGTAACTTAGGTGAAAGGATTTGCTGGTAGGCAAACAATCCCAAGCAATTAATAAAATAGTTTATAATTCCCATCAAATTTATATTTGTTTAAGAAATTAAAATACTGTCTGGGGCTGACAAAAGACAGTATTGGATTAAAAGAAGTAATTAAGAAAAGTTGTAAGTGTGAGGATTGGGAGAATTTGGAAGTCAACACCCAGAAATATGATGGGGGATAAGATAGTACTGGCAAACTGGGAGAGAGCAATTTACCATTGCTATTTAAGAAAGGAGGGAATGAGGGGAAAAATGGAGCTAGTGACCGTTAGAATAAAATCAGTGGTTGGGGAAAGGCCAACATTCATTTTTATTATGTGGCAAAAGGACACTTAAAGTCATTTGGCAGAGGCACCAGAGTTTTATGGTCAGGGAAGTGTGTTTGACATATGTAATTTTTTGTGAATGCCAGATTTTTACAATTTTCTGTTTGTATAAGTCCTTTTAGACCTGTCACCAGATGCAGCACCAATGATGCTGCTGTAATCTCTGCATGTATAACATCATGAATAGCCACTATTCTTTCTGCTACTTCCTGTGAAAATGCGCCATCTTTCCCTGCCACAGGTGGGAAAGTATGTCAAGAAATGTGGGAATGGATACTTGGATGACATCTCATCAGTACATGCACTTAGATATAGCTCTGTGATTTCCATTTGTGCTAAATATATGAGCATGTGATAATTCCCTTTGCCAACTTCTGCAGACCACATTATGCAAGCCATTTATAACTTTAAAATGTGATGGATATTCACTATCCAGGGTCATGGGCCTTTTTTGCCAAGCTCAGCTTTCTAACATAGCAGTTAACATTTGTGGATATCAAAGAGTTGTTCTTGAATAAGTTAAACTTCCAACCAATGTTTTTTATTTAGCTTCTAGTCATAAACAGGAGCCAGTCTTCAGTTCTTAATGTAAATGGTAAGTAATAATCAATCTGAATTTAAATAACAATTTTGCAAACAAACAGCACTGTCTGTAGTAAACAGACTGCATAGGGCCAGCTGCAGTGTAAGATAATGGGGTTTTGCTAATTGACCTGTTTCAAACTAGACAACACTGCCTAAATTATTTAGTTCAAGGAAGATTACAGACCAAATTGATACTAGCAATTAGCACATCAAATCTATTAATAGTTGTGTCAGTACCTCCAGTTGAACTTTGTCTTTTTGTGTGTTTTCTCCCTTGCCGTCAATCTGTGGTTTGGTTTTGCCATGTGCTCTTATTTGTTTTCATGCCCCTGTGCTCCTGCCCCGCTCCTGCTCTAGTTGGCCTCTGTATTACTGAGTACTCCACCTCTTACCTGTTTCTCATTATTACCTGTTTTGCTGCCACTTCTGTCTCATTGTGCTCCACCTATCATCTGCCTCTCTGTTCATTGCTCAGTGTATTTCAGTCCTGTGTTTTCACCTGTTTGTTGCCAGATTGTGCCTGTGAGTTTTCCTGAGCCTTTCCAGCATTTGTGTCTGTACTCTGTCCATCTGAATATCGACTTTGCCTTTTTCCCGATTCTGGTTTTTGGATTTCTCTGGATGTTTTGATCTCTGCCTGAACTTTGATGCCGACTTTGTTTGCACCTTGGGATTTGTTTCTCAATTAGTATCACTGTGTGCACAGTACTGGGTCTGCAACTGGATCCCTGCTCCAGCGTCCTGACAAGTTGGTAGATTCGTATACTCAAAGAATTAACTTCACAGTATCAATTGTGGGTATCTAGGAATTCTGTCCCCAGAAGCTTTTAGACTGTTTGTATGAAAAGGTATCTGAAAAAACATCATATGTGTGTGAAGTTACCTAAGTGGCAGAAAAACAGTATAAGTTAGAGAGCAGTTAGGCTTGTTAGAAATGATCAAGTAATAACAAGGAGAATAACGGAAAGCTGAGGTGACTAAAATCTATTCCTCTGCCTTCAAGTTCAGCAACAGACGATTTGTTAGCCCACAACTCATTAGTATTTCTTTCTAGTTTATAAGATCTGCAGCTGTGTATTAGAAATCATTTATGATTTTAGAAATCATTTGTAATTTGGAAATCTTTTAAAAGATAGAAAACATCTGTGAGTTTTAAAATGTGTTTTAAGAATTTTGTCCGGATTTAAACATGTATCACTAAATATAAATGAGTTTAAACTACTTTGTTAGCTGAAGTTATCTCCTTCTTGGTAAGGAGGGGAGACGCACCACTCCAATAGTGGGTATTGGCAGATGAACTCGTCATGGTGAATAAACAGGGAAATGATCTACCCTTTGAAGAGAAGGTGAGTGCAGTATAACTTCCCATTAGTGAAGGTATCCAAACTATCTATATCAAATAAAGCTTAAGAACTTCATTTGAGTCTAGAACTTCATGGTCTGCAAACCTAACACCATCACAAAAGAAGTTCTTTCACCGATAACTCTCCTTTATTTTCTAAAGACTCCAATATGTTGAACTTTTCCCCCACAGTAGTAGTTTCAGTTCAATACCAATATTGCATTCATTTGTATTTTCTCCAGAGTTCTATTCTCTTTTTTATTTTTATGAAGCCAGAGTTGGGCACAATAACAAACATTAAGAAGATACATAACATTAAAGCGAATTAGATGTGAAATTCTAAATAACAAAGTACACTAAGACCGCTCAGGAAAATAGGGTTGGTCTGGCTGGAGTTGGCTGGAATCCTACCACTGTCATAGAGGCAATGAACCAATTAATCTCTCTTTGTTTTGCCGCTGTTATGATTTCATGGAAACTTTATTCAATAAGATTGAATTGTCTGGCTTACAGATTATCATTTAAGGTTTCAAATTCAGACCTTATCTTTTTGATGCTTTTTCTATTTAATACTTAAGGATATTTATAGAAAAATGAATATGACTGTGTCTACTGGATTACAATTCACTTGGGTCCTATGGAGATAATCATGCCATGGAATTAATTACAAGACTAAATTGATACAATTCATTCAAAACAATGTTGTAGCTTCAAACTACAGAAATCCTAAACAGAAAGTACATCAAGGACAAAAAAGTGCCAGATAACATTGTGGTTAAATCCTTGAAGTAAAATTATCAGTTAATACTGTTCTGTATGAATATTGTTCATAAAAGTACATGTAAATAGAACTTGGAGAGATAACATTAGAAATTCAAGGAATTATTAAAAAGCTTAATCACATCTTCTGATATAACTTGGAGCAATCTCATTATGTTGTCTTTGCTGTCTCACTTCCTGGGGCACTGTATTGAGCTACTTCTTTTCCTGTGTGATTATATCCCACATTCTCTTTGAAGAGCAAAGGAAGTTCAAGAAACAAAATGGCTTTTTCCTGCTCCTCTTTCTTATATCCTAATATTTATCTCAACTCCTCATGCCCCTCTTGCCTCTGTTCAAAGATCTCCTATTGAGCCTCAACCTCCAGCCACATAAACTCATCATATTCCATTAGCCATCTTAACTTTGCCATCTCACTGGCCAATCTATCATAAAGTCTCCTGCAATTACTATCTAGTATCACTTTCTCCCTACATCACCTTTGCTCTTCCCAATCCCATCATCTTCAGTGGCTGCCCTGGGGAAAACAACCTCCCTCTGTCACCAACAATAGCCCTTCCCACTGCTGGCTTTTAGCTTCCCATTTAGTATGACATTTCGACAGCGATCCATCTGTTCATTATAAATCTGGCTGCTATTTAAGACCTGGACACTATTAAAACTATTAGTTGATTGAGTTAGAGTTTTTTTGAGGAGGTGATTGATGAAGGCAGAGTGATTGCTGCTGTCTACATGGATTTTAGTAAGGCATAATAAGCTTTTCAAGAAAATGGTATCCACAGTGAATTAGCCATTAGGATTCTGAATTGGATATCTATAGAAAACAGAGGGTAGTGGGAGTTATTCTGGCTGGAAGAACATGACTAGTGGTTGTAGAGATCCATACAAGGATCTCTGCAGCTTGTGATACATACATAAATGACCTGAATAAAAATGCAAGGGTTGGATTAGTACATTTACAGATAATACCAAAATGGCTGGTGTTATAGATGACATTGAAAATTGCCAAAGGATAAAGCAAGATATAGCTTAGTGAAGATATGTCAAAGGAAAGGCAGATGGAATTTTATCCAGCCAAAAGTGAGGTGCTGCACTTTGGGAGATCAAATATAAAGGGACAGTACACTGTTAAAGGAAATGCCCTTAACAATGTTGATATGCAGAGATCTTGGGGTCTAAGTCTAGCTCCCAGAAAGTAGCTGCACAAGTTGATAGGGTGGTGAGAAAAAAGTGTGTGACTTGTTTGTCTTTATTAGTCAAGGCAATTAGTTCAAGAGGCAGGAAGTTGATAGAATTCTAGTTATGGCATATCTGAAGAAGAACATCCAACTCTAGTCACCCCGTTACAGGAAGGATTTGGAGAGGGTGAAGAAGAGATTGTTCTAGATGCTGCCTGATTTAGATGGAATGTGCTGTAAGGAGCGGCTGGACAAACTTGGGATATTTTCCCTGGAGCAGCAGAAACTGACGAGAGAAAACGTGATAGAAGTTTATAAGATTATAAAAGGCAGGTTTCTTTTTCCCAGAATAAAATGTTTAATACACAGTAGAGGGCAGGCATTTGTGGTGATGGGTGCAAGTTCAAAGGAAACGCAGGTGTAAGTTTTCGTTTTGCATAGAGTGGGAATTGTCTGGAATGTGTTGCCAGGGGTGGCAGTGCAGGCAGATGCAAGAGGCATTTAAATGGATCTTACATGAATGTGTAAAGAATGGAAGAATATGGACATTGCATAAGCAGGAGGGATTGGCTCAGATAGGTTTTTAATGTTCAGCACCATATCATGGGCCTACGGGCCAGTTCTGTGCTATAATGTTTCATGTTCTATCACAGTCCTTCGTTTGGTTTCTCCCCTGGCGTGACCCTCATCTCCACTGCAATAACCAAGTGGAAGTCCATTGGCTTCTCTGTTCCACTGTTGATGCTGGTCACCTCAGACACTTTCCCTTGTCCAGCTCTTGCTTCCTTACACCACTGAAAACACAGCAGAAGATTTTCTAGATACAACAGCACCCAGCTCTGCTTCACCAGCAGCCTTCTCAACTCCTCACACTTATTAAGTAGTTAGATACATTGCTCACTCCTAGACCAGCTGAAATCTTCTCCAGCTGAACGTTATTTTTTGTATCTCCACAGATTCTGTCCTTCCCCACAACAGTCTGCAACTGAACCGTGCTCTGGGTAACTTGGTGATACTTGATGTTCTCAGACCACATGTCAACCAACACGGGTTATTTTCACCTCTGGAACATTGACCAGCTCCACCCGATTTCAACACATTTGCTACTGAAGTTCTAATTCATGTCCTTTTACTGCTGCTTTGACTATTCTATCACATTTGCCATCAACATCCTCGTCCTCTAATTGATCATTCAAATGTCAGCTTTCATATCATAACCATCACTGTTCCAGTCACCCATTACCCTACACTTCCTGACTTCTTACATCAATCCCTGGTTTAATGACATCTCAATTTTCAAATCTATGTTTTCTAATCGCTCCATTGCTACAGCTTTCCCCAGTCTATCTCCCTTACCATCTTCAGTTTCTGGAAGTTTTCCAAATATCTGCGGTTCTCCATTTCTGGCCTCCTGATTATCCCAGTTTCGATTATTCTACCATTGGTCACCATGGGATCCTTATATCTCCTAATTCTTTACCTGTCTCTGCTTCTTCAAGATTGCTCTTAATTGCCCCCCCCAATAAGATTATGTTCCCCTGCACTCAATGCTCCATGTTAACATGTTGCACCATTTTACTACAAGAAAGCTACTACATAAGGGAATTGTTATATACAATAATTATAATAACATAATTTTAGAGTTTAATCTTCTGCTTAAACATCAAATATGATTTTGGGATGTTACTGCATTAATGATACACATGTCAACTGTTTTCCTGATATTCTAACATACTAGAGGCCCCATCTTTCCTCTAGAGGAATCATACAATATTTCTTGGCGTTATGTAGAACTCAGGGAAGTGATTCCAGACGTCCTATAAAAATTGTTTATATGAATTTTCTGGTCATTATTATATTGTTTTTGTTTGTGGGAGCATGTCAACTGCAAATTGTCTGCCACGAACCATACAATACAACTCTGATTAAAAAGTACTTAGTTGGCTGTAATGCACAACTCTCTTTTCAGATGTAAATGGAAATACATTTCCATGGAACGTACATACAGTATTTGTGATGCTGTTAAAGTCCAGAGGCTGCTTGAAATGCAGTGTAACATTTGCTCTGGCTGTGATGATTTTCTTTGGTTGGTTGCATTATGTAGTTTGACTCCAGATCTCTTTTAGCATAGATTATTGTCATAAACCATAGTTCCCCCTCCAGCATTTTTCCACACCTCATCAAAAAAACTATTGATACATGATGCTAATTGACAGTGTTATTTACTTGACAATGGGAATGCTATGGTGCATAAATCTACTGAATTCCATGTTTTCTTTGAAATCACCACAAAGTTCCAGACTCGAAAATGGTGTGGAGTTACTCAGCTGCACGACAGAACATAAGAACATAAGAAATAGGAGCAGGAGTCGGCCATCTGGCCCATCGAGCCCGCCCCACCATTCAATAAGATCATGGCTGATCTGTCCGTAAACTCAGCTCCATCTCTCTGCCTTTTCCCCATAACCCTTAATTCCCTTACTGTGTAAAAACCTATCTAACTGTACCTTAAATATACTTAGTGAAGAAGCTTCAACTGTTTCCCTGGACAGAGAATTCCACAGATTCACCACTCTCAGGGAAAAACAGTTTCTCCTCATCTCCATCCTTAACCTTCTACCCTGAATCTTGAGGCAATGTCCCCTAGTTCTAACCTCACCTACCAATGGAAACAACTTTCCTACTTCTACCTTATCTACCCCTTTCAAAACTTTGTATGTTTCTATAAGATTCCCACCAGACAGAGATCAAGGCTAATTTTGAAACCAGAAGAGTAAATGGGTACATGATTGACATCCCAACCATTCAAAGCTTAAAACTGAAGAGTTTATCTCAAGCATCTCAGTGGAAAGATATGGCTGATCTATTATCATTATCTATACAGACAAGTGCAGACATTAATGGCATTCACTTTGCAGATTAAAAAAAAATGAAACAGCTCTCAATAATTTCTCTCCATCTGATCTTCATTTCCATCACCGGCTGTCACACAGCTGGTGACAAATCTAAAGTTAATTTGGTAAAGACAAATCAGAAAAAGTATTTTTGTTTGGGACTGATCTCAGTGAAGCCAATGGCTCGTCTCTAGGATTGTTGCCACCTGAAAGATTCCTAGCTGGAGACATCAATGTCCAAGTGAAAACAAGAGACCCATCTGGTGACTTACCAGGAATTGCCTGTTATCATACGTTCCATCAAAAACCACCATTCTAAAATACATTGCATTTCTGCTCTTTTATAACTTTTAAATTTATGCAGAAAGTCAAGAAATAAATAGCAAAAAGCACCTTGCAGATTGCCATTTCTGCATAATTCTTCATCTCTCACCGTCCTATTTCTGAATTCCCTTCAATTTGAAGAGTTTTTTGAACATTGCAATCCAGTGATACTTGTGGTTTTGAAACAAATTTACAGCACATCTGCACTACGTATCACAACAACTTAACTTGAGGAATCTCAGGGCACAACGGAAGATCATGCTCCAATAAAATAGGTATACTTTGCAAAAATATTGGCGGAAAAATCAAACAATCTACTCAAGGAACTTTGCAGGTCAAGTAGCATTCATGGAGGAAAAGGAATTTTTGGGGCAAAATCCTGCATCAACACCAAAGTGGAGAGGGAGAGTAGTGAGACAGGGGCCACTGGACCAAGGAAGGGTGAAGAACAATGGGCAAATCAAGTCAGGTTGGAGTTGGGAGACAGGCAAGTGTATGGCAAGTGGAGCCACACAAAAAGAAAATAAGGAGAAGCAGATGGAGCAAGGTGGAAGGAGGGTAAGAGTAAAGGTGGAGACAGCTAGAAGGGAAATAAGCAGGAACAGAAAGGCCTGAAATCTGATAAGTAAGAAAGGCCATTTAAGATGGTGCTGCTGATGCTCAGCGACTACTAGCAGGTGGCCAATGAAACAAAGAAAACAACTAAGTACTTTGTTAATCACACTTTTTCTGGTAAACGATCAGCGCAAACAACAACCTGGAACTTTTCTTTAAACTTGGAGATGATTTGAAGCAAAGCAGCGGAGGTGAGCAGCGGGCCAATTGCCAGAAGCAAGGAAAGTCCCAAGGATCGATTGACTTATGTGCTGGGCCAAATTGGAAAGGCTGGGTACAGGCCGAATCGAGGCCGTGGGGTCCAGGCCCCTGAAGGTGTTGAAGCAACAGAACCCAATGTTAGGATGATTTAAGCACGGGGTCTGATTGTAAAGGGTTTCAGGACCAGAGGGGAGGGACATGCCAGTTCAGCTCACTCCTCCATGACATTTACTTGGCTCTATGCTGATCTGGGGCTGTGGCTTCATGTCTGTCGACAGACTCTCTTTTCTGGACTTCAGTCCCGAATGCTGTTCACTTACTTTTATTGTTTGCATGATTTGTCTTTTATCCCTCTCTGCACATTTGGGTATTTGAAAGTTTTTTTTAAATGGGTTTTTTTGGGTTTCTTTGTTTTGTGACTGCCTGTAAGGAGACGAATCTCAAGGATGCATATAGTACACATACTTTGATAATAAATGTACTTTGAACTTTGATAATGGGAACCATGAGGGGAGAAGCAGAACCAGAATAAGATTGGACATGTATGGGGGGCGGGGGAGCTGATATCTGAAATGTGTGGGTAATAAGTGAATGTTACCAGGAGGAAAATGGGAGGGCAGGAGGATCAGAGCTGCTGGTGGGGGGCAGGGGTTACTGGAAACACATTGGAGGTTAGCGTTACATGAACTTGGAAAATTTGAAAAGCCAAACAGAATACAAGGTTTTGTTCCTTCAGTCTTTTCCTCACAGTTAAATGCTATTTCAAATCCCCTTCCAATTTCCACAGCCACCTGTCCATCCTCAGCCTTCTCCACTGCCCAGGTGAGGCCCAATGCAAAGTGAAGGTACAACATCTTATATTCTGTCTGGGTAATCTACAAGCTAATGGAATGAACAATTAATGTTTCATCTTCAAGTAACACTCTCCTTCAATCAGCTCTCCCCCATCCTTTCAATACTTGGCCAATGCTCCTGCATTTGTCCACTATCACATAACCCCTGATTCCCCCTAACACCCATTTTGTCCTCTCCTAGTTCCATCCACCTATCTACCCTCTCCACTCTCAGTACTGATGTGGGATTTCAGACTGAAACTTTGACAGCTCCTTTCCTTCCACGGTTGCCACAAAACCATCTGAGTTCCTCCAGCTGATTGTTTACTGTTTCATATTCCAGCATCTTCAATCTCTTGAGCCCCTACTGGAGGAAGAGATGCGTGTCACACAGCAGCCGAGATCCAACAGCAATGCAAAGACAAAGGACAGCTCTGAGACTCAGATCCTGTGGTCAGCCATTTGCAGAACAGGAAGCTGTGCTTATCTGGTATCACATATTATTGTTTTTGGAGGCTAATAATTCACATATATCTTTGTTTAATATTGTGCTAAACATTGCTCGATAGCTACTACAAACATTGCTTGTCTCTACTTACTTTCATCATGTCCAGACTTGTTTGGATGATTTAATCACCGGGCCTGATTCTAAAGGTCAGGGTGCGGGTTCGGAGGTGAGGGACGGGCCAGTTCTGCTTGCTGCTTAAAAAGTAACCTTAGTTCACTCAGGTCTATGTTTAACTGAGGCTGTGGCCTACTCCAGCTGCAGTGATGCCTGGCTTCGCACCCGTGATCCCATGACATTTACTCGGCTCTGCAGTGAACTGAGGCTGCGGCCTACTCCAGCTGCAGTGATGCCTGGCTTCGTGTCTTTCATAAAACTTCAGTTCTGAATGTTCTATTTGTGTCCTGCCAAAGGGTTTCAGCCTGAAACCTGGACTGTACTCGTTTCCTAGATGCTGCCTGGCCTGCTGAGTTGCTCCAGCATTTTGTGTGTGTTGCTTGGTAATTTCCAGCAATTGCAGATTCTCTCTTGTTTGTGATTGCTTACTTTTACTGCTTGCAGAGTATTTTTTCTCTCTGCACTTTGAGTGTTTGATGCCTTTTTTAAAAATGGGTTCTTTTGGGGTTCCTTTGTTTTGTGGCTGCCTGTAAGGAAACGGATTTCAAAGTTGTACAATGTATACATACTTCGATAATAAATATACTTTGAGCTTTTCGTTTATACCAATGGCCTCCTTACCAGCTTCCTGTTACAGTTTTCATCAAACCCAGATCTCTGCAACATTAATTTTACTACTTCTCTACTACAGTCTGTTGGCTCGTCAACATACCCAGGTAATCTGATTCACAATCTAGTCCACAGCGGCAAATCCCTCCTCAGCATTCTACCATCTCTTCCTATCACTCACTGCATCCTTAGCTTTGTTGGAGCATAGGGAAAAGCAGGCAGATTAATCCTAGCTCCAGAACAGGTCTGCAAGTCCCTGTACCACTCTCACTTTCTACGTACCACTTCCCTCCTCTCCCCACAGACCCTACCAGCTAAAGCAACTAGACTAAATCGCTACTTCAGAGACAAGGAAGCTCTTCACCGTGGACCAAGAAGAGCAAAGAAAAACTCCTAAGGGAGAGGAGAGCAAAGTGACCATCAAATCCCATCTCCCATTAAAATAGAAGAATGCACCCGTCCACAATATTTATAATCGTCTGCTTCAAGTCTTGCGCTCAAAGTAAACTTGCAGAGCAAAGCAACCTCACAGTGAGGCTATAACAAGTGCATGTGTGTGTGTGTGTGTATACTTTCAGATTAAAGTTTTATCTGATGTCCCATTGCAGTCTTTAGAAGTGAACATTGAGTACGTACCCAACAACCTCGCATTTGAAGGACATTAACTTACAAAGTGTTTGAAGAAGGACATTGACAGTCACTCATATATTCAAGTACATACATGCATTCATGCGTATATTTCTCATAGGGAACAAAAAGGGAAAACAGACCAAATTCATTCAAGCTCAGGCAAATATTTCCAGCTCTCTCAAAGGAACAAAGTTCAGAGCAACACCCCCAACTATCAACTTCAGTTTGCTCTGGGACCTTCAAGCCAGAAGTCATCGCTACACATTTAATCCATACTCCACAATATACTATAGCAAGCCCGGGGTACACATGGCAAACATCAAAATAGGACATCCATGGGAAGGAAAAGTTCCCTTCAATTAAAATGGTATTTTTTGTTGTTTAGAAAAGAACAACTCGGTGTTGAAAAAGGTTACAAAATATTTGTAAAGGCAGTAAGCTGGGAGATGAACAGGGATACCTTTGTTTGTATTAGGATAAGTGACAGAGGCTGCCTTGAATGGGGTACGAGATTGGAAAGGAGATGAAGGCCTGCTTGGCAAACATTAATGCTCTCCCTGCCAATTCAAGAATGTCCTACCACACACACCCTTCTGTTCAACTTTCAAGTGTGCTTGCAGTTCTGGTCTCCCAGAAGCTGACCGAATATGCCCTCCCAGAGTGAATTGCTGAATTCTGCATACAGGAGGGATGCCTCTCTCTTTGAAAGTGTTATTTAAAAAATAGGTTGAAGGAAATGAAATGCTTCTCAATTTCAGTGCATCTAACTCAGATATAACATAAGAAGTAGGAGCAGTAACACACACAGAATACTAGAGGAACTCAGCAGGTCAGGCAGCATTTGTGTAAAGGAATAAATAGTCAACATTTGGAGCCAAAACCCTTCTTCAGGACTGGAAAGGAAAGGGAAGGAAGCCAGAACCTCCCCCCTTTCTTACCAATGTGGATGAAGTGTCTTGGCCCAAAATGTTGACTCCATAATTGCTGCCTGACCTGCTGAGTTCCTCCAGCAGCTTGCGTGTGTTACTCTGGATTTCCAGCACCTGCAGAATCTCCCATGTTTAAGCGCAGCAGTAACCCTGACATACCATCAAGTGTACTGTTCAATTGATCTTGTAAGTCAACTCCACTCCACTTTACAGAGCCCTGAAGGTTCTCAAGACGTGGATAACCAGCAAGCAATACCAGTTGGTGGAACATGTACAACCCAGACAAAGATCAGGAGACACCAACCCAGACGATGAGGTGAACTTTCTCAGATGATCTTGCACAGCAGGACTGTTGCCCTTTTCCAAACACTGGGGGGGGGAGGGAGTGGATGAGGAAAAGGAAGGGGGGTGATATGTCAGTTTCAGGGACTTCCTTATTCAGGAGCTGTTGCAGCCAAGGCCATGAACAGTGTCACCAGATCTGGGCAAATGCAATTGGTCAGACTCAGTGACAAATGTAGAGTCTTGATAGAATCCAGCTAAATCTTCACAAATTCTAGAGCAATGTATTAAGTAGAGCAACCCTTTCTGTATTAGAGTATCAACCCATTTGGGTTGGATAGCAAAGGTGATACAATGAAGGTCTTCAAACGATGAAGATGAAGAGTCTACCAATCGAAACATGATAGTATCAAATGGAGGACATTTCCAGCAATCTTAACTTGATAATGATGCTAGAGTCAATCTGACAGAAGGTTATGGAATCAAGCATTACACAAAAACATAAGCTCATAAAGTACACTGCAGACAGTTCTGAGGCAACTGTTATCTTGCTGCTCTCTCTGGTGTAACCAGAAGTCATATGGAATTATTGGGGAGAAGGGAAATGCTCTGGTGTCGTGATCAATATTTAACTCTCAAACGAAATTCCTGAAGTAGGAAACCAATTGCTAATCAGGCTGCTCTTTATGTTAACTTGATAATAACTGATCAACTGCTGAATTACCCAACATAAAAATTCTACAAAGTGCTCAAGGGTGCCTTTGGGTCATGAAATTCAACAAATAAAATAAAATACTTACCACCCCCACTAGCCTCTGCGACCAGCACATAACTCTCCATAACTTCCGCCATTTCCAACAGAATCCCACCACTAAGTACATCTTTCCCTCCTCCCCTCATTCCGTCTTCTGCAGGGATCGCTCCAAATGCAACTCCCCTTGTCCACTTGTCCCTCCCCACTGATCTCCTGGTACATACTTATCCTTGCAAGTGGAACAAGTGCCACACCTGCTCCTACATCTCCCTCAGTACCATTTAGGGCCCTAAACAGTCCTATTCAGGTGAGGCGACACTTCACTTGTGAGCCTGTTGGGGTCATCTACTGTATCCAGTGCTCCCGGCGTGACCTCCTATATATCAGTGAGACCTACTGTCACCCTGCGTGGATATGGCCCAAGTGCGGACTGAGAGACACTGAAGAGACTCGATAGTTCACAGACTTTAATGTGAACAGTGTTCAAGGGAAAAGAAAACAATAAACGCTAGGCCAAACAGGGCTGTTAACTAAAACTCTCAAGTGGAAAACGAAGCCTACCCTGCAGCTGGAAATAAAATCTAAACATTAAAACGAATACCGCTGTGTTCAGAGTTAGTTGACTCAATAGTCCAATTTCTCAGGCCAAATGCAGGCAGGCAGTGAAGCATTGCTGTGGTATTGTCCTGGGTTCAAGTCTCAACAAACACTACGACAGAAGGAACAGAGCTAACTACTATCACAATGAAATAATAATTAGCTGACACATGCATATTCACGAGCACAATTGCCAAATCTGCTATGCTGCTGAATCCATGGTTGTGACACACAACAGAGATTGGGAGACTGCTTCACCGAGCACCCACACTCTGTCCACCAGAAAAAGCAAGATCTCCCGGTAGCCATCCAGTTCAATTCCCCTTCCCATTCCCATTCCAACACGTCAGTCCATGGCCTCCTCTGCTGCCATGATGAGGCCACACTCAAGTTGGAGAAACAACACCTTATATTCCATCTGCATAGCCTCTATCCTGATGGCATGAACACCGATTTCACAAACTTCTGGTAATTCCCGCTTCCCCTTCAACATTCCCCATTCCCATTTTCCTCTCTCTCTTTTATCTTTACCTGCCCATCACCTCCCTCTGCTGATCCTTCTCCTTCCGTCTCTTTCATGATCTTCAACTCTCTCCTTTCAGATTCCATCTCCTCCAGCCCTTTATCCCTTTCACCAATCAACTTCCCAGTCTTTACTTCACCCCTCCCCCTCCCGGTTTCACCTATCACCTACCACCTTGTGCTTCTTCCTCCACTCATACCCCCCACCTTTTTTTCCAATTCTGATGGAAGGGTCCAGGCCCGAAAATCTACTGTTTATTCTTGTCCATAGATGCTCCCTGGCCTGCCGTGTTCCTCCAGTATACTGCGTGTTTTGCCTTGGATTTCCAGCATCTGCAGATTTTGTTCTGTTTGTACTTTCTTTCTTGTTGACCAATTGAAAAAAAAACAAGTAACCCATGCTTTAGCAAACAAGTATTGTCACTTGCACCCAAATTATACCGAATATATGAGAAAGGGAAGAAATAGAAATACTGTTGTGGCCTACAGAAAGAAAGATCTTTCATTTTGAATTTGTGTATAACTGCTGGGACTTTTATTTCATAAACCATATTAAGATATACTATATATTCAACTTCCTACAACTTCTTGCAGTTAATAGAAAATTTTCCACAATATTCTTGAGTATCAACTACCAATCTTGTATTCTTCTGACTGTGATTTCTTTTTATCTGAGATTAAAATAGTCTCTATTCTCATGAAACTACATCAGATATCTGACACATAGGCTTTTATAGTCTCTTTCAGGTGCTGATTAACCTGCAATGTATTTAGCATTTGTTGTTTCTTTTTCTTTAAATTGTCCCTAAATTCATCTGAACGTTAAACCATATTAGCCTTTCAAAATAATGCCCGTCAAGAGAGAAAATTATTTCAATAAACACTGCCAGAAAACCAGCCCTGATCCATTGTATGATTAGAATCTTAAAACATTCCACAAAACTAGACCAAGCACTGCCAAAACTTTTTATAAAGCTATATTGAAAGCAGATGTGCAGCTAAAAACAGACCTTTAAAGTCAATGCTACTAAGACAAGGCTTTTCTCAGAATAAGTTCTACTTTATTCCAATCTTGCCAAAGGGTGTGGTTTCTTTCCATCTTAAGCTTATTAAACAGCCTTCTCCCTCTCAGATGGGCTACCAAAAGCATATTAGAAGGCTCACCAATATTCTGACAGTATGTCATTTTATTGCAATCTTATCTACATTTTTATCACCAAAGCAAAGCCAGAATCCAGAGTCACTATCATCCATTTATAAATAACCTGGTAAATATTTATCAATGTGGAACTAGTTAATGCACTTTTATTTATACACATTATCATATCGCTGACTACTACACAATAGATTAGAGTTTAAAGTGATCGTTCTGTTTTTAGCTCTGCATTGTGAAATCAGCCTGGGACACGCTAATAAAATGCAACTGTTATGATTAGAAAAAACATCTGCTTGTGATCCACCAATTTCCACACAACGCACAGATCTCTTTCAATACTGTCTCATCAGATACCAGATACATTAACAATTCAGCAGTTGGGTTGCACTATAAGCAAACTTGACTTTCATCACTGATGTGACTGATTCAGGGATACTGGGCTGGGTTTTTTGATATTTATTGAGATAGAGCACAGAATAGGCCCTTTGTGCCACACCATCCAACAATCCCCTGGTTTAACCCCAGCCTAATCAAGGGATAATTTACAATGACCAATTAACCCACCAACCGATATGTCTTTGGACTATGGGAGGAAACCCAGGAGTCACAGGGAGAATGACGAGCTCCTTATAAGCAGCAGTGGTAATTGAACCTGGGTCACTGGTACTGTAAAGCGCTGTGTTACCCACTACACTGCCATGTCGTCTGTACACACAAAATAATGTGAGAACCTCAATCCTGTTCTATATGGCCACCAGGCAGGTTACTAAGATGCGATAACTAGGCACCATTGTGCACACTCTTTTCAAGAGGCCGTGAGATTGACTGATGTGAAGAAGGGAATGACACTTTGAATTAGCATGATTCTCTACTCTGACACATGGGTTGAAAGCATTCCCTACAGTGTCAGTTTTAATTTTACTGAACTAGAACAAGCCATGAAAGGTACAAGCTCCAGCTACAAGCTACATTATTCAAATTCAATGTTTAATCTCCATACTCCATTTTCAAATATTTACTGTCAGATGAGTGATACTTAATTATCTTAAAATGTGACAGCTAAACATAATCAAACACCTTAATAAATGATTTAAAAAGAGTACTTTTGAAAGTTACTCATGCATTCCTGAAAACTGTAAATAGTTTAGATTTTGTCTATAAATACATTTCCATGCCCTGCCAAGAATATAAAATTTAATACGATGCCAAACTGTTGCCAGTAACCATTGCTGATGTATTTTGGAAAAGCAGCTGAAGAAACTCCAGAAAATGGCATAAATAGTTACTTACCTTTCAAGATCATTTAGCTTTCATAGAGTCATAGAATACTAGAACACAGAAACAGGCACTTTGGCCCATCTAGGCACAGGCACATGCCAAATGCTTAATCTGCCTAGTCCCATCAACCTGAAGCAGGACCCCACCTCTCCCATCCATGTACTTAACCAAATTTCTCTTAAATGGTGAAATCAAACCAAAATCCACTACTTTAGCAAGCAGCTCATTCCTCACTCTCACCCACTTAGGGTGAAGAAGTTCCCTCTAGCCTTTAAATAGTTCACCATTAGCCCACAACCTCTAGTTCTAGTCTCACCCAACCTCAGTGGAAAAAACTTGCTTGCATTTACCCTATCTATGCCCCTCATAATTTTCCATATCTTTCCTGTAGGTAGATGACTAAAACTGCACACAATACTCAAAATTAGGCCTCACTGTCGAAAACAACCTCAACGTAGCATCCCATCTTCTGTACTCAATACTTTGACTTGTGAAAGCCAATGTGCCAAAAGCTCTCTTTACAACTGTAATCTATTTGTCAAGTCAAGTCACTTTTGTTGTCATTTTGCCCATAACTGCTGGTACAGTGCATAGTAAAAATGAGACAATGTTTTTCAGGACCATGGTGTTACATAACACAGTACAAAAAACTAGACTGAACTACGTAATAAAAAAAACAACACAGAGAAAGCTACACTAGACTACAGACCTACACTGGACTGCATAAAGTGCACAAAAACAGTGCAGGCATTTACAATAAATAATAAACAGGACAGTAGGGCAAGGTGTCAGTCCAGGCTTCGGGTATTGAGGAGTCTGATAGCTTGGGGGAAGAAACTGTTATATAGTCTGGTCGTGAGAGCCCGAATGCTTCGGAGCCTTTTCCCAGACGGCAGGAGGAAGAAGAGATTGTATGAGGGGTGCATGGGGTCCTTCATAATGCTGTTTCCTTTGTGGATGCAGCGTGTAGTGTAAATGTCCGTGATGGCGGGAAGACAGACCCCGATGATCTTCTCAGCTGACCTCACTATCTGCTGCAGGGTCTTGCGATCCGAGATGGTGCAATTTCTGAACCAGGCAGTGATGCAACTGCTCAGGATGCTCTCAATACAACCCCTGTAGAATGTGATGAGGATGGGGGTGGGAGATGGACTTTCCTCAACCTTCGCAAAAAGTAGAGATGCTGCTGGGCTTTCTTTGCTATGGAGCTGGTGTTGAGGGACCAGGTGAGATTCTCCGTCAGGAGAACACCAAGAAATTTGGTACTTTTTACGATCTCTACCAAGGAGCCGTCGATGTTCAGCGGGGAGTGGTTGCTCCGTGCCCTCCTGAAGTCAACAACCTCTTTTGTTTCGTTCACATTAAGAGACAGGTTGTTGGCTCTGCACCAGTCTGTTAGCTGCTGCACCTCCTCTCTGTAAGCTGACTCATCGTTCTTGCCGATGAGACCCACCAGCACTTTCAAGTGACGCCACTTTCAAGGAATTATTCATTTGCATTCCCAGATCCCTCTGTTCCACTGCACTCCTCAGTGCCCTAACACTCACTGTGTAAGTCCTACATTGTTTTGTCCTCCCAAAGTGTAACACCTCACACTGGTCTGCATTAAATTCCGTCTGCTATTTTTCAGCCCATTTTCCAGCTGATCCAGATCCCACTGCAAGCTTTGATAGCTTTCCTTGCTGTCCACTACACTCCCAATATGCTCCAGTTTACTACATTATCATCCAGATCATTGTTATAGACGATAAACAACAAGAGACCTAGCACTGATCCCTGCAACACACCACTCGTCACAGGCCTCCAGTCAGAGAGGCAACCATCTACTACCACTCTCTGTCTTCTCTTGCAAAGCCAATGTCCAATTCAATTTACTACCTCATCCTGAATGCCAAATGACTGAACCTTCTTGACCATCCCACTTGTCAAAGGCCTTGCTAATGTTCATGTAGATAACATCCATTGCCTTGCCTTCATCAACATTCCTGGTAACTTCCTCAAAAAACTCTATAAGATTGGTTAGCTACAACTTGCAGAAAGCTATGATGACTATCCCTAACACAAACAAAAGAAAACCTGCAGATGCTGGAAATCCAAGCAACACACAAAATGCTAGAGGAACTCAGCAAGTTAGGCAGCATCTATGGAAAAGAGTACAGTCAACGTTTCAGGCTGAGACTCTTCAGCAAGGTCCAAAACATCACCTATACTATTTTCCATAGATGCTGCCTGGCCTGCTGAGCTCCTCCAGCATTTTGTGTGTGTTACTTGACTGTCCCTAATCAGTCCCCATCCATCCAAATACTCATATATCCGGTCTCTTAAAATGCCTTCCAATAAGTTACCCACTACTGATGTCAGGCTCACTGGCCTATAATTTCTCAGTTTATTTTTAGAGCCTTCTTAAACAATGGAACAACATTAGCTAAGCTCCAATCCTCCGGCACCTCACCCATGGCTAAGAAAGTTTTAAATATCTCTGCTAGGGACCCTGCAATTTCTGCACTAGCCTCTCAATGGTCCAAGGGAACAACTTGTTAGGCCCTGTGGATTTATCTACCCTAATTTGCCTCAAGATATCAAACACGTCCTCCTCTGTAATCTGGATCGGATCCAAGACCTTACTGCTGCACTGTCTCACTTCTATAGTCTCTATGTCTGGCTCCTGAGTAAATACAGATGTAAAAAAATCTATTTAAGATCTTCCTCGACTCTTCCAGCTGCATGACCACTCTGATCTTCAACGTGACCAATTTTGTCCCGTGCAATCCTTTTGTTTTTAATGTAACTGTAGAAGCCCTTGGGATTCTCTGTCACCTTGTTTGCCAGAGCAACCACATCGCTTCATTTACCCCTCCTGATTTCCTTCTCTTGCATTTTTTATACTCCTCAATACCTCATTTGTTCCTTCATACCTATTTACCTGCCATGTACAGTACCTCCTTTTTCTTCTTAACCAAGGCCTCAATATCTCTCAAAAACCAAGCCTTTTATTCTGACAGGAACATACAAATGCGGTACTCTTAATATTTCAACTTTGAAGGTCTCCCACTTACCAAGCACACCTCTGCCTGAAAACAGCCAGTCCCAATCCACATTTGCTAGATCCTTTCAGATACCATCAAAATTGGCCTTCCCAGTTTAGAATCTCATCCTAAGGACTAGACCAATTCTTTTCCATAATTATCTTGAAACTAATGCAATTATGATCTTTAGATGCAAAGTGTTCCTCCGCACAAACTTCTGTCACCTCCCTGTCTCATTCTCTAATTAGAGATCTAGTACTGCACTTTCTCTGGTTGGGACCTCTATGTATTGATTAAGGAAACTTTCCTGAACACATTTGACAAACTCGATCCCAACCAGGCCTTTTACAGTATTGGAGTCCCAGTCAATATGCAGTAAGTTTAAAAATCACCTATTATCACAACCTTACGTTCCTGCCACAGTCTGCAATCTCACTAAAAATTAGCTCCTCTAAATCTTGCTGACAATTGGATGGTCTCTAATATAATCCCATTACCGTGGTCATAGATTTCTTACTCTCCAGTTCCATCCATAACCTCAGTAGATACGGTCCACAGCATCCATATAATCTGTCCTGTCTAAGCACTGCCTTGATATTTCCCCTTACTGGTAATGCCACCCTTTACCCATTAACCCCTCCCGCTCTATCACGTCTAAAACAACAGAATCCCAAAATATTGAGCTGCCAGAACTGTCCGTTCTGTGACCACTTCACTATCTGCTATAAGCACTATCTGCTTAATAATAAGTACTGTACATGAGAAAGCACAGTTGATTAGAAAGGACGTACTGAAATTTTAAAAAGCAAACAGAGATATGAATCCAACTAAGGAACAAGAAGAACCTGTTAATGACAAAAAGTCTACAGTGTATAGAGTCGGTGTACGTGGGTGGGGTCTTCACAACAGAGATGGTGTTTTTGATATTGTGGTCAGGGTGAATGAATGTAAAACATTAGCAGGGATATACAGAGTAAAAGAATGTTTCAGATTTCTTGTATCCTTAAAATTGGATAAATCACCATAACAGCATGAATGCAAGACGAGGAAGAATATTGCAGATGATCGGATTACACTTTCTCAATGTTTCCTGACTGCAGGAGTGATGCTGCAAGATTGCTAATGTTGAACTTTTGTTTATAAAAAGATAGGGATAGGGAAATAATTTCTGGTCAATTATATAATCTTGGATACTGGGCAAATTATTGGATTCCATCTTAAGGTACCCTACAAATCTTAATTTAGAAAGGAGAAGATTAATCAGAAACAATCAGCAAGCTGTTTTTAAATGAAGGTTACATCTGTGATTCCTTTGAACCGATTTCAAGGAAAGTTAATAAGGACATGTATTTAATGTAGGTTATAAGGATATTAGCAAAACATATGACAAGATCCACTTGCCAGGCTGCCGAAAAATAAAAGTCTTTGGGATCCGAGGAAGAGTGGCAATTTAGATCCAAAATTGCTCAGTGCCAGGAAACAAAGGGTAATGATTGATGATGCTCATGTGACTGAAAGATGTTTCTTGTTGGTTCCAAAGGCTCAGAATTTGGTCCGCTGCTTTTTGTGTAATACTGTATACATGAAAGGTTTAGAACTTATTGTTGGGACATGATAAAATAAGTTAGCAAATGACCCAAAAGTTCTCCACAGAGTCAAAAACAAGGGAAATGCTTGAGACAGTAGTAACATACAAGCAAAAGGTAAAGTAGCAAATAGAATTTAATCCGGAGAAGTAGAACATTATGAGTTCAGGAAGGTGTAGAAAGGCGTATACATTTAAATGGGAAGGGGATTCAAATTCAAGTTTATTATCATATGCATACATACACAGATTATAAACACTTTAAAAATTAAAACTTAAAATGAACATGAAAAAGGATCAAAAACTTAAATTAACATGAATTATATGTTATGAGTGATATGGAGGAACAGAAGATTCTTGGAATGCACACGAATGACCGTAAAGGCAAAAGAACAGATTAGTAAAGTGGTTAAAATGCAGATGGGATGCTTTTCTTTATTAGTTGAAGCACAGTGTGTAAGATTTTTTTCATATCTATTCATGGAACAACTTGAGTTCTGTGTACAATTCTGGTCATTGCATCCTAGATCAGATGTGATTTCAGGGGGATGGATGCACAGGAGATTTAGAAAAAAACATTAGACTGGAAAATTGTAGTTTTGAAGAAAGGTTGTATATCATTGGGTTTTCATAGGAACTGGGTAGACTGAAGGAAGACTAATTCAGATGTATAGAATAATGAGTGTACTAGACAGTTAATACCTTACAGAGAGACTGAAAGTCAAGGGGGTTAGTTAAAAGGGAGATGAGCAACATTTCTCATTGATCCAGAAGGTAGTGGGAGTCTATTTACACCAAGAGTCATAGATGTCTAGAATGCACAGCACAAAAAGTTGAGAGAAGAAGGAACCTTCAACATGTTTAAACTGTTCTTAGCTGTACGTACTTGAAGACGCATGATCTGCCAGGCCACAGACCAAGTGTTGGAAGACAGCATGAGGTCAAGTATATCTTCTTGGACTGGCAGGGATTTAATGGGCTGAATAGGGTCTCTGTGTATTCGTTTGCCTGTGATTTGATGATCGAGGCCCTAATCATACTCAATTGGCTCTGATAGTCAGGCCACAAGCCTCACTTCAAGAGGCAGTTTGAACCTAATCATGGGAAGTGAGTGCAGGGAGAACGTATGAAATGAGGTAAGTGCTCTCGTGTAATGTTTTAGAAAATGTTTTAGAAAATTGAATCATTTGGGTCATCAAAGTGGAGAAGGGGTATCCTGAACCCGGAGTTGTTATATCACCGAAGCCCAGTGTAAACAGTGAAAGGAGCACAACGTGTCCCTCCAAACACCTGCCCCATCACAAACACGAGAACATCCGCTGATGCTGGAAATCCAAAGCAGCACACACAAAATGCTGGAGGAACTCAGCAAGTAAGAGAGCATTTATGGAAAAGAGTACAGTCACTGTTTCGTGTTGAGATCTTCATCAGGACTGGAAAAAATCAGGACAAGGAGTCAGAGTAAGAAAGTGGTGGGGCGGGGGAGCAGAAGAATCACAAGGTAATAGATGAAATGGGGGAGGGTCGTCAAGTAAAGATCTGGGAAGTTGATGGAGAAAGAGATACAGTTCTGGAGAAGGGAGAATCTGATAGCAGAGGACTGAAGGCCGTGGAAGAAAGAAAAGGGGGGAGGAGCACCAGAGGGAGGTGATAGGCAGGTGAGCGAGGGAAAAGGAATGGGGAATGGTGAAGGGGGAGCACTACCAAAAGTTCAAGAAATTGATGTTCATGCCATCAGGTCAGAGGCTACCCAGGCAGAATTTAAGGTGTTGCTCCTCCAACCTGAGTGTGGCCTCATCACAACAGTAGAGGAAGCCATGGACTGACATGTTGGAATGGGAATGGGAAATGGAATTAAAGTGGGTGGCCACTGGGAGATCCCACTTTTTCTGGCAGATGGAGCGTAGGTGTTTGGTTAAGCGGTCTCCCAATCTACATCGGGTCTCACCAATAAACAGGAGGCCACACCAGGTATAACAGATACAATAGATGACCCCAAAAGATTCACAAGTGAAGTGTCCCCTCACCTAGAAGGGCTGTTTGGGGCCCTGAATGATAGTGACAGAGGAGGTGTAGGGGCAGGTGTAGCACTTGTTCTGCTTCAAGGTTAAGTGCCAGGAGGGAGATCAGTGGGGAGGGACAAATGGACAAGGGAGTCATGTAGCGGAAAGCAGAAAGTGGGGGGGAAGGAAAGATGTGCTTGGCGGTGGGATCCCGCTGGAGAAGGTGGAAGTTACAAAGAACTTCCCCAACAGGCACCTCCTGGGGCATAGTTTGTGGATCCCATTTTGGCAGTGTCAACCCAGACTTCAGAGGTAATATATCCCCTAACACTCTACTAAAGGTGGCAATACCACAAGCTAAATCACATGGGTGACATCATCCAACACAGTGGAAAATATTGCCTACAATAAACTGGGTGGAAATCAAAGTAAAGGAAATAAAAGAACGAAAAACTGGAAGCAGAGCAAGGCTCCTACCCACCTGCTCACAGCTGGCTGTCTGTCCAATTCACCAGCCAGCACAGAGCACAGGGACATAAAAATGGAATAAGAAAGAAATGCCACACACGTTTTGAGAATATTGATAGAATGAACAACTTAACAACAATTCTTGCTCTAAATTCACATTTTATTGTACTTATCCTCAAAAACTCTCCAGAGCCAGCATAATTCTTTCTATACAACAAGACCTTGTTCCTAATCTCTAAATGGTTTGCTTTGCTTGGCTTGGTTCCTGCTTAAAATAACAGGCTGTACTTTTCCAGAGGCAACTGCCCAATCCTTGAGCAGATCCTGTAGCCTGATCCAAGTGCAGGTTCACAACCTTTTCATTGCACATCCTGTGCTATTAGTAACCCTGGCTTTCCAAAATCTTTCAGCTGCATAGTGCTGCCTTACAGGCATCCACCTCTTACTCTGCCTTGCAGAATACATCTGATTATATTTAGTTCAGTAAGAAAATGTCAGTGTTCCAACAGATTTTACCATATTTTCACAAGTAAATGGTACACCTCAAAACCATGACCATCATTCTTTTGCTGTTCTGGCCCTTCCACATTCCACCAATCAGCCCTACACCCCTCACCCTTGGTCCTGGACTGACAGATAAATATAAATTGCATGTGGGTTAATAGGAACTGTTCAGGAGGCAATCTGAAAGCATCACAGCGGTAGAGAAGCTTGTCAAACAGTGTGAGAACAACAACCAGTGTCTCCATGTGGACAAGACAAAAGAGATGACTGTGGACTTCAGGAAGGCACAGGTCAACCACTCTCCACCGCGTGTCAATAGATCTGCCGTGGAGAGAGCAAAGAGAACACACTTCCTTGGTGTGCACATTACAGTTGATCTAACTTGGACCCACAACACCTCCTCAATAGTCAAGAAGGCACAGCAGCGTCTACACTTTCTGAGGTGATTTGAGCCATGCAAGGCTCTCCGCCCCCATTCTAATACCTTTCTACAGGAGCACCATCGAGAGTGTCCTGTTTTGCTGCATCATGGCGTGGTAGGAAGCTGCAAGGCATCTACAGAGGATAGTAAAACTACCAAGAGGACTACCGGAGTCTATTTGTGACATTTACCAGGAGCATTGTATACGAAGGGCCCGAAACTTTGTTGAGGATCCTCACCACACATCACACAATCTCTTTAGCCCACTACCCTCAGGGAGGAGATACAGGAGCATCAGGACTGCCAGACTGGGTAACAGTTCCTTTCCTCCGGCCGTGAGACTAATGAATACCCTGCCACCACCGACATCTCTTCACTAGGATAGCGGGCTGTTTACTGTTTACTGTTGTTTTCCTGTTTACCCGTGCTGCACACTTCAGATGCATTTTGGATTATATTTTATTAATTTATATTTTTGTTCTGTGTGCTGTGTGTGATACGTGTTTTGTGGGTGCAGCGTTGTCTGGAGGCACATTATTTCACTTGGTTGTTCAGATGACTATAAATTTCAACTTGTTTTGGAAGGCAAATGTTACAATATACTTACTACAATTAT
This sequence comes from Hemitrygon akajei, assembly GCF_048418815.1. NCBI lineage: Eukaryota > Metazoa > Chordata > Chondrichthyes > Myliobatiformes > Dasyatidae > Hemitrygon > Hemitrygon akajei. The sequence goes on along the minus strand of NC_133133.1, from coordinate 149,830,915 downwards.
ACAGCAACTTTCAGAGACCCCACTAACAGCATTATGTTTGGTTTTGATTTTACTAAGAATATTTTTGTTGTAGAGGATTTACCGGACTGTGACCACCATGTTTGACGGCACTACTTGTCTTTTGAGTTCCTGCTGGAAATTTTACACTTTTGGATACAGGGCATTATATCCAACAAGTAGGTATGTCATCCTTCAAGTATTCTGATGTAGAAAATGCATCTTCTCAATCATGAGATACCTGTTGTCCCATACCCAACTTTTCTCTTGGTGTTTACTAACTCTCCCAAACATAGATGCACAAATACTTCATTAGGGATGAAATCTTACAATGCTTGAAGGAACTGGAGTATCAGCAAAATTTACAAAAAGAAATAAAATAGGTGGTCTTGAAAGAGGAGACAGCTGAATAACTGACCCAATGTTCAGACTTGAATCTCTACAATAAGCACTGGACTAGGCTGCAGGTTCAGGCCTGGTTCCAGCCATTGGTCAGCTTCAGCTGACACCCCTCAGCACAACCACACACTGATGGCTGGACAGCAAACATGGACCAATCAGCCAGTACAGAACATACAGTCTCCAGCAGCAAAACCCTTATCTCTGAGGGCAAATATCTCGGAGCCAGGGTGCAGTATTCAACCACCAGATGGAGAAGGTCTGGACCATAGCTGCTCCATCTTCTCCCCCTCCAACCAGGTCTTGGTTACTGATCACCAGCTCAAAGACAAATGTATTCTGAACATTGAGCCAGGCCCCACCATGAAACCATCAGGTGAAAATGGCTTTGACAGCAACTCTGCCAGCAACTGAAACCAGGTCCATAAGCAAGCAGGTCAAACTGAGTAATTTCATGATCTTGAAAGCTATATGGGTAGGGAAGAAGCTTTAAAAACTCCAGCACTCAGGACAAGGCTACATTCCACATTTGATGTCAGGAATGAATTTTTCACAGTGTTCCCACATATCCATAAAATTGAAGTTAACTTCATCCTGACCCACCTGACCAATTTTCTCTCTTCTTAACCCATCAAAGCCAACAGAGCTTCTTTCACCTTCTCCAGAACATGCCTCTCTGCCCCTACCAGACCACAAACTCGCAGGCATCCAAAAATCATAAACTTCATTAACTGCTTCAATTTTATGCCAGACAAGAACCTCCCTATCACTTCTGTCTGCCCCAGCACTTCACACAACCTAAACACATTATGGTTATTGTACATCAGCCACTCACCTGAGATCTTTGAAATATTTTCTCTTGAAAATAAAGCACGTGTGTATGTGTGTGTGAACACAAGTGTAAGGGAGAGGATGGGCAGTGGGATTTCGATAAAGGACAACCACGGGCTCAGTCATTGTATCACCCTGTGCACCGCACTTGGGTTAAGAGGGGGATGTAGCACTGCAGCTCAGCAAGAATGTACGACCATAAGATATAGATATAGACCATATATAATACCATATATCTATATAAGATATAGACCATAAGATATAGGAGCAGAATTAGGCCCGTTGAATCCGCTCCACCATTTCATCTTGGCTGATTTACTATCCCTCTCAACCCCATTCTCCTGCATGCTCCCTGTAACCTTTGCCACCCTTACTAATCAAGAAACAATCAAGCTACATTTTAAATATGCCCAATGACTTGGGTTCCAAAGCCGTCTGTGGCATTGAATTCCATAGATTCACTGCCCTCTGACTAAAGAAATTCTTCCTCATCTCTGTTCTAAATAGATGCCCCTTTATTCTGAAGCTGTGCCCTCTGATGATAGACACCTCACTATACAAAACACCCTCTCCACATCCACTATGTCTAAGCTTTACAATATTCAATAGGTTTCAATGAGATTCCCCTCATTTCTCTAAACGCTAGTCAGTACAGGCCCAGGGCCATCAAATACTCATCATATGTTAATCCTTTCATTTCTGGAATCATTCTCTTGATCCTCCTCTGCAGCCCCTCCAATGCCAGCACATCTTTTCTTAGATAGGGGCCCAAAACTGTTCACAATACTCCAAGTGTGGTCAGACCAATCCCTTATAAAGCCTCAGTATTACATCCTTGTGGACTATTATCTAAATGGGGAGAGGGTTCAAGCATAAGAGGTGCAGAGGGACCTAGGAGTCCTCGTGCAAGCTCCCAAAGGTTAATTTACAGGTCAAGTCTGTGGTAAAGAAGGCAAATGCAATGTTGGCATTTATTTCAAGGGGAATAGAACTATTATAAAAGCAAGGAGATAATGCTGAGGCTTTATAAAACACTAGTCAGGCCACACTTGGAGTATTGTCAACAGCTTTGGGCCCCACATCTCAGAAAGGATGTGTTGTCATTGGAGAGAGTCCAGGGGAGGTTCACAAGGATGATTCCACGAATGAAGGGGTTAGCATATGAAGAACATTTGGCAGCTTTAGACCTGTACTCACTGGAATTTAGAAGAATGCAGGGGAATCTCATTGAAACCAACCGAATGTTGGAAAGACTAGATAAGGTAGATGTTTCCTCTGGTGGGGGTATCGAGAACTAGAGGGCTCAGCCTCAGGATTGAGGGACAACCTTTTAGAACAGAGGGAAAAAGGATTTTTTTTTTTAGCCAGAGAGTAGTGAATCTGTGGAATGCTCTGCAACAGACTGCATTGGAGGCCAAGTCCATGGGTGTAGTTAAGGCGGAAGCTGATCGTTTCCTGATTGGCCAGGCCATCAAAGGATATGGCAAGAAGGCAGGCATATGGGGTTGAGAAGGATCCAGGATCAGCCAAGATGGAATGGTGGAGCAGACTTGATGGGCTGAATGGCCTAATTCTGCTCTTATGTCGTATGGTCTTAGATCCTAGTTCTCTCAAATCAAATGCTAACTTTGCACTTGCCTTCCTTATCACCAACCCAATCTACTAGGTAACCTCTAGGGAATCTGCACAAGGACTCCCAAGTCCCTTTGCACCTCTGATTTTTAAATTTTCTCCCCATTTAGAAAATAGTCTATGCCTTTATTCCTTCTACCAAAGTGCATGACTACATACTTCCCTACACTGCATTCCATCTGCCACTTGTTTGCTAATTCTCCCCATCTGTTAAGTTCTTCTGCAGACTCCGTGCTTCCTCAAAACTATTTGCCTTCCACCTATCTTTGTATAGCTCGCAAACTTGGCCAGAAGCCCATCAATTCCATCATCCATATCATTGAAATAAATCGTGAAAAGGACAGGTCCCAAAACCAACCACTGTGGAACACCACTAGTCACCAGCAGCCAACAAGAAAAGGCCACCTTTGTTCCCGCTCTTTGCCTCCTGCCAGTCGGCTAATCTTCTATCCATGTTAGTAATTTTCTTGTAATACCATGGGCTTATAGCTTGTTAAGCAGCCTCACGTGCAGCATCTTGTGAAAGGCCTTCTGAAAATTCAAGTAAATAACATCCACTGACTCTCCTTTGTCTATCTGGCCTGATACTTCCTCAAAGAATTCCAACAGGTTTGTCAGGCAAGATTCCCCTTTAGGAAACTATACTGACATTGGCCTATTTTATCATGTCCCACCATGTACCGCAAACCTCATCCTTAATAATGGACTGAAACATTATCCCAACCACTGAAATCAGGCTAACTGACATATAATTTCCTTTCTTCTGCAGCCCTCCTTTCATAAACAGCGGAGTGACAGCTGCAATTTTCCAGTCCTCTGGAACCATTCCAGAATTTAGTGATTCTTGAAAGATCATTACTAATGTCTCCACAATCTCTTCAGTGACTTCGTTCAGAACCCTAGGGTGTAGTTCATCTGGTCCAGGTGACTTATCTACCTACAGACCTTTCAGCTTCCCAAGCACCTTCTCCTTAGTAATAGCAACTACACTCACTTCTGTCCTCTGACACTCAAATTTCTGGTATATTGCTTGTGTTTTCCACAGTGAAGACTAAACCGAAGTATTTCTTAAGCTTGTCTGCCATTCCTTTGTCCCCTTTTACTACCTCTCCAGCGTATTTTTCCAGTGGTTCAACATCCACGCTTGCCTCTCTTTTAATCTTTATATATCTGAAAAAGCTTTTGCTGTCTTCTTTTATATTATTCACAAGCTTCCCTTCTTATTTCATCTTTCCTCTCCTTATGACTTTTTTAGTTGCCTTCTGTTGGTTTTCAAAAGCTTCCCAGTCTTTAGCTTCCCACTAATTTTTTGCTAAATTATATAACCTTTCTTTTGATTTTATGCAGACTTTGTCTTCCTTGGTCAGCCACAGTTGCCTCATCTTCCCTTTAAAATACTTGTCCATCCTTGGGATGTATCTACCGTACCTCTTCTGAATTACCCCCTAAAACTCCAGCCATTGCTGCTCTGCCATCAATCCTGATAGTGTCTTCTTCCAATCAGCTTTGGCCAGCTCCTCTCTCATGCCTCTGTGGTTGCCTTTAATCCACAGTAACACTGATACGTCTGGCTTTATCTTCTCCTTCTCAAACTGCAGGGTGAATTCTATCATATTATGATTACTGCCTCCTAGGGGTTCCTTTACCTAAAGCTCTCTGATCGAATCCGGTTCATTACATCGCACCCAATCCAGAACTGCCTTTCCCGAGTGGGCTCAAACAGCAGCTGCTCTAAAAAGGCAACTTGTAGGCATTCTACAATTCCTGCTCTTGCAATCCAACACCAGCCTACCTGCTGAATTGTATGATAAGGGTGGCATCAGAAACAAGGGATGGATTAATGATTTGGAAACAACCGGGAGGGTGGGTGGAAAAATTTGACTCTAGCAGTGAAGGATGGCAGTTCAACAGAGACTAGGGTACCTAATTTTGCCATTTTGTCTTAAAATACCCTATCATTGTTGTTTCTCTTTCTGATATTTTTCTTATTACTTTATTAATCTTCTCCGCAATTGTGTTGCTGCCATATGTGGTTTCAGAGTGATTTCAGACAGTGACTTTTTCACCTGTTTTGTCTTATTGTCGTCCATCCTGACTCTCCTTTCCATTCTGGACTCTGGTGATTTTTCATGATTATCACTACGTCATTTTTATCTTCAGGGTTAGTCCATATCCTTCTCCCATTTAATTTATCAAGGATATTTCTGACCATTGTTTTATGGAACTGCTACTTAATAGATGGATATGGGTGCAGTAACAATGGATGACACAGAGACTGATGGTTGATGGGTGCCCAGCAGTTAAAGGCAATTGCAGAAGTATCATGGAAGCTTAATAGTAGAGGTTGTTGCCAAATTACTGGTGTTCAGGGAAAATGGTTCAAGTTCAAGTTAATTTTAATTGTCATTTAACCATACAGCCAAACAAAACAGGGTTCCTCTGGAGCCAAGTTGCAAGACACAAAACCAACAGCCACACACAGCACATATAATTATGATAGAAGAAAACATACAGTTATAAAAGTAAATTTTAAAATAATGGTATATCCCAAGTCATGACATATTATGAGACTTGTTGGGTGGTAGAATGCTCTTGAGACTCCCCCTGCCCAGGAAACCCAGCAATAGCCATTAACAAAAGAAATGTTGTTATAAAATGGAGGCATATGATATTCTAAGTGGATTTCACACAAGTACCATCATTAATGCTTCACTCATTGTCTCAACTTTCAAACTGGAAATCAAGTTCAGGTCAAGATCAAGTTTAATTGCCATTCGACCATACATGAATACACATGAATACAGACCCCACTGTCAGTCTCGTCAATGAGTATTCTACATTACCAATGTCCAGCAGGGTCTTGCAATCACAGGAAAAGTGTCCAAGGCAATCATTAGCGCAGTTTATTGGACTTCGCACCACCCTATTGCAGCAGGTGGAAACACGATGTGCGAGATGTCCAGTTCCACTGCTATCAGGCAGCTCACTAATGGTGTAGACCTGCACTATTTGATGATCTTAATATCCAGCAGAGTTGCAAACATGCAAAAGACATCAGGGATGAACAATTGCACCTTTTTTTGAGACTCAGATAGGTCGCTGCGTCCGAGCACGCCACCATCTTACATGGAGACAATAGACATGCAGTTTATTTTCATTTCTCAGGATGTGGGTGTTGCTGGCAAGGACACAGATAAAAACCATGATAAATTACCCAGCGGATGGGCGGAGGGTAAATCCTTCTTCCATTTTTCTGGTGGAATTACTCCATCTGTGCTGCTGGGAGGGAGTTGCAGCACTTGGACCCAGCAACAAGGCATAGGAGAATTCACAGCTGCTGAAACCTCTGAAGAGTTTACATCCCATCCTAGCTGAAGCTGCACAGCTCGGAGGTTGTACTTCAGTTGGGGACCTTGCTCATTACCTTTATGTGCTCTGGATGACTGAGGAATGAAATGTCTATGACACAGTGCCCAGTGCTGGAAGAAAATTGGTTCCTTCCTTTGAGCTATGAGTGGTCTTTAGTAACAAATCTTCAGTCATTGGAGTGTAGCCAGTATTCTGTCAAGCATACTGAGCTCCTTTGTGATAGTGTTCCAAGTCTCCAAATACATTTGCTCCCACTGACAGATGTGAAGGCTAATCACTGGCTGCCGCTTTGCATTCTGATGATATTAAGTTATACTTTGAGTTAAATACAGTGTCTGACAATTTTATAAAGTTGTACCAAACCCGTGGGCAGAAGTGCACATTTGCTTTGTATCAAAATATTCTCTGAAACTAACAGGAAGCAGCAGTGACATTGACATTTGACAAAACCCACCACTAGACCCCAGTGAGCCAAAAACAGATCTTATTACTTTACATAGACAAATTAATAGATTAAATGAGAGATGAGACTGAGAGAGGGAAGAAAGGGGAGAGAGGAAACAAAAAGGCATGAGTAGAAAGTTATAAATTAGGAATGGGAAAGAAGGAGGAGATGAGAAAGAATGAAAAAAGATGAGAGAGTATTTTAGTGCAGTGGGTAATTTAATGGGGCAATATCCAGGGGTTCTTCCTTCAGATCTTGAGACATGAGCCCAAATCCTGCCTCAGTAACTTAAATTCTAATAAATTTCAAGCATCCTCTTTTTAAATTACTAAATTACCAGAAGTATTGGTAATGTTCACTACAGGAGTAATAGGATGTCATAAACAACAGTTAACTAAACTAGATGGACAGAGGAAAATGTTAGCCTTGCCAGAGAAATCAACATTCCAAGAAAGAACAAAAAATAAAGTCAGTAAGTGTGAAAAGCAAGAGATAATAATTTGGAAGAAATTACCATTTGAACAATTGGAAAGTAGCTCGGAATCAAGAACTGGAGGATTTCCATATTTTGCAGTCAAACATAACGAATGAGATCACTCTGTAAATATTGGAAAAAGTGCACTTGCAAAACAAGAAAATTTGCTAAAGACCTTAAATAAGCTCTTCTCTGAGTCAAAGTAATTCATTGCACTAAACTCCTACTGCACACAACTCATCCCCACAGCACTGCAATTCACAAAATATTGTAACTCACTACCCAAAATCCTGTAAATCCTGAGTACTGTAACTCACTGCCCAAGCCTTCCCAGAGCACCATAATTCACTGTCTGATGCAGCATTCAAGGAGTCATCGAGCAATACAGCATGGAGACTGGTCCTTCAGCCCAACTCATCCACATCAACGTCAGTTCCTATCAAGCTAGGCCCATTTGCCCATATTTGGCCCATATACCTCTAAACCCCTCTTATCCATGTATTTACCAACGTGTCCTGTACATGTAGTCATTGTATCTGTTCAACCACACTCTTTTACTCTTCATTCCATTCACACACCAAACTCTACATGAGTATGTTGGCCCTCAGTTTCCTTTTAAACCTTTCACCTTTCACCATAAATTGCTCTTGTTTTTAGTTCCCCTTTGCCTAGGAAAAAGACTATGCATTCACCCTGTCAATGCTCCTCATGATTTTATACACTCTGTAGGGGCACCCCTCAATCTCCCACATTCTATGAAATAATGCCCTAACATGACCAACCTCTCCCTATAACTCAGACCCTCAGGTCTTGCCAACATCCTCGTAAATCTTCTCTGCTATCTTACCAGTTTAATGATGTCTTTCCTAAAAAGAGCAACCTAAACTGTACACAGTCCTCCAAGTGCAGTCTCATCAATATCTTGTACAACTGCTCCATAATGATCCAACTCGTATTCCCAGTGCCCTGGCTGATGAAGGTCTGTGTGATAAACACCTTTTTTACCACATCATCTAGCTGTGATGCTGCTCTCAGTGAACTATGTTCTTGTACTCTTAGGTACTTCTATTCCACAACATCCCCCAGTACTACCTTTCACTGTGTAAGCCCTAACTGGGTATGAGTTCACAAAATGCAAGACTTTGCACTTATCTAGATTGAAAGCTGCTTGCCTATTCTCAGCCCGTTTACCTAGCTTTTCCATTGATGCTGCCTGACGGCGGGCGGGCAGGCGTGCGTGTGTGTTAGTTATTTGGATTTCCAGCATCTGCAGATATTCACTTGCTTGTGAATATTCACTATATTCATTATATTCACTATAATGTCTATAATATTACCCATTTTAGTATCATCCACAAACTTATTAACCAAGCCTTGTATATTCACATCCAACTTGTTTATAGAAATAACAAACAACAAAGGTCCAACACTGATCCCTCTGTCACACCACCTGCCACAGAGCTCCCATCCAAGAAGTATACTTAGACAATCATTGTCTGCTTATTGCATTGAGTCAACTATGAATTTACTCAAATAAATCTCCCTGGATCCCATGTGATCTAGACTGGCCTGCCATGCAGGAACTTTATAAAGGCCTTGCTAAAGTTCATATGGACAACATCCTTTGCCCCATCCACATCTATCCTCTTGGTTACCTCTTTCAAAATCTCTTAGTGATTTATTAAACATGATATCTCATGCACAAAGCCACGATGTTTATCCCTAATTCGACCTTGCCTATCCAAATGTTGATGAATTCTGTCCCTCAGAATCCCCTCCAGTAATTTGCCTATCACTTATCTAAGACTCACCAGTCTGTAGTTCCCTGGTTTGTCTTTGTTTTTCTTCTTAAAAAATGGTACAAAATGACCCCTCATTCTGCAGCACCCTCAGGACCTGGTAGGTCTTTGCAGAGTTCCTCCTCTGGGCATCATAATGCATAACGTGCTTATGATCCACAGTAGTTCACCGCCATGGTGTGCTATAACTCCATGTAGAGCTACTCATCTGTACACACTATTCCTCTACTGTAAGATGTGTCTCATTAGTTGGAGGTACAGTATTGAAGAGTGCACTATAGCTCACTACCCAATGCCCTTCCACAGTGCACTGCAAATGACTGCACTGATGTAATTTCCAAATTCACTAAAAAAGACAGGAGATAGAAATCTAAAACAGATACAGAACATGCTGGTTGAGCCACATCTGTAAAAGCGCAGTTTTTATTTTACCTGAAGTGCGTCTCTTTCCAAAGATGCTCCCTGACCATTTGAGTGTCTGCAGCATTTCCTGTTTCACAGTAGTTCACTGTGGAATGCCAAACCCTTCCACTCTGTGTTGCAACTCAGTGCACTGTAATTTACTGTCTTACGCCCTCTCACAATGCACTTTAACTGAATCACTTGAAACTGTCTCTAAAGATTCAAAAATTTAAAGTACATTTATTATTAAAGTATGTATGCAGTACATACTGAGATTCGTCTTCCCACAGACAGCCACAAAATGAAGAAATGCCATGGGACCCATTCAAAGAAAACATCAAACACCCAATGCACAAAAAAGAACAAATCGCGCAAACGGCAAAAGAAACGAGCAAGTAACACACAAGATATTAAACATCAAATGGCAGAGTCCTTGAAACGGCCTGGGAATGTTCAGTTTAGTTCAGTTCAGTTCAGTTTAGCACTGTGTCGTTTGTTGACTGCAGGCCGCAAAGCCTGTCTGCCCTGATCAAAATTGCACAAAATACCAAAACAAAGGAGAAAGCAGAAACTCATATAACATGAACTGCAGAGCCCTCTAAAAACAAGTCCAATCACACCTTGCCCAAGACCAAGAAGTCCTGCACCTTCCTCCAGCAGCAGCGAGCAAGAGGGAGAGGGAGACCCATCAAATGCCGGCAGATGGCGCTGATCACCCACTCGCCTTCCGCTCTCGTCCTAGTTGATTTCAATCTTGCTCGATGCTTTAATCGGCGAGTTGCTCAACAATTGGAGCCAATCATGGGTTCGTGCTCTGCCTTTAGGCAGCACACTCCGTTCTCCACCCCCCTCTCAACCATGCCAAATTCCCTCATATTTAGCAAGAACATCAGTTTGCTCAGTCAGCCCAAAAACACATTATCAAAATGTACATTACAGGCTCCAATTACACACAGATTAGCAGTAGAAGTATATTTAAATGAAGAAGAAGAAGAAGAAGAAGTGTTAGAGCAATTTTTGGGTTTAGCCATCAAGCAAATAACTTCAGCCATCAATCTTCAAGTCTGAATATAGATTGTAAATTTAATTTGAAATGCAGCTCTAAACAATTGGTTCCTAAAAGCCTGGAAACACAGACCAGACATTGCTGACTAAAATTCATTTAGATGTCTGATGTGGGCGTGCAAATCAGGAGGTGTGAAGTTTGTGTGCAGTTTCAAAGAAAGCATTGTGGATGTATTGTATGGAGTTGTCCTTTGATATTTAACTCATAAAATATTTGGTAGCATTAGACCAGTCAGACCATTCCCCCCCCCCCCATCCTCGAAAGCATCTGAATATAATGCCACTTGTATCTTGTTTTCTCAAATTAAGAGGCTGCTTCATAACTACCAGCACTTTTCTCTAGTGATTTCATTCACGCAACAACAAGAAGCAGCAGTAGTTTTATGAACTGACTGCAGGATGTCAACATTAGTCATGTTGGTTGCTAGTACCATCTTGCCAAACTGTCCAACAGTGTGCCCTGCCACAGTGCAATATGTCTGGGACAGATGCAGAATTTGGCTTCTGTTTTAAAGTACCAACAGATATTTCATTAATTTTTCTCAGATGTGCACAAATGTCACAAACACAAGTTTGTTTCCTTTCTGCGGCACATCACCCAGACATGAAATGGAATGTGTCTAACACACTAAATGAGTCAAAATACCATGTGTGTACTTGTAAATAATTAGGTCCTGTTTTAAAACTACATGGTTCTTTTACATCTGGAAGATTGTTTCTGGTCTCAAAAGACCATTTAACTCAACAAAACCTATTTGCCAATTTACCTTTGTTACGTTATGCAAGATGTCTATACAACATGGAACGTTACAGTTGAGCTTTACATTTCAAATTTATCCATGTCTTAATACAATTTAGGTCAAAACATTAATATATTTGTGAAGAAAGCATAATAAATAATGACAACTGTTATAAATTTCATTTGATCTACTAAGGACTGATGCCTATCCTCCTTGCTAATTCTAACCCCTATGTGACTCCACCTCCTCATTTCAGGACAATTAGGGATGAACAAAAAATGCTATCCTCAACAGCAACATCAATATCTTTTGCATGAATAAGTTTAAAACCTTCCATCCTATTATACTTTCTGAGGAGAGTGGAAACTCGTGCATGGAGCAAGAGGAGATAGCGGACGTACTTAACAAATACTTTGCTTCAGTATTCATCAGTGAAAAGGAGCTTGGCAATTGTGGAAATGACTTACAATGTCTGCAATGCCTGAGTGCATAGATATTAAGAAAGAGGTTGTGCTGGAGCTTTTGAAAGTTATTAAGACAAGTTACCAGGACCAGACAACATATACCCCAAGCCACTGTGGGAAGTGAGGGAAGAGATTGCTGAGCCTCTGGCGATGATCTTTGCATCATCAATAGGGACAGGAGAAGTACCAGAGGATTGGAAGGTTGCAAAAGTTGTTCCCTTGTTGAAGAAAGGGAGTAGAGATAACCCAGGAAATTATAGACCAGTTGTCGGAGAAGATCATGAGAGACAGGATTTATGAGCATTTGGAGACACATGATCTGATTACGGACAGTCAGCATGGCTTTGTCAAGGGCAGATTATGCCTTACAAATGTGATTGAAATCTGAGGATGTAACAAAACACATTGATGAAGGTAGAGCAGTGGATGTAGTGTATATGGATTTCAGTAAGGCATTTGATAAGGTACCCCATGTTTTGGTCATTCAGAATTCATGAGGTACGGGATCCAGGAAGACCTTGCTTTGTGGATCCAGAACTGGCTTGCCCACAGAAGGCAAAAGGTGGTTGTGGATGCTTTGTATTCTGCATGGAGGTCGGTGACTAGTGGTGTTCCACAGGGATCTGTTCTGGGACCCCTCCTCTTTGTGATTTTTATAAATGACCTGGATGAAGAAGTATAAGGGAGGGTGAGTAAGTTTGCTGATGACACAAAGGTTGGGGATGTTGTGGATAGTGTGGAGGGCTGTCAGAGGCTACAGCGGGACATCAATAGGATGCAGAACTGGGCTGAGAAGTGGCAGATGGAGTTCAACCCAGATAAGTGTGAAATGGTTCATTTTGGTAGGTTCCATTTGAGGATAGAATATAATATAAATGGTAAGACGCTTTGCAGTGTGGAGGATCACAGGGATCTTGGGGTCCATGTCAATAGGACACTCAAAGCTGCTGCGCAGGTTGACAGTGTTGTTAGAAAGGTGTATGATGTGTTGGCAATCATCAAACGTGGGATTGAGTTCAAGAGCTGTGAGGTAATGTTACAGCTATATAAGACCTTAATTAGTCCCCGCTTGGAGTACTGTGTTCAGTTCTGGTCACCTCACTACAGGAAGGATGTGGATGCTATAGAGAGAGTGCAGAGGAGATTTACAAGGATGTTGCCTGGCTTGGAGAGCATGCCTTATGAGAATAGGTTGAGTGAACTTGGCCTTTTCTCCTTGGAGTGACGGAGGATGAGAGGTGTCCTGATAGAGGTGTATAAGATGATGAGAGGCATTGATCGTATGGATAGCCAGAGGCTTTTTCCCAGGTCTGAAGTGGCTAATGTGAGGGACATAGTTTTATGGTGCTTGGAAGTAGGTACACGGGGATGTCAGAGGTACGTTTTTCACACAGAGTGGTGGGTGTGTAGAATGTACTACCAGCGACAGTGGTAGAGGCAGATACAATAGGGTCTTTTAAGAGACTCTTAGATGGGTACATGGAGCTTAGAGAAATAGAGGGCTATGTGGTAGGGAAATTCTAGGCAGTTTCTAGAGTGGATTACATGGTCAGCACATCAGAGTGGGCCGAAGGGCCTGTAATGTGCTGTAGATTTTCTATGTTTTTATGTTCTGATTACATTGGAAATTGGCTGCTTTATTCAAATCATAAATGCCTACACTGATTCTGTGCATAAGAACATATGTGGGATGAGCCAATATTAGCAACTAGATGCTTAGCAAAACAACAGCAAAAATAAAATGTTTTTGAAATTGCTGTGCAAATTCATTCATTTTATTAACTTCAATCCATTAAAATGCAAGAAGGAAATCTGAGATTTTTAATTATATAGTAGCCTGCATATATTGAAAATACATTTAACGCACAGACATCATCACCTGCAACCTGCTGTTTAAGCTCTTCACCCTTTCAGTTTGAGTGTTAGGGGTTGTTCAATGTGAAACAGCTTTTACAAATGTATTCCATGTACGTAACTCTCACCCCACGATCTGGCTCCCAAATAAGGTAGAAAGGAATAAGCTTCTGTTGCCCTACCTGACCACCTTGGTTCCATTCCGAATCAGCTGCATATCAATCATACATCCCCCGTTGACGTAGGCGGCCAGATTCAGCTCTGAGAACTCTGCCTGCATTAATAATTGTAGGAAGCACTCATGAGTTTTAGTGTATACGTTCACAGCACATCCACATAAGTAGCTGCTAATCCTGAAAGCAAAGATGTTTTTAAAATCAGCAGTCGTTACAAGATTTTCCACTTCATTTCCCCTTCCTTGAAATAAAGAGTTTGCATGTTGACACACTGAGGCACAGAGGAAGTTTTACCTTGGATAAGGATTGCAGATATTTACAGAGAACATCATTAGAAACCAGAAAATGTCTAGTGCATCTTCCGATCTTCAAAAGGGAGAAATTTTCAAATAGGGAGGTAGAAATGGTCCTGTGAATATTATAATAAATCTGATCCAGTACACATACAATACTGTAAGTGGGGTTACATTCTCCTTTATTTAATTATAAATCCTGCCGAGCTTGCTCTTTGTCACTTTCCCACAATGTCTGTGCATTTAACACTTCTCTACAACAAACATGGCATGGTTTCCAATAATCACAAGATCAGCCATTTGCTTGTAAAATGCATATGCTCAGAAGCTGCACACTATTTTTTCATTTTTTTTAAATATAGATCAAGGCATTGTTGCAAAGATCAGAAGTTATTGGCTAACCCTTCTTGACTTGCTTACTTGTTCCAGTGAAGCTAATCTGCAAGTGGAACAAGTGCTACACCTGCCCCTACACCTTCTCCCTCACTACCATTTAGGGCCCCACTCTTTCCACATGAGGTGATACTTCACCTGTGAGTCTGTTGGGGTCATCTACTGTATCCAGTGTGGCCTCCAGTATATCAGTGAGACCTAATGTAGATTGGGAAAACACCGCGCCAAACACCTACGCTCCATCCCAGAGGCCACCTATTTTAATTCCGCTTCCCATTCCCATTCTGACCTGTCAGTCCATGGCCCCCTCTACTGTCACAATGAGGCCACGCTCAGGTTAGAGGAGCAACACCTTATATTCCATCTGGGTAGCCTCCAACCTGATGTAATGAATATCAATTTCTCAAATTTCCGGTAATGCCACCCCCTTCACCATTCCCCATCCCCTTTTCCCTCTCTCACCTTACTTCTTCCCCTGCCCATCACCTCCCTCTGGTGCTCCTTCCTCTTTTTTTTCTTCCATGGCCTTCTGTCCTCCTCCAATCAGGTTCCCCCTTCTCCAGCCCTGTATCTCTTTCACCAATCAACTTCCCAGCTCTTTACTTCAGCGCTCCCCCACCCCCACCATTTCACCAATCACCATGTGTTTCCTCCTCCTCACTCCCACCTTCTTAATCTGTCTCCTCATCTTTTTTTTTCTCCTGTCCTGATGAAGGGTCTCAGCCCGAAACATCCACTGTACTCTTTTCCATAGGCGCTGCCTGGCCTGCTGAGTTCCTCCGGCATTTTGTGTGTGCTGCTGTAATCTCACAGTGCTGGGTTAGCATGTGGCATATATACATTGGGAGGGAATTCCAGGATAATGTAAGACTAGCAAGAAATTTGCAAGTCAGAACGGTATGTGACATGGGAAGTCTGCAGTGCTCCTGTGTAACCTTGGCTGGAAAAGTCACAGACTAGGGAGAAGCTGTCAGACTAGCCCAGGTGGGTAATTAAATGCATTTAGTATCTGGCACATAGTCTCTGTATCCTGGTGATGTAGAGAATGAATACTCCTTCTGTAATACGTCCTCCAGATGCAGACTTCCAATCCTCTATCCTACATTTGCCTACTGATAATCCCTTTGACACACAATTAAATAAAACTACATCGATGAGTCACTGGCATCAATGGAGCAAAATTTCAGAACAGGGCAAAATATGTATTGCTATTATACTGTATATGTGTGCTTAGTACAAACAACCAATGACAAATAATGAAACATCTTTTACTGGCACTGTCTGATATGATTCTTGCTTCCTGAGAAACAACTGAATAATGACTCAGCACATGACATACTAACCCAGTAGGCCACGTAATTACATTCTCTGCCATTACAGTACAGAAGAATCTGGTACTTAAGACAACTGTACTGCTGATGACGAACAAATGAGACTATAACAGGTGGAGATGATTGATGTAATTACTTGGGCTAAAAATGGATAAAAATCAGATTGCAAAAAAATGCTTCCACATGTTGGTTCTTAGCTCATGTGTTATGATTCATTTGCTGTAGGAGCACTCTGCAGTGACGCTTTAAGAGTTGAAGAGCTATCTTCTAGAGTGACTGTTTAAAGTCTTCGGAGTCAGCATGTCTCATACTGTAGGCAAGAGCATAAGAACAAAAGGAACAGGAGCATGTGTAGCTAATAAATCCCTTAAGCCTGCTCCTCTATTCAATAAAATGGTCCAATCATGGCCTCAACACAACTTTCCCATTCTCTAAATCCCCTGACCCGCTTGTCGTTTAAGTGTATGTCAGTCCTCACTTTGAATATAATCAGCATATCTGCCTCCACAGGTCACTGTGGTAAAGAATGCCAAAGATTCATGACCCTCTGAGAGAAGTTCTTCCTCAGCTCTACCTTAAATGGCAATCACTTATTCTGAAACTATTCTGCTTAGTACGGTTAGGGTTAGTGAATTGTGGGCATGCCATGCTGGCACCAGAAGTGTGGTGACGCTTGTGGACTTCCCCCAGCACAATCCTTGAAATGTGCTGGTCATTCGCTCAAAATGACGTACTTCATTGTACTGTAAGTTTCAACATACGTATGACAAATAAAGCTAATCTTTCTTCCCTTTATCCAATCTAGTTCTACATACATTATGATAGGAGACATCGTGACCGTCTACCAACTGATCCCCCCTCAGAATTCCCTATATATCAATAAGATCATTCTTCTGAATTCCAACGAGTATAGGCTTAATCTGCTCAACCTTTCTTCATATCCCAGGAATCAACCTAATAAGCCTCCTCTGCAAAGCCTTCTACGTCAGCGTATCAGTACGTAGAGATGAAGACCAAAACTCTGTGCATGTCTCACTATTGCCCTATAAATTAGCATCAAACTTTCACTACTTTTATACTCATTAATCCCTTGCCACAAAAAAAGGGTTAACGATGGTGCAATTTAAGTGATACACAGAATAACAACTTAGAAATGTCACTTGGACAAACCAGTACACATCAGCATTAAGCAGAGAAAATTCTGAACCACACAGAAGTTCAGAAAGCACCTGTGGAAAGAGAAAGAGAGTTAATGTTTCCAGTCAGAGGTCCTTTATCAGAATTAGGATGGTGAGAAAATAAATTACTTTCAAGCTGCAAAGAGGGAGGGGGACAACTGACAGGACAATGGGTGAGGGTAGGATTCCTATGGAGATAAGAATGGAGAGAGAAAAACAGCCAAAATCACATATCTCTCTTGCTCTTATGAGCAGTACCCTATCTAATCAGGCAAGAACCCTGCCTGACTTTTTAAACACCATATCCACCCCGTATATGAATAAGAAACAACACTGACTCTACATTGCCCATCTCCCCACAGAGCATTCCCAGTAAATACGAAACCCTCTGGTTTAAGATAACTTTCCCTTAAACCAATTAACTAAACAGAGTCTTAGGGAGAGGGAGAGGGAGAGGGAGAGAGAGAGAGAGAGAGAGAGATTTCCTTTCAACTCACAAGAGAGCACAGGCCATCAACTTTTTGCTGTTGATGTTTCTGTAGCAGGCAATTTCTTTTTTATAAAGTCGAGTTGCTAGCTCGACACTTAACCCAGCACAGATGGGAAGCATACAAGGAAGCCGGCTGGATTCAAACTCGGGACCTTCCGCTCCAAAGTCCAGCACTGATGCCACTACGCCACCAGCCGGCCCCTTAGGGACATACAACATGGGAAAAAGTCGCAGTGGCCCACCAGGTCTGCACCTATACCATCAACCCAATTCCATTTCAGCCTCCCCTCACTTTCCCATCAACTCCCCCACAGTTCTGCCACTCACCTTGCACACACTGTGCAAGTTTTAGTGGCCCATTAGCCTACCAACCTGCACGACTCTGTGATATAGAACCAGGAGGAATCCCACACGGTCACAGGAAGGAAGTACAAACACATAGGTTTGAACCCAGGTCTCTGGCTCTCTGAGGCAGCAGCTCTAAAAGCTCCACCATTGCTCATCGTTCGTGTCA
This sequence comes from Hemitrygon akajei, assembly GCF_048418815.1. Classification (NCBI taxonomy): domain Eukaryota; kingdom Metazoa; phylum Chordata; class Chondrichthyes; order Myliobatiformes; family Dasyatidae; genus Hemitrygon; species Hemitrygon akajei. The sequence continues at coordinate 149,813,068 of NC_133133.1, read as the reverse complement.
TTACAGAAACTTGACATGGGTTTAAGATCAGAATCAGCCATAATCTGATTGAATAATGCCTAAATAAGGGAAAAGGTCAAAAGCTCATGGTCCTGCATTACCTCCATTCAGAAACTCAGGAGAAATGGTTTACTCTGTGCTCTGTGAAACCGTACACCCTACAGTGTGCATCAGTCAGAGGCTAACAGTCCCATATAACAGAGTAACTTTGTAGTTCTGATGCCTGGTGTGGGTTCATGTTGGCGTATCACCATGCCCAAAAAGAAATGGGAAGTTTAATACTGACATTTAATTGGTTATATTAAACAGATGTTTTCAGCCATCATCGTATTACCACATAAAAACATCTGAAGATTAACGTAATTGAGAGGTTGTAGATAAACACAGCACACTAAAATAGCCACAGCAGGATTTTCAGAAGTCATTGCCTGGGTTGGTTGTCTGAATTCTTTTATAGTTAACCACCTTTCTACAATGTGTTACAACTCAATAGTAACATGTCACGCTAAAGGATTAGATTCCGGAAACCCCCCCTCCCAATTAAGACTACTAATGAAATAAATGTTCCACTTTTTACAGAGAGCAGACAGTGTGTGGGCATCACAAAGTTTCATTAAGAAGGCTAGATGTCTGACAGTACCAATTAGATCTCTTCAGTTTCACCTAATTGAAGACTCTGTCCATTATACTTGTTTAATGAGAAAGGAACAAGCTCTATACACACACAGCTATCTGTGCTCTAAAGTGATTTCCAAGCCCCTTGTCCCAGCTTTGAACAAATGTAAATAGTTAAAAGTTTTAATCAGTGGGGACCCGAATCACCCCAACCACATTCCAGCTGCTACCATCCAGGAAACTGTACCGCAGCATAAAAGCCAGGACCAACAGGCTCCAGAACAGCTTCTTCCACCAGGCCACCAGAATGATTAACTCACGCTGATTTGAGTGTATTTCTACGTTACATTGCCTGTTCTACTTATCATAAATTATTATAAATTATGATGATTGCACATTGCACCTAGATGGAGACGTACATAAAGATTTTTACTCCTCGTGTATGTGAAGAATGTAAGAAATAAATTCAATTCAAACCAATTGCAATAGACCGATCACTGGGATAATTCACTGCAGCTTAGTTACAACTCCCCATTCATACCCTGATTGAAAGATCATACAACAGTACAACACTAGACAGGCCATTTTACCCATAATGTGGTGCTGATCTTGATGTCAATTTAGACTAAATGTCTTCCTCCTGGGTATCATCCATATCCCTGTATTTCCTTCATATGTCTATCTAAAAGACTCAAACTCTACCAAAGTGCCTGCTTCCACTACTACTCCTGCTAACCTTTACTAGACACCTACCAATCTTTGCATAAAAACTTGCTTCTGACGTAGTGGTTAAACTCTCTCCTCTGCCCCCTCCCACCCCCACCCTGCTTAACCTTACAAATATGTCCCTTGGTGCTTATCATTTCTACCCTGGAGAAAAGATTCTGTCTCTCTATCTTTGCTTCTCATAATTTTAAAAACGTCTGTTAGGTCTTCCATTAGCCTCTGGTGTTCCAGGGAGAACCCAAGTTTCCCGGCCTTTCCTTATAGCAAATAACTCTTCTGCATCCTCTCCACATAAGGAGCAACCAGAACTGCCCACAATATCCAAATGTGATCTGACTAAAGTTTATTATAGCTGTGTCACGATTCCCTTACTCTTACACTCAATATCCTGACCAATGAGCACGCCATGTACCTTCTTTACAATTATCCACTTCTATATCCATTTTCACTGAACTATAGCCCGAGACCCTAAGATCCCTGTGTACTTCAATGCTACTAAGGGGCCTAATACTGTATACATTTTCTTTTCATTTGACCTCCAAAAGTGCAACAACTCACACTTGCAAAGATTAAACTCCATCTGCTACTTCTCTGCCCATATCTGTAGATGATCTATATTCTTTAACATTTATCTAGCTTTGATCAGAACATTACACACAACTTCAATGTCAAGGATCACCAAGAACTCCTCCCTCCCCAGCCAATGTCAACTGCAATCTTGCCCCATAAACAAACTAATAACTTCAACGTATGCCACACAGCTAACATAGTAAATGTGTGAATTATTTCTGGGCATTTAAATGCAGCAAAATTTTCTGATTATCCTTGCCTGCATCTTTTTCAGCCATGATGGAATGGTGGAGCAGACTCGATGGGCTGAATGGCCTAATTCTCTCCAATGTCTTGTTGTCTTATGGACTTAATAGTCCTTTACACTGTTCAGAATTCCACCAATCCCTTGGGGGCCCTATACTATGACTCCATCAGCGTAATTGCACATTCTTTATTTCCATCTAAATTGCCTCTGTGGATGAACTCTCCACTGAGTATTGCTGTGACATTCTCCCTTATCTGGAGTGTAACCCCATTCCCTTTCAGGTCTAAAACAACAAGTAACATATTGGGCACCTCTCCGCTCCTCCTGTTCTTTATCCTTTTGCCTCCCCATTATTGAGCAGTGGCTGAAACTTGACTGTGTGCCCACTCTTTTGATGCTATACTTTAGTAGCAATTTTTAACATAGATATCGAACGGTCTACGACTATTCAATCACTAGTGCAGCGAAGTTCATCTGCACATGCCTTGCTGGGAGAGCGTTGAAGTAGCAGCCCTGCCTGCCTGGTTATTCCTATTGCTCATGCAGGATTCTGCTTCATAAATTCACTTTACTCAGGAATAAGTTCACTATTTTTTTTGCCGTATCACCCAGACTATAGACACCAGCACAAACAATGCAAGAGAGCATCTGTTACTTCTTGTGTCAATGTAAGATTGGATCGGGGGCATTCACTCTCAAACAAGACGATGCCTGAAGCATGCAGTCTTCAGGAAGTTAAAAAGGATGCCTTGTGTTTTTTTAGCATTGATAAATTAGTTATTATTAGATAAATTATTATTGAGTAATTATTCAGGAAATTATCGTGAAGTATTGAGCACAGAGATTAATGTGATCATTAGTGACAAATGGAGCTGGCTAGAGAAGACCACCATGATGGTGTTGAATATCGTTCTTATGGGACTGACAATTCACTGTAGTTGCCAAGTACCAGAACTCCAGGTTCATACAAGGTTGACTGCAGTTGTGTTCAGCTCTTGCGCAACGCATCATAAATTTATATTTTCCCTCATCACTATTTTGTTAAAACTATCCCTCTTCCCTCTTGTGAGGTTTGGGCAATAAATCAAAATGATTGTGCCTTCGACACAATGGAAGTGGTTGGAGGAATGTTGCACAACTAAAGATGATTACCAAATAGTTGATAAACTGAAACAACAACAATGCCTAATTTGCACGATGCTCCAAAAGTACAGCTAAGGCTTCTTTCTCTTACAGCATTTGCTGAAGTTTAGGGTCATCAGAGTCCATTTATTTTATAGATTAAGTGCTTGGGGAAGTAAGTGCAATAGTAGTCAAAATAAAAGAACGGCTTACACCTGAACCCAAAGGGGTCCGATATCCTAACAGGTAGGTCTAATAGAGCTGTTAGGGAGGGTTTAAATGAATTTGGCAGGGGGATGGGAACCGGAGCGATAGGGCTGAGGAAGGAGGAAACAGAAATAAATCAAAGATAGCGTGTAACAGAGATAATAAAAAGGACAGACAGGAGATGAGGCATGATCACAGCCAGTGGGATGATTTACAGGGCAGTGTGGTGCAGTTTAAACAGAAAACAACAAATACTGGACTGTAAGTGTTATATTTGAATGCACGCAGCATATGAAATTCAGCTACAGAGTGGCAAGTATGACATTGTGGCCATCTCTGAAACTTGGCTGAAGGATAGCTGCCATTGGGAGCTGAACGTCCAAGGATATATGATGTATTGGAAAGATAGGTTAGTAGGCAGAGGGGGTGATGTGGCCCTGTGTATAAGAAATAATATTAAATCATTAGAAAGGAATGACATAGGATCGAAAGATGTAGAGTTTCTATGGGCTGAGTTAAGAAATGTCAAGGGTAAAAGGACCCTAATAGCAGTTACATACAGCCTCCAAGCAGCAGCCGGGATGTGGATTATAAATTACAACAGGAGATAGAAAAGGCGTGTCAGAAGGGCATTGTCATAATAGTCATTGGGGAATTTAAGATGAAAGTGGATTAAGAAAACCAGGCTAGTACTGGACCTCAAGACAGAGAATTTGTAGAATATCTAAGGGATGGCTTTTTAGAACAGCTTGTTGTTGAGCCCACTAGGGGATCAACTGTGCTGAATTGAGTGTTGTGCAATGATCTGGAGGTGATAAGAGAGCTTAAGGTTAAGGAACCCTTAGGGAACAGTGATCACAATATGATTGAGTTCACTTTGAAATTTGAGAAGGAGAAACTAAATTCCAATGTGTCGGTATTTCAGTGGAATAAAGGAAACTACAATGGCATGAGAGGGGAACTGGCCAAGGTTGACTGGAAAGCAACGCTAGCAGGAAGGACAGCAGAGCAGCAACGGCTGGAGTTACTGTGAAAAATGAGGGAAGTGCAAAACCAATATATTCCAAATAGGAAGAAATATTCGAATGGAAGAGGGACACTGCCGTGGCTGACAAGTGAAGTCAGAGCCAAAGAAATGCAAAAGAGGACATACAAGGAAGCCAGAGCTAGTGGGAAGATGGAGGATTGGGAAGCTTTTAAAAACTTGCAGAAGGAAACTAAGAAGGTCATTAGGAAGGAAAAGATAAATTATGAAAGGAAGCTGGCAACTAATATCAAAGAAGATACTAAAAGCGTTTTTAAGTATATAAAGGGTAAAAGAAAGTTGAGGGTAGATATAGGACCAATAAAAAATGACACTGGATATTGTAATGAGAGACACAGAGAAGGCAGAGGAACTGAATGCATATTTTGCATCAGTCTTCACAGTGGAAGACATCTGCAGTATACCGGACATTCAAGAGTGTCAGGGAAGTGAAGTATGTGCAGTGAAAATTACAGATGAGAAGGTGCTCGGGAAGCTTAGTGGTCTGAGGGTGGATAAATCTTCTGGACCTGATGGAATGCACCCTTGGGCTCTGAAGGAAGTAGCTGGAGAGATTGCGGAGGCATTAACAATGATCTTTCAGGAATCGATAAGATTCTGGCATTGTACCGGATGACTGGAAAATTGCAAATGTTACTCCGCTATTTAAGAAGGGTGGGAGGCAGCAGAAAGGAAACTATAGACACGTTAGCCTGACATCAGTGGTTGGGAAGTTGTTGGAATCGATAGTTAGGGATGAGATTACAGGGTACCTGGAGGCACATCAGAAGATAGGCCAAAGCCAGCATGGTTTCCTGAAAGGAAAATCCTGCCTGACTAACCTACTGTAATTTTTTGAGGAAATTACAAGCAGGGTAGACAAAGGAGATGCAGTAGACATGGTGTACTTGGATTTTCAGAAGGCCTTTGACAAGGTGCTGCTTAGCAAGATAAGAGCCCATGGAATTATAGGAAAGTTACTAGCATGGGTTGAGCTGGTCGGCAGGAAACAGAGAGAGGGAATAAAAGGATCCTATTCTGGCTGGCTGCTGGTTACCAGTGGAGTTCCACAGGGGTCAATATTGGGACCACTGCTTTTTACGATGTATGTCAATGATTTGGACTATGGGATTAATGGATTTGTGGCTAAATTTGCCGATGATACAAAGATAGGAGGAGGAGTGGGTAGTGTTGAGGAAACAGAGAGCCTGCAGAGTGACTTAAATAGTTTAGGGGAATGGGCAAAGAAGTGGCAAATGAAATACAATGTTGGAAAGTGTATGGTCATACACATGTATGGAAGAAATAAACGGGCAGACTATTATTTAGATGGGGAGATAATTCAAAATGCAGAGATGCAAAGGGACTTGGGAGTCCTTGTGCAAGATACCCTAAAGGTTAACCTCCAGGTTGAGTCGATGGTGCAGAAGGAAAATGCAATGTAGACATTCATTTCTGGAGGTGTAGAATATAAGAGCAGAGTTGTGATGCTGAGGCTCTATAAGGCACTCGTGAGACCACACTTAGAGTATAGTGTGCAGTTTTGGGCTCCTTATTTTAGAAAGGATATACTGACATTGGAAAGGGTTCAGAGAAGATTCACGAGAATGATTCCAGGAATGAAAGGGTTACTATATGAGGACATACAGTACTGTACTGTATACAGCTCTTGGGCTGTATTCCCTGGAGTTCAGGAGAATGAGGGGGGATCACATAGAAACATTCTGAATGTTAAAAGGTCTGAACAGGTTAGATATGGCAAAGTTCTTTCCCATGGTAGGGGAGTCTAGCACTAGAGGGCATGACTTCAGGATTGAAGGACGTCCATTTAGAACAGAGATGTAGAGAAATTACTTTAGTCGGAGGGTGGTAAATCTGTGGAATTTGTTGCCATGAGTGGCTGTGGAGGCCAAGTCATTGGGTGCATTTAAGGCAGAGAGAGGTAGGTGCTTGATTAGCCAGGGCATCAAAGGGTATGGGGAGAAGACAGTGGAGTGGATGACTGGAAGAATTGGATCAGCCCATGATTGAATGGCAGAGCAGACTCAATGGGCCGAATGGCTTACTTCTGCTCCTATATCTCGTGGTCTTAAAGAACAGAAGGCAGCAAAGGAAAAAGTGAAAGAGGAAGCAAAGATTTTCATCTTTTGAATTAAAACACTTTGGTTGTCCCTTTGGATACTATTGGTGTGATGACCTATCAGGGTACAGCAGTAGCAGCCAGACCAGTGGCAACGTGGCCAACTCTGAGGCTCAGCAGGGAAGGGTCAAGATTGGCAGAGCAGTAGTAATAGGAGAGTTGATAGTTAGGAGGACAGACAGGAGGTTCTGTGTCCTCAAAAGAGATGTCAGAATTGTCTATTGCCTCCAGTTGCTATGGTCTAGGATTTCTCAAGTCGCTACAGAAGATTCTCAAGAGGACGGGTAAGCAGCCTCCCTTTTTGGTGCACATTGGCACCGATAATATATGTAGAAAGGAGAAAGAGATCCTGCCCAGAGAGTACAAAGAGGCTGAAGAGCAGGACCTCCAAGGTAGTAATCCCTGGATTAATCCCAGTGCCATGTGCTAGTCAGGGTAGATATAGATGAATGAATGTCTGAGAAACTGTTGCGGGGGGCAGGGTTTCAGATTTCCTGATCATTGCGACTTTTGTGAGGAAGGTATGACGTGTACAAAAAAGGACGGGTTACATCATCATTGTGGGCAGGTCTGCTAGAAATGTTGGGAAGGGTTTAAACTAATTTGTCAGGTGGTTGGGAACTGGAGTGACAGGGCTGACGATGAGGTAGCTGGTATACATTGATTAATTGGACTGCGAGGACAGACAGGCAGATGACAGGGCAGAATTGCAGTCATTGGAGTGAGTTGGTGTAACATGGAGGCAAATTTGAACAGGACAGTAATGGTGTTACATTTGCTGCACACAGTATTCAGAATAATGTAGATGATCTTGCATTTAGAGATTGGCAGGTAAGAAATTGTGGACATAACTGAGTCATGGCTGAAAGACCATGGGTGGAACTTAACATCCAAGGATACATATTGCATTGAAGGGGCTGGCAGGTAGGCAGAAAGTATGGGGTGACTCTTTTGATAAAAAATTAAATCAATTCCTTAGCAAGAGGTGACATAGGATCAGAAGATGTAGAATCCTTGTGGGTAGAGTTAACAACAGCAAAGGTATAAAGACCCTGGTGAGAGTTATATACAACACTATATTCATAACTCTGAATGGTAGTCAGGATGTGGGATACAAATTATAGAGGTAGGTAGAAAAGTTATGTAATAAGGGCAATGTTATGATAGCCATGGAGGATTTCAATAGATTGGGAAAATCAAGTTGGTGCTGGATCCAAGAGAGAGAGAATTTTCAGAGTACTTGTGAGATGGCTTTTTAGAACAGCTTGTGGCTGAGCCCACTAGGGAAAAGGCAATTCTGGTTTGGGTGTTACCGTAATGAAACAGATCTTATTAGGAAGCTTAAGGTAAAGGAACCCTCAGGAGCCAATAAGCATAAAATGATAGAATTCATCCTGCAATTTGAGAGGGTGAAGAAAAATTCAGATGTATCAGTATTACAGTGGAGTAAAGGCAGCTACGGAGGCATGAGAGAGGAGCTGGCCAAAGTTGATTGGAAGGGGACACTAGCAGGGATGATGGCAGACAGCAATGGCTGGAGTTTCTGGGGCAATTCAAAAGGTGCTGAATAGCTAAATAAGTATTCTAAAGGGAGGATAAGAAAAGATGAAATATGAAGATAAGCTGGTCAATTATATAAAAGAGGATACCGAAAGTTCTTTTTTTCAGATATATTTTTTTCAGATATAAAGAGAGGTGAGAATGGATATTGAACTACTGGAAAATGATGCGGAGAGGTTGTAATGGGGACAAAGAAAGGATGGATTAACTTAATAAGTATATTGCATCAGTCTTCATTGTGGAAGAAACTAGCAGTAGGCCAGAAATTCGAGAGTGTTGGGGCAGTGGCTATTACTAAAGAGGAGGTGCTTGGGAAGCCGTAAGTTCTGAGGGTAGATATGTTACCTGGACCAGATAGTCTACACTCCAGAGTTCTGAAAGAGGTGGCTGAAGAAATTGTGGAGGCATTAGTAATGATCTTTCAAGAATCACTAGATTCTGGAATGGTTTCAGAGGACTGGAAAATTGCTCCACTCTTTAAGAAGTGGGAGAGAGAGAGACAGAAGAAAGGAAATCATAGGCTTCAGTGGTTGGGAAGACGTTGGAATCCATTACTAAGGATGAGTTTTCAGGGTACTTGGATGCATATGCTGAAGTCACATGGTATTTTTAGTGAAAATCTTGCCTGACCGATCTGTCAAAATTCTTTGAGGAAATAACAGGTAGGACAGACCAAGGAGAATCAGTGGATGTTGTTTACTTGGATTTTCAGAAGGCCTTTGACAAGGATCCACACATGTGGCTGCTTAACAAGATAAGAGCCCGTGGTATTACAGGAAAGATACTAGCATGGAAGGAAGATTGGCTGACTGGCAGGAGGCAAAGAGTGGGAATAAAGGGGGGCTTTTCTGGTTAGCTGCCAGTGACTAGTGGTGTTCTTTAGGGGTCAGTATTGGGACCTTATTATTTCGCATTATATGTCAGTGATTTGTATGATGGAATTTATGGCTAAGTGGACAAATTTGCAGACAACACAAAGATAGGTGATAGGGCAGTTACTACTAAGGAAGCAGGGAGTTTGTAAAATGACTTGGACAGATTGGGAGAATGGGCAAAGTGGCAGATGGAATATAGTGTAAGGAAATCTATCATCATGCACTTTGGTGGAAGAAATAAAGGCATGGACTATCACCATTTTCTAAATGGGGAGAAAATTCAAAAATCAGAGGTGTAGAGGGACTTGAGAGTCCTCGTGCAGAATTCCCTAAAGGTTAACTTGCAAGTTGAGTCAATGATAAGGAATGCTGAAGCAGGGATCTAATCACAGACCCAGTACTGTGCACACAGTGATGTTAATTGAGTAACAAATCCCGAGATGCTAACAACGTTGGCATCGAAGTTCAGGCAGAGATCAAAACATCCAGAGAAATCCAAAAACCAGAATCAGGAAACAGGCAGAGTCGACATTCAGACGGACAGAGTACAGATACGAATGCTGGAAAGGCTCAGGAAAACTCACTGACACAATCTGGCAACAAACAGGTCAAAACACAGGACTAAAATACACTGAGCAATAAACAGAGAGGCAGATGATAGGTGGAGCACAATGAGACAGAAGTGGCAGCAAAACAGGTAATAATGAGAAACAGGTGAGAGGCGGAGTACTCAGTAACACAGGGGCCGGAATAGAGCAGGCATGAAAACAAACAGGAGCACATGGCAAAACAAAACCACAGACTGACGGCTAGGGGGAAAGCACACAGAAAGACAAAGTTCAACTGGAGGTACTGACAGGCAAACGCAAGGTAAGCATTTGTTTTGAGAGGACTAGGATATAAGAGAAAGTATTTAATGCTGAGGTCAGACAACACTTTGAGTATTGTGAGCAGTTTCGGGCCCCTATCTAAGAAAAGATGTGCTGGCATTGGAGAGGATGCAAAGGAATCTCACAAGTATGATTCCAAGAGTGAAATCTTTAACTTATGAGGAGTGTTTGACGGCTCTGGGTCTCTACCACTGAAGTTTAGAAGAATGAGGAGAGATCTCATTGAAATCTATATTTCAAATCTATATTGAAAGGCCTGGATAGAGTGGATGTGAAGAGGATCTATCCTGTAATGTGAGAGTCTAGGACCAGAGGATACTACCTCTGAATAGAGGGATATCCATTTAGAACAGAAATGAGAAGGAATTTCCTTAGCCAGAGGATGCTGAATCTGTGGAATTCACTGCCGTGTATGGCTGTGAAGGCCAAGTCATTGAGTATATTTAAAGCAGAGTTTGTTAGGTTCTTGATTAGTCAGGGCATCAGTTTATGGAGAGAAGGCAGGAGAACACGGTAGAGAGAGATAATGAATCAGATGTGATGGACTGGCGTAGCAGGCTCAATGGGCTGAGTGCCATAATGCTGCTCCTATATTTATGGTCTACCTGGTAATGTTTAAGTTCAATTAAATCACAATATAATACTTTAAAATGTGGTCAGGCTGAAGCTTAGCAGTTCATCTCCTTGTTTTCCCACTGTCCACAGAGGACAATTTTTCTAAAGAGATATCCCATCAGTCTGCACTGGAAGCAAACCTAAGTCTGTGTGAACAGACAACAGTCTACCCAGCCCAATTTCTCACAATGATTTATTTCAAAAATACTCCCAACTTTTGCACGGTAGCATAAAGGAATGAACTTTAAGGGGTGATGGAGTTTAAAGACAACAATAGGACGAAAGGTTTCAAATGCTTGGGTGGAGTCTTTAAATTGCTGCTCCGTGGCAAAAATAGTTAATGCCACACAAAAGCAAGCAACTCCCAATAAATATTGCAATATTAACAAGAACAAATAATCAGCACATGTTGGATTCTCTATAGAAATCAAATCTTCAATTCAAATTCTGAAGAAGGATCTGTTACCTGAAACATTAAGTCTCTCTTTCCTGACCTAATGAATGTTTCTGGCATTTAATGGATTTATTTCAGATTTCTGGCATCTGCAGTTTGTTGATTTTCAGTCATTTATTTGTGTTCAATAATGCTTAAACATGTTCTATTGTCACCTTAATGCATTGTAATCTGTCTCCAAAATTCAATCCACAAACTTAGTTCAGCAGGGGTGTATTTCTACAGACAGCTTTCTAAATACCAAAAGGCTCAAGGGCGTGGGTTTGGGTGTGCTCTGCCAAGTTTCTGTATAAAAGCTTACCTTTGAATTCCTTTTATGGAAACATGTAATTTCTTTCCCTCTCTCTTTTCCCAACCACTTCTACTTCAGGCTTGAACTATAAGGCCTGAAGTGGCCGCTGATAACAAAAGCATATAGACCAACACAATCTAAAACCAGTCACAAGCATCCTGGGAAAATGGCTCAATGCACTTGAGATTCTCCAAAACACCAAATCTATTTAATCAAAAGACTCCAAAAAAGAACAGAAAGGCATGTGACTTTCAAGAAACTATATCAGTGAAGCTTGGGAAAGCTATTGCAAAAACAAAAGAAATGAAGGCAAACACTGCAGAATGTCAGAAAACTATTAGTCACGCTTGTAAGCTTCTAGGAATTAACTTTTAATCAAGCTTCAATCTTTTACAATAGAGTGATTTTGTTAACTATGATTTGTCAATAATTAACTGACATTACTTGTAAGTATTTCCATATTTTACATATTATGAAATTCAATGGATCCTTATTTCTCCCGCGTTCACCTCAGGCTGAGAAGGATCAGAATCAGGTTTAATATCACTGGCATATGTCACAAAATCTGTTGTTTGCAGCAGCAGTTCATTACAGTACATAAAATTAAAAAACTATAAACTACAATGAGGAATATATATTAAAAATCAAATTAAATCAGTAGTGCATAAAGAGAACCAAAAAAAAAGAGAAAATACTGAGGTTGTGTTCACGGGTTAATTGTCCTTTCAGAAATCTAATAGTAGAAGGGAAGAAGTTGTTCCTGAAATGTTAAGTGTGTGTCTTCAGGGTCCTGGAACTCCTCCTTGATGATAGCAATGAGAAGAGGTTATGTCCTAGGCAGTGGGGGTCCTTAATGATGGATGCTGCCTTTTTGAGGCATCGCCTTTTGATGGTGTCCTCGACGCTCGTGCCCATGATGGATCTGGCTGAGCTTACAACTTACTGCATTTCTTTCCGATCCTGTGCAGGGGCCCCTCCAAACCAGATGGTGATGCAACCAGTTAGAATGCTCTCCACGGTTCATCTGTAGAAGTTTGTGAGAGTCATTGGTAACACGCCATGGATGAATAACTTTCTAGTTCTGTGAGTTCCGAGATCAATGTGGACCAACAGGCTCTTCCATTAGTAGTATTCAATGCAGTGGGGGATTTGTCAGCAATTTGGAATGAGGCAAGCACTTTCTTATGGCAATTTACTTCATATACAGACCACCCTCTGGGTGAAAAAGTTGCCCCAGGGGTTCCTATTACATCTCTTTCCTCTCATCTTAAACCTACAGAGATTATTTTTTTCTGTAATAGATAAATCTGTTGTTAACATTAATTCATCCATCCCCTTTTTTGAAGATGTTCAAGGTTATCAATATTCCCTAGCATGTATTCCTCTTTTCAGATGTGGGAAATGAGGCTTTGACAGTTCTTCAACTAGTTTTAGAACATAATTAGGAATACCGGCAAGATGGCGCCAGAGAGTGGTAACTATTTTGTGTGCAGCTCCAAAGGGAATCATCAAGTATTCCCATTTAGAATCTGCAGCCACAGATTCTGTAAATAAATTGTTTTAAGCATTTAATAAAAACAAGCCATTTTCCGAACCAGCAATCTCAGGACTGCAGACCACCCAGGGAGCAAGTGAAGCATCTGGAGGCTCAAAGAACATCTCTATTGTCTCAGGAAACATGGCTGCCAGGATGGGATGCAGGTTAAAGTGCGGGACCCTAAAGCCACCACTCCAATCACACACCACCCCCCCCCCAACACTCCCCCAACATCCTTCTGGCTAACATTCAATCTCTAAAAAATAAAATTGAAGACCTCACAGCAGGACTGCGGTAACAGAGATGTCAGGGATTGTTGGGTACTCTGCTTCACAGAGACGTGGCTTACCCCCAGCACTCCAGCCCAAAGGCTGCACTTTCCACCACGTAGACTGGACAGCGGTATAGGGTAAAGACAGAGTGGATCTGGTTGCTTCATGATTAGCTCATCGTGGTGCACAGATGTGGTAGTTCTGTCTCACTCTTGCTCTCAAAGCCTGGAACATATGGCAGGCAAGTGTCGTCCATTCTATCCACTGAAGGAGTCCTCTGTCATCCCCCTGCTTACAGTGTACATTTCACCACTGACAAATGTCAAGCTGGCATTGGAGCAGCTGAGCAACATGATCAGTGGTCATGAGACAGCAGCTGGTCCAGGTTAATGAAGACTCCAACAATCTACCTGTGCAACCAGAGGAGCTAACATCCTCGATCACTGTTATACCACCATCTTTGGATCTGAATGAAAATGCCACAGTCATTACCAAATTCATCAAGGTCAGCATGGATGAGTATATGCCTTCAAGAACATACCCAACCCAGAAACTATGGATGAACCAGGAGATTTGCAGTCTGCTTAGGGCAAGATCTGTGGCATTCAAGACTAGTGATTCAGTACTGTACCCTGCTAAAAGACTATTGTACGATCAAAAAGGCAATGCCGTACAAAGTTAGAGACAAAGTCAGATGCGCGGCAGCTGTGATAAGGTTTGCATGTGCTATTACTTCCTATAAAATGAAACTTCATAGCTTTACTGATAGTGATGCTTCACTCCTTAATAAGCTCAATGCCTTTTATGCATGCTTTAAAAGGGGGAGTAAAGCTATAATCTGTACAAGCCCCCACAGCATCTGGCAACGCTGTGACTTCTGTCTTGGACACGACTTCATAATTTCTCTCTTGCACTATTTATGTGACTTTTAGTGATTTTTATATCTTGCATTTTATTGCTGCCACAAACAAATTTCACAACATAGAGTATATCAGTAATAATAACCCTGATTCTGGCTCTAAATCTGCTCCGAATTCTAAATTCCAAGTTCCAAATTCTAAATCTGTCCCCCTGATTTACAGCTGAAGCAACAGTTTCATTGCTCGATCACGGCAGAAGCAGGCCTTCAAGGCATTGGAAGATTGATTTGCCATTACTTAGGTAACCTACCTGAATAGGTCCCAGTAGGAAGAGGTTGTTCAGATCATAGAATCTGGCACTAGGACCACCTCAGTGAAGACCGCTTTATGTTTACTGTTTGCATTGGTTTTTCCTCAGAGCCACGTCACCAACAATTGCCTAACCTCAGTTGCATGTCCATTCCATCTCAGCTCATCACGTGCCCAATCCTCCTCACCCCTTGCCTGACTTCCAGTGAATCTACCACAGGCCTGCCACATACCCTTACCTCCATGAGTGACCTTCCTACCAGAGCACTGGGCCTCGTGTTCGACTAAATCATGAAGCAGCTTGTGCTTTGCACCATTACCTATCTATACAGTCAACATCTAGTTACCAGAATTTCCAAATATAGCTTGAGTCTACAAATTTATACAAACTTCCTCAAGTTAACATCTTATAAATATAGTGAGTGAATAACTATTATGAACTGGTAATAGTTACTGAACTAGCATCCAGTTGTTAAAGAATAGAGCTTTCGACCATGGTTCAAATTCCTCCAGGTCGGTTGGAAACACACTAAACTAGTAAATAAATCTGAAATAAAAAGCTAATATCAGTATTGGTGACCACAGAATTACTGTATCAAAACTCTTTAGAAAAGCCCTCCTGATTCACTAGACTCCTTCAGGTCAGGAAAGCTAACCTAGGCTAAGCTGTAGGTAATTCCAGACTCACAGGAGTGCAGTTGATTCATAGCTGCCCTCGGATTCATGCCCCCAAGAAATATCTAGTTCAAAGGTGATTGGGGCATGATAACAGCTGTGGTCTTGCCAGCAGCAGCCTTACCCCGTGAATGAATAAACAGAAAAGAAATGCAAAAACAAATCATGAAAAGTGCGCTTCGCAATAGTGCAGTGCATAATTACAATGGTGTTTGAAAAATAAATTCTAAGCTAGAAGTCCCAGTTTAGTCACTAGAAGCTCACGAATCATGCCTTTAACCTTGCAATTCACCGAGCATCAGGACACAAGGGGTTAATTATCATTTTAAATTATCGTATGTAAAATAGCCCGTCACTGAACTCCTATGCTGACTTGGACAGGGTTGGGGTGCACTGGCTCCCTTTCATTTCTGAAATCCAAACCGATATTTATCCACACCTGATAAAAATGGAGATCGCTTTTAAGATGTCTTGAGACATCCCGAGCCGTCTGGGGAAGGAGCCTGATTGTAACATGATAAACCGAGAAGCAAGGAGTTTTGGTCTTGTTAAAGATTTGCTGGAAGTGAGAACTTGTTTTTGACAAGGTACATGAATAGTTGAAGTCAAACAGCAAGTGCTTTGTCAGAGGTACCCTGCCTGGTTCAGGATTCTATTAACCACAAATAAAATTCGCTTTCTGCTGCAACCCATTCAATATAACCAGCACCCAATTTAACCGAGCCAAGGGAAGGAACTGAACAAAATTATTTATTTAAAGTGAACATCTTAAATAGTTAATAATGTTTGTACTTGATGACAAGGAATCCATTGAGCTGGGAACTCTGAGGAACAGCAAAATGTAAATATTCTGTTTGGTCCCAAGTCGCAGAATCTCAACTCGGAAAACATTCTGGCAGATCGCCACGACAGGCAACTAAAATAGTATCAAATTGAGGATTGCTTAGGCTCCACCCCTGCTTTTCCTTCCCACTGCTTCCTCAAAAGGTGGGGGTAAGGGAACATCCTAAGCAGCCAGCCTTGCGTAAGTCAGGGAATTACTTTTACCTTGAAGGGGCCTCGGTGTAGCTCCCCTCAGCTGAGATCTAAGGCCATAGGGAGAGAGATTGATCCTGGACGAGATGACGAACCCCCAATTCAAATGGATAGACTGTGGAGGATCCATCTGAAACCTCTCAGATCATCCATTCCAACCACCGTGGAAGAGAAGATGCAGAGGATGGTGCCTGGGATGGAATAATTCAGTTCTGAGGAGAAACTGGGTAGGGATCCATGATGACTTGATCTAGAATTGGTTTGCCAATAGAAGACTGGAGGTCTGTGACCAGTGGAGTTCTGCACAGACCGGTTATGGGCCACTGTCTTTTGTGACATATATAAATTACTTGGATGAAAGCGTAGCTCAGTGGGTTAGTGAGTTTGCAGACAACACAAAGCTCGGTGGAGCTGTGGACAGTGTAGAGAGCTATCAAAGGATACTTTGGGGTACAGATCAATTCCAGGAATGGGAGGCAAACTGGCAGATTAATCCAGGAAAGCATGAGTTATCCTCACTCGGGGTATCTAGTATAAAGGGACCCTCAACAGCACTCCTGTACAGAGGGCTCTGTAGTCCAAGTCCACAACTCACAGGAAGAGGCCATAGACGTAGATAGGGTGGTAAGGAATGCATACTGCATGTTTGCTTTCATTGGTTGAAGCACTGATTATAAGAGTGAAGAAGTCATGTGGCAGCTGTATAAAACTTTGGTTAGGCCACACTTGGGAGCACTGTGTGCAGTTCTGGTCACCCCATTACAGGAAGATTGTGGAAGCTTCAGAAAGGGTGAAGAGCTTTAAGTCTATAGGACATAGAAGCAGAATTAGTTCATTTAGCCCATCGAGTCTGCTCTGCCATTCCATCATGGCTGATATTTATCCCTCTCAACTCCGTTCTTCCGCTTTCTCCCCATAACCTTTGACCCCTTTTTAATCAAGAACCTATCAACCTCCACCTTAAATATACCCAGTGACCTGGCCTCTACAGCCATCTGTGGTAATGAATTCCACAGATTCACCCCCACTGACTAAAGACATTCCTGCTCATCTCTGTTCTGAAGGGACTACTCTACCTAGGTTTTTAAATATTCAATAAGTTTAATGAGATCCCTCCTCATTCTTCTGAACTTCAGCAAGTACAGGCCCATAGCCAACAAACACTCCTCATACATTAACTCTTTCATTCCCATGATCATTCTTGTGAACTTCCTGTTGTCACGGTCCCAACCGTTAATTCCTCATTTTCTCCTAATTTTCTTTGATGGCGGCACACCTGGTTTCCATCAAGACCTGCAGCATAAGAACCCCGGCTTTGCACCCACTAGTTGCCAGATCGTTGGTTTTGCCAGTTTGTTAATTAATGTTCCCCCGACCACTTAGGACTGTGTATTCTAAGTTTTGCTTCAGTACCGAGAATTACCTGTGCAACTCAATCTCTTCGTGTCAAGATAAGTCTTTTAAGTTTTACTTCAGCACCGAGGTTTACCCGTGTAACTCCATCCCTCAGTGCTAAGAAAAGTTTTGTCTGCCGCTTCCCTTTCTACGCTCCGTGTCAAGACCAGTTCTGCCTGTCTCCTGCCTTCCTGCACTCTCTCCTGTTTGCCGTTCAACGCTCATGCCTGCGTCTACATCCTAACGCAACCTCCGTGCCTGTGTCCTGCTCTTGGGTTCGCCTCATTCGTTGCAACACCTCTGGACCCCCTCCAATCCTAGCACGTCCTTCCTTAGAGAGGGGGCCCAAAATACTCACATGCTTGTTCCCAGGGTATAAATATCTTGTACTAGAGGATGTACATTCAAAGGGAGAGGGGTAAAGTTTGAAGGGGCCATGCAGGGAAAGTTTATTTTTACACTGTAAGTGGTAGGTGCTGGGAATGGCTGCTGAGGTAATAATAGAATTAGATTGTGGTGTTTAAGAGGCTCTTAGATAAACACATGTATAGGCAGGGAATGAGGGATCATAGGTAGGAAGAAGGTATTTAGTTTAATTCAGCATTGTGTTCAGTTCAATCACTGTGGGTTAAAGGACTTCTTCCTGGGCCGTACTGTCATATGTTCTCTGGTCAGCATGGAAATGTGGGCAAAACCTCTCATTTCTGTCCTTTTTGGTTCTATGACTCTCTGAACTCATGCTTACGAGGAAGGTAACCTTTACTGCAACCTGCCACGAGTTTTATTGTCAGCTGTGTACTGGTTTTAAAAAGATTTGGAGAATGCTACAGTGACAGGTTCCTCACAAACTCCTCACTTTATTCAGCCTGGTCTTCTTTTGCACCAAATTGCAACAGGAAGAGAAGCAACGCTGAGCTGAGAGGTGTCCAGGCACAAGAAAAAGGATGGTGGGTGGTATCTTGTTCACCTAAAAGTGTAGAAGTGGGTTCAAGGGCACCTCCAGTACCTGATATAGCAATCAATACAGACCTTTACCTCTGCTGAGTTTCTGAGGCCCAAGACCTCGACACAATATTTAAATACTGCAGTTCATCAGCTTTTCCTGTTCCATTCCCAATCTTTTCATCCCTCCTTTTTATCGCTTACTTCCCTTCCTTTTCAGGTTTCACCCATTTCAGCTCTTTCCGTTCCCCAGTCACTTGGTTGAGTGAATTTGAACAGACCTGCTCCAAACGTATCTCGTATTCTTCCAGAACCTTCTTGCCACGGAAATACTTGGACCTGCAAAGAGAAACGAGAAGGAAGTCAAATGCTGAGATTGCTATCTGACGTGTAACAATTCAAGTCAACGGTGGCGGAGATTGCAATTAACTTTACTCCAGCTACGTGCTCCCCCCTAGTCAGGAAATAATAACAACAACATGAATGATTATTTTAACAGCAAGTGAGCTGAGGTAGAGGCAGAGATTTTGTGTAGAAATCTACAGAAGCCTTTCACTAATGACCAGAATATCTTTATAAAGTTGCAGAAACAAATTGGCATCATTTCTCACAGAGTAGCACATACTAGCTCAGAATATGTGCAGACTCTTTTGTTTCTGTTAGTCTTGAGTACTTTTCCTTTATCTTTCATTTCTGGAGAACGGTAGGTGGCATAGATATATTTTTTTAATTTTCACTGTTCTGTTCCCAGACATTTCCACCCTTCCACATTCTGTCTGTGTTCTCTATTTCCCACACTATAGATCCTCCCTTTCCCCCATCTATTTTTTATTTGACATGTACATTGTCTTTTTGACCACAGCTATTTCCTGTCTTATCCCTTCTCTTACACCCTCTTCCAACAACATTCACCCTCCGACTGTCTCACTTTTCAGAGAAGCTGAAATGTGCGTACTTATCAGTACATGAATCTTGTATAATCAACGGAGACAACATTTCCCGTGGATTCAACCAAAATCAGTAGAAAAAACAGGTTTGCATCTCTGAAATTTTTCATCTAGTGTTTCCACAAACAGCTTTGAAATTCACAGATCAGTAATCACTTAATCCCAAAGAAAAACAGTCAGCTAAGGCAAAACAAGATGAAAATCTGGAATAAGAACTAAATACGCTGAACAGGGTCAGACAGCACCAGTGGAGGGAGAAACCCTCAGTGAGACCTGATGCAGACTGGGAGACCGTTTTGACAAGCACTTTCACTCCATCTGCAGCAAGCAAGAGTTCCTAGTGGCCGACCATTTTAATTCCAATCCCCATTCTGATATGTCGGTCCTCGGCCTCCTGTTCTGCAATGATGAGGCTAATTTCAGGTTGGATGAGCAAAGCCTCATATTCCATCTGGGTAGCCTCCAGTCTGATGGCATGAACATTGATTTCTCTGACATACCCCCTCCATCTTCCCTCTTCTATTCCTCACTCTGGCTTCCCTCTTACCTCTTCTCCTCACTTACCTATCACCTCTCCCTAGAGCCCCTCCTCCCTCCCTTTCTCTCATGATCCAGTCTACTCTCTTATCAGATTCTATCTTCTTCAGCCCTTTGCCTTTCCACCCACCAGCTCCCGGCTTCTCACTTCATTCCTGCCTCCCACACCCCCCTGGCTTCACCTATCACCTTCTAGCTCACACTCCTTCCCTTCTTGTCCTGGCAACTCCCCACTTCCTTTCCAGTACTGCCGAAGGTTCTCAGCCTGAAACGTGCACTGTTTATTCCTTTCCACAGACGCTGCCTGACCTGCTGAGTTCCTCCAGCACTTTTTATGCGTTGCTCTGGATTTCCAGCTCTGCAGAATTCCTTGTGCTTCTAACAGAGTACAGAATAAAGTGTTACAGTTATAAGGAAGGTGAAGTGCAGGTAGACAATAAAGTGTAAGGACATAATGGGGTAGATTGTGCAGTCAAGATTTCATTTTAATTTACTAGGGTAAAATTATAGAGTTCATCTTATAACAGTGGTACAGAAGCTGTCCTTGAGAATGATGGTATGTGCTTTCAGACGCTTGCATCTTCTGCTCAGTTGAAGTGTGGAGGAGAGAGAATGTCTGGGATGGGTGGAGTCTTTGATTGTTCTGGCTGCTTCAATGAGATAGTGAGAGGTGTAGACAAAGTCCATGGCGGGGGGGGGGGGGGTTGGTTTCTCTGATGGGCTGACCAGTGTCTACAACTCTCTGCAGTTTCTTACAGTCATGGACAGTCGCCATACTAATCCATAATACATCCAGATAGAATGTGTTCTATGGTGCATCATTCAGAAGGGTCTGAGAGGACACAAATCTGAATCTGAAGTAGAGGCACATGAACTTTCTGAGCTTGGCATAAACATGGTTGGACGAGGACAGACTATTGGTGATGTTCACTCCTAAGAACTTGAAGCTCTCAACCCCCTCAACTTCAACACTGATATAAACAGGAGCAAGTGCATCACACCCCCTTCCTTAAGTTAAAGACCAGCTCTTTGTTCTGCCGACATTGAGGGAAAGATTGTTGTTATGACACTGTGTCTCTACCTCCTCTGATTCATCATTATTTGGAACTTGGCCCACTACAGTGTTACCATCTTCCAACCTGAAAAATGGAATTAAAGCAGAATCTGTCTGCACAGTTATGACTACACAGGGAGTAGAGTGGGAGGCAGAGTATGCAGCCTTCTGGGAATAAACAGTGTGGAGAATAATTGTGGTTTAAGTGTTGCTGCCAGTTTTTACTGATTGCGGTCTGTTGATTTAGGAGGTCAATGATCCATTTGCAAATGGAGGTATGGAGATGCTGAGACCCAGCTCTGGGAGTTTGGAAATGAATTTGCTTGAAACTATAGTATTGAAGTCAGGGTTGTAATCAATAAACAATAGTCTATTGTTCAAATGCTCCAGAGGGTAGGGCCAGGGAGATGGTGCCTTTTCCACATTCTGGAATACCAGTGTTGAGGATAATTATGGCAGAGGTCTTTCTGCTACACTTACTGATCACAAAGTCCCAAGCACATTATGAAAGTATGTATTCTGTTTGCAGCCTTGAGATTCATCTCCTTGCAGGCAACCACAAAGCAAAGAAGCACAATACAACCCATTTTAAAAAAACCCGCCCGACAAAGACCGCCAAATACCCAATGTATGAAAGAGAGTACAAACCATGCAAACAATAGAAAAGTACACGAATAACACAGAGAACATGAACCACAGAGTTCCGGAAAGTGAGGCCACAGCCACGAAGCCAGTTCTTCGCTGCAGCAAGTGAAGTTGGTCCAAGAGCCCAATGTCTTTTGGTCTGGAAGTCAAGGATCCAGATGTTGCAAAAGGTAAAACACGTAAGTCAACATAGGGTGAAAAGCAAGAAAAATTAAGTGAGAAATAGCATGACAGCCCAAAAGAAAAATAGTGGTGGTGGTACAAACCACAAGAAAAAAATAGTTCCCAAGGAGGTTTAAATGAGACTAATTGAGAAAGCTGAACCAACTCAATGTCCATAAAGTTGTAAAGTACCTACACAATGTTCCTCAATCTTTCACTGAGCTTCACTGGAATCGTGTAGGAGCCTGAGGGTCAATGAGGAAATGCAACAAACAGTGATCCTCAAGGAATTGGTAGACCTGAATCTAACTGTATTTCATCATTGGCAATAGGTTGTTCAGCCACAGAGTGCAGAGCATCTCTGTGAGGTGTAGCCACTTATTCCTAACACCCGAAAGCTCAAATTAATTCTGCAGTGAATGGTTTCACTAGATCTCTGAAATGCCCTCCCCACCTTCTCACTGCTGCCATCAGAAAGGAGCCTCAGGAACAGTTATAACCCCTCAATCATCAGGCTCTTGATCCAAATGGGATAATTTCATTCAACTCTACTTGTCCCATAATTGAAATGTTCCCACAACCTATGCATTCACTTACAAGGTCTCTTCACCTTATGTTCTCAATATTTATTGCTTATTTATTTATTATTATTATTTATTTATTTTTGTATTTCCACAGTGTTTTTTTTTTGCACACCGGTTGAACACCCATTTTGGTATGGTCTTTCATTGATTCTACTATGCTTATTATTCTATTTATCGAGTATGCCCACAAGAAAATGAATGTCAAGATTGTATATGGCGACATATATGTACTCAGATAATACATTTATTTTGAACTTTGAATCTACATGGGTTCAGCATTAACTTTCCAATAAGTGTGAGTAGAATCACAGATGGAAGCTATTCAGCCTTATTACGCCTTCCAGAAGCAGGTCTGTGACCCTTGACTTCCACACCCAAGTGCAGCATGAACTTCTGAACATCCCTGCAGATGCCTCAGTTCGCACTGTAAGTGCATGTGCATTATTTACACAGAAATCCAGCACCCAAAGTACAACTGCCATAGAACTCAACACTGTGGCCTAAAGCCACATACTAGAATTCCAGAGAAATCTAACACATGGATCAAAACTCTTTGAAATGTTTTATAAGTTTTCTATTTTTCAACACAGCGTGCTGCTTTCATATTTATTATGATATATAATAGTCTGTATTTATTTTAACATACGAGGCATAAGCTATTAGAACAATTAAGTTCACACTCAGGATTAGTTAGCTCGATATGGAATTACCTTGGCTGTAATTATTAGGTCTTAGCCTGTGTCTACATGCTTCCCACTGAGTTAACCTGTTTGAATGTGGCGTGCCTGGAGCGGAGTTTGCTGCTGAAGCCAGCTGGCTGTATTAATGGAGGTGATTCAGTTGCCTGTGCAATGAGAAATGTTTAAATCACTCTGAAAGCACCAGCAACCTAAATGCCATGGTCGAGCGCCCTTACACAGAAGCCTCGCTGTCAGCTCCTGCGTTCACATGTTCAGTCTGCACATGGATTAAGATTCTTTACAAGACTTTGACAGCATCAGGGGCAAACGTGCCAAGAATGAAGGGAAGCAAATTGGAATTCAGGACATGTTCACTCTGATCTTGTTTATCACAATGGCAGTAACAACAACAAAGAGGCATACTTAGAATTGTAGGCATGCACAAGGCCTCTCTGTAACCGGTGTTCAATGTTTTCTGAAAGGCCACCAGAACAGCCTTTCATCTTGCAGGCACTGGACAGGGTTGAAGTTACCATGTTTCTGCACTGAGAGTTGAATGTTAAGTATTCTGTTTTCACTATCTTTCTTTTTCGGTGAATGCTTGTGCTGATCAGTTTACAGTGACAGAGGATGAAACACTTCACATTTTATACCCCTGTGTGAGCATTAGGCATTCCCTGGGGAGCAGCATGCTCTCTGGAAGTGCAATACTGGTGTTTCCGATACTGGCCTTGCCTCAGAAGTGACCTCCTATCTGGCAGAGTGTCATTCACTCCCTATTATCAAGCACGAACGAACAGCTACAGTCTGGTCTGATAACTGAGGAACATCTACATTTGCTGGGGAACCCATCCTTATGGATAGCAAAGACACTACACGTTTGAAGAGATCCTGGTGCTTTCTCTGTGCTCTGGTCAAGATTGCTCCTTGTGCATGATCACTCATTTCACTGGGGCCAGGGGTGGTGGGAGAGGGAAATATTTCTGCTTTTCTGAGCAGAAAATAATTCATATTGTTCATATATAATAGTGACTATGTTTCAAAGAGGTCCATTGTGCAGAAAGTCCTTTTTGCCTTACAGTCTGTCCACCTGTACTGCACTTTATCTGTATGGCAGCACTATTCTGCACTGTTATTGTCTTACCTTGTACGACCCTAATGCACCGTGGTAACAAATTGATCGATATGAACAGTTTATCACTGTCGTTCCCTACATGTGAAAATAAACCAATTTACCAAATTTATTTCTGAGCCACTACCTAAATCAGAGTTAAAGATCAGATAGGAAAGGAAGAGAAATTCGTTTGAACCTGCTCAGACAGGAGTCTTTTTATCCATTTCATCGACCAAGCTAAATTTTGACCAAGCAACCAAACTTGAGGTCAAAGTCAAACCCTTTGCATACTTAGACTTCTATCCATCATGTTAATTATTAATTTGACCTCACATGACATAAAGCTCCCAGTTTGCATGGACATTGTGTTTCACAAAAATCATAAATGCAACTTCTAACATCCACAGATTTTATGTTCCCATTCAGTTCGGCAAGTACAAAGATAGAGCTTCTAACCAAACAGTTTTTTGATGAAGATAACAACAAACAATAGCAGTAACTAATATTTACAGTGTATCAAAAAATCATTCCACAATGTGCATGTGTTTCTTATAGTTATGGATAAACTGAAACTCACTGTTTTACCATTCGGAAACTAACTAAGTATTAACAAATTAGCCATATTCATTATTCTATTGACTATTGTCAAAACATGTAAAATTGTACAACTAGTTCCTCGCAATAAAATGATATATAGTCAACAATACAAATAGCTAAACATAAACCTCCTCATTTTCTAATCCTGTTAGATTCAATACTAAACAACAAAGTTTAACACCAAACTATGTGCTTCTGATCCTGAGAAACATAATAAATGATTTTTCCAATTAGCTTACCACATGGCAAATCTCCTTTTCTGTACTAAAAGTTATATTGACTATACATAGCTGTGAACAGAGAATCTCTCACCTGCTCTCGGGAAATAGGTGTATATCAACAATTATGATGAGAATGTTCAAGGCATGGTTGTCAAGTTTACAGATAACACTGGAGTATTCGGGATTGTAGACAGTGAAGAAGGTTATCAAGAATTACAGCAGGATCTTGATCAGCTGGGTAAGTGTGCTAAGGAAAGTGGGCTACAGAAAGTGTTGGGCCGTCCCACTCCATCACAGGCAAATCCTACCCCGCTGCTGAAGCACTGCCATAAGAAAGCAGCAGCAATCATTAAAGAACCCCACCATCCAGGCCCCTTTGGGTAACTGCCATTGAGCAGCAGATACAGAAGCCTTGGGTCTCTTACCACCAGGTTCAGGAACAGTAATTAACCTACAACCATCAGGCTCCTGAACCAACTATATTCACCACTATCCTGAACTGATTCTACAGCCTCCAGACTCACTTTCAAGGATTCCTTACAACTCATGTTCTCAGTATTATTTGCAGCTTTTCTTCTTTTCCACAGTTTGTCAGCTTTTGTCTGTTTGTATATGGTATCTCATAAAATAGTGTTGTAATTTTTTTCATGTAAATGTCTACCAGAAAATGAATCTCAAGGTAGTACATAATAATACACACATACTTTGATAATACATTTACTTTGAATTTTGTATAGCAAATGGATTTCACTTTAGTTCAGTGCAAGGAGTTGCATTTTGGGAAGTCAAACCAAGGTCAAAATTGCACAATGAACAGTAGGGCTCCACAAAGTATTGTAGAACATGGAGGGGAACTTAGGAGTACAACTATATAGTTCCCTGAAAGTTGTGTCATCGGTTGACAGGGTGATGAAGAAGGCTTCTTGCATGTTGGCCTTCATCAGTCAAAGCACTGAGTATAGAAGATGGCATGTTATTTTTCACTTCTACAAGACATTGGTGAGGCCACACTTGGAGCACTATGCTCAGTTTTGGTCATTTCACTGTAGGAAAGATGCCATTAAGCTGGAAATAGTGCAGCAAGATTTATGAGGATGTTGCCAAGACTTGAGAGACTGGGTTATAGGGAGAGTTTGGGCAATCTAGCACTCTATTCCCTGGAATGTGGGAGACTGAGGAGTTACCTATTTGAGATAAATAAAAAATATTGATGGACATGGATAAAGTGGATGCATACCTTTTATCTCAGGGTTGGAGAATCAACAAATAGAATAAACTTAAGGTGAAACATTTAGTAGGAATCTTCTGGCAGTTCATTCCATATACATATCAGAGAGTGATAAGCTGCCAGAGGAAGTGGTTGAGTTGGATGCAATAACAACATCTAATGGACATTTGGATGGGTACATGAATATAAAAGGTTTCGAGGGACATGGGCCAAGCACAAGCCAGTGGGACTAGCTTGGATAGGCATCTTGGTCAACATAGATCTGTTGGACTGAAGTGCCTGTTCCCATGCTGTGTTGGACTCTATCAACGGTGCATTTTTTGGTTAGAGCCATTTAGTAGCTGTGTGAACATCACAAGTCTCAAAGACTACATACCTTATCCAATCACACCCAGCACAGCAGTACAAGTAAACTTAATCAAATCAGCTTTACTACTACACCGCATGCCAGGCTTTTCCTCTCATATCTAGTGGATTCTAGCAATGGTACAGCTGCTATCATAACACTTCGGTGAACTGTCTCATTTCTAAAAATGAAAATCAAAATCCTCTTCTGAGCTACTCACTGTTCTGCAAATCCCAAGGTTTAAATAAACACTCTAATAATTCTTTTGATGTCCCTCTAGGTTTATTACACATCGCTATCCCTGACTCACACCACAACCTTGTGCCTGTGAGTAAAACATTTCAAGCATCATCATCCTAGCCCTTGTATCTATGCTAATGGATCTTCTAGCAATGTCTGCTTCACTCAGCCACATCAGGCAGTGTTCCCATTTCTGACTTTGCGCCTCTCACCTTTTGACACAAGCTGCACACTCCTCTTCAGAAGGGCTCTCGTTAGACTCCATCTCTATCGGTGGCAGTCCATCGCTACCCATTCCAAAATCAGTGTACCCTCCCTCACAGAATCACCTACATGTGTCAGTTGTCCCATGTTTACCTTCTTACACTTGCTTAGATAATGGAACAGTAGCTATTAGTATTCTGGTCACTCCGTGCAAACCACCATGTACTGATGTGTTGATGTCGGTGAGCTCAGGACTTTTTAAGTCTTTCTCAAAGCCCTAATCAGTAGCCTTTTTGGGGCCAAGTGCACCTTCAAATTGTGAAGTTCCAGGATCTCTTCATTGTGCAGCCCGGTGCTACTATAGTCCTTTAGCTAAAGTGATCTTGCCCATGGCCACAGTTGGAGGTCCATGGTTGTAACCCATAGCCATGATAATTAACTGGACTCATCAATTGTCCTTGGCAACCCCACAGTCTATCTCCTCCAGAACCTGAAGAGTCTCTCCTGCATTAGTACCTATTATCAACTTAGTGACTTCCCAAAAAAGGTTTGAAATATTTTCAGTACACATCTTGCCCTCTATTCAACTAACCTGCAGCAGAATTAATGTGCATAATTATCATAGAGTTTTTCAATTATTTCCTCTACAGCTGCAGGGCAAAGCTACCTAACTCTACATCTTTCCCATCCAAATCCAACAGATTGACGATACCCCAACAAGCACAATACACTTCTATCCCTTGCCAGCGACCACGTAGTTTACCAACAATTGTTTACTGCAGGGACACACACGTCTGCACAATATGCCCTATGTGGTAGCATTAAGGCAAAGGGTCATCCAAAGCAAAGATTTTGACACAAGCTGGCTTCCATAACAGCCATAGCGAGGCCCCCTGCCTTTTCCGCCTTCATCAATTCCAGCTTGTGGTATTCGTGTGACCTAAAGCCTTTTTATTGAAGATCCACATAAATCAGCTCACTGCCATTGCTATTTCTATAGATTCATTTCCTGCCTGCTACTCAGGATTGTGCCCCAAGCAAAACTTATTTAACGTTCACCAATGCTCTTCCTATATCTGTCAATGTCCTGCATATCAAACAGTTTTACTTGTATTTGCCCGCTTACCGTCCTGTACACCAAACTATCCCATTGCAAATGGTATTGGGAATGTGTGAACATTTCAACTTTCACCCAGTATTGTTAACCTGATAACATGTTCACCAGCCATCTCTCCTGGTTGCACATACTTAAATAAATCTTTTCAGGATACTATAAAAACTGTGGCTCACAAACTAAATAGCCTTTCTTTCATGTCCATCTCTAATAACGGTAGCGATATCACATTGCTATTTCCACGTATTGCCATGTGGTTAGTTCAGAGTCCTCCTTGGAAAGTTGATATAATTTGCATTCAGAACCACCTCCACTCTTTCCAAATAGAAGGCAGGCAGCAAAATCCTCTCCTACCATTCTGGCAGACAAACGTATCAGCCATGTGTACTGACTGCAGTCAACATATACCTTGTGTTAGTTATTGTTTTGCTTCTAACACAATCCTGAACTTTTCTGTAAGGCACATGGCAAATACAGAACATCTAACCAAATACCCTTATTAAAAGTGTACATTAAACACCCTTATTGAAAGTGAACAAGTCCAAGAGGCAACATCAGGAAAGAGCAGAGGTGGCAGCACCTCCTTCATGAAAAACTCATCATGGTATCCAGACGTCGCAGTCTTGTCTAACGCTTGTTCTCCTGACCTGGAGCACCTAATGATTAAGTGCCGACTGTTCTACTTACCAAGAGGGTTCTCTGCTGTGATGCCGACTGCAGTTTACATAACACCAAAGAATGACTGAGTGCCATGATTAACGAACAAGAAACCACCTAACCTGACACTTTTCACATCATTGCCAGCAACCTCAATCAGCCTAGCCTAGGGAAATCTCTGCCCAGCTACCAAAAGCACGTTACCTGCAGCACCAGAAGACCCAACACACTCAACCACTGCTACACTACCTAACGTTACATCCCTCGACTGCACTTCGGGGATCGGACCATTTGGCAGCCCCCCTCCAACCTGCATATAGGCAGACACTTAAGAGGTAAAGAGAGCAAAGAGCCAGTCACGAGAAGCAGGTGAGGGCTACAGGACTGCGTGGAGTCAGTGATTCTTCAGAAGACCACAATGTTACCAACTTTATACAGACACTCATGGTTGAGTGTGCCCCCACAAAACCAAACAGAGTCTTCCCCAACCAGAAGCCCTGGATGAACCAAGAGATTCATAATTTGCTGAGAGCTAGATCAATGGTGTTTACAACTGGCGATCTGAAAAACAGGACCTGACATAGAATGGGGAACACATTTGTCAAACACTTTCGCTCTGTCCACAACAAGGCGGCCATCTCAACAGCTGTGGCACAGCTGGAATGCCATCGCTTCCTACAAAGCCAAACCAAGCAGCATAAAGTGGCAACAAGGCTTCGTTCCCAATTGTACTCAAGGCCTTTTATGCTCCCTTTGACCAGAAGAACATAAAGGCGCCTTCAATAAGCCCACAGCCCCTGATGACCCTGTGATTTCAGTTTCTGAGGCCGACTGCTACTCCTTCAGGAGGGTGAACCCACAGAAAGCATCTGGCCCAGGTGGTGTGCCTGGCCGATTATTGAAAACCTGCGCTATCAACTGGCTGGAGTGTTTATGGACATCTTTAACCTCTTGCTTCAGCAATCTGAAGTACCCATCTGTTTCAAGGGGCATAAATCATATCGGTTCCCAAGAATACTGTGGTATCCAGCCTCAAAGAGTATCATCCAGTAGCACCAAGGGGTTCCCAACCATTTTGTGCTATGGACCAATACCATTAAGCAAAGGGTCCATGGACACAAGTTCAGAACCCCTGACGTCCACTGTGATGATGTGCTTCGAGAGCTACCTGAGGAATGACTTGGATCCACTCCAATTTGCCTACGGAGCAACAGCAGGTGCCATTTCATTGGCTCATCACTCAGCTCCGGAAAATCTGGGCAATGAAGATGCATACACTAGGATGCTTGTCATTGTCTGCAGCTCAGTATTCAATACTATCATCCCTTCAAAACTCATCACTACAGGTAACAGCCTCCTCTACATCAGTGAGACTTGACAAAGATCGGCGGACCGATACTTCAGGCACCTTAGCTCTATCTGCAGCAAGGAGGATTTCCTGGTGGCCAAGTATTTTAATTCCAGTCCCCATTCCCATTCCAGCATGTTGGTCCATGGCCTCATTTACTCCACAATGTACCCACTCTCAGGCTGAAGAAGCAACACCTTGTATTCCACTTGTGTAGCCTCAAAACCAGACAGCATGTACATCAATTTCTTCAACTTTCAGTAAATTCTCTGCCCATCTTCTTTTCTTTTCCATTCACTACTCTGGGTCCCCTCTTATTCCTTCTCCTCACCTACCTATCACCTCCTTCTGGTGCCCCTCCTTCTCACCCTTCTCCCGTGGTCCACTCTCCTCTCCTATCAGATTCCTTCTTCTTCAGCCCTTTACCTTCGCTACCTATTATTTTCCTGCTTCTTACTTCATCCCTCCTGCCCCACCCACCCACCTACCTTCTCTCTCATGTGGCTGCACCTCTCACCTTGCAGCATGTGGTACTTCTCCAACTGCCACCATCTCATATTCTGGCTTCTTCCCTCTTCTTTACAAGTCCTGATGAAGGGTCTCGGCCCGAAATGTCGACTCTTTGTTCCTTTCCATTATCGCTGCCTGACCTGCTGAGTTCCTGTGTGTATTATGGACCTCGAAGAACTGGACATTAAAAGCTCCCTATACAAATGAATCCTTGATTTCCTCACGGATAGGCACCAGTTAGTACATCTCTTCCACATTCACCTCCACTGCACCACAAGGCTGTTTGCTTAGCCCCCTGCTCTTCTCACTTTATGCCTACGATTGTGTGGCTAAGTATAGTTCCAATGCCTTATTTAATCTTATGATTACTGTTGCTAGCTGAATCAAGTGTGGTAATGAATCAGCATACAGGAGGGAGTTTAAAAATCTGGTTAAATGGTGCCACAACAACCACCTTCTCCTTCAACGTCAGCAAAACCGAAGAGCTGATTATTGTCTACAATTGGAATAAACTGAAAGTCCATGAGCCAGTTCTCATTAGATCAGAGATGGAGAGGTCAGTAGTTTTAAATTCCATGGAATTAACATATCAGTCTTGGGACCAGTACCTCTACTTTTTTAGAAGTTGGTGTAGATTCAGCATGTCACCAACAACATTGACAAACTTATTTCAACGCACAGTAGTGAGTATCCTACCTGGTTGCATCACAGCCTGTTACGGCAACAGAAAGAGGACAGAAAGTGGTGGATACAGCCCAGTCCATCACAGGCAAAGCCCTCCCCTCCATATTTACATGGAGCACTGCCACAAGAAAGCAGCATCCATCATCCAGGTCACCATCTCCCCTCGCTCCACCATTGGGCAGAGGGGACAAAGGTCTTAGGTCACAAACCACCATGTTCAGGAACAGTTATTATTCTACACCGATCAGACTCCTGAACCAGTGGATAACCTCACTCACCACAAACCTGAACTGACATTACAACCTAAAGACTCACTTTGAAGGACAACTCCTGTTCTCGGTACAGCTTGCTCATTTGCACAGTTTGCTGTTGCACATTGGTCTTCGTTTGCATATATGCAGTTTCTCACAAATTCTATTGCATTTCTTGATTTACCTGTAAGTGCCTGCAAGAAAATGAATCTCAAGTAGTATATGGCAACATAAAAGTACTTTGATAATAAATTTTCTTTGAACTTAGAACAGACAGCATGGGGCCTCTAGTGTTTTAGGATCTTAAAGAAAGTTGCAGAACCTAGTTTTAAAGGAGAGCATAAAGCCAGGAATAATGGTTTTAATTCAAGAACAGGGAAGAGGTATGCAGCTAGGAAGGGTATATATAAGTTAATGCAAGATAGATATAGGAAAGAGGAAAGATTTAGCCAGGGAACTAATGGGAGGGCCAGATACGTATGCTATTACATTACCGTAACACGTCATAGATAAAAGTTGTTATAGAGCATTTTCCAACAGATGTGAATCAAAAGGTCTAACACAGATATAGCTGGCTGGAGGGGGTAGTGGCATCAGCACTGGACTTTGAGGCAAATGGTCCTGAGTTCAAATCCAGCCGGCTTGTCGTCTGTGCTGGGTTGAGTGTTGAGCCAGCAATCTGGCCTCATGAGAAACAGCCAAATGCTATGCAAAAGGCAACAATGCTGCCCAGTGCTCCAAAAGATGCAAGAAGGAACAAGAACAGGTAATGAGATTTAATTTGTTAATCATCTAGATCATATATCTCAGTTCTTTTCATTATATTTAAAGTCTAACTTTTTTTTTCCCTGAAACTTATAAAGCTTTACAAAACCAGGAAGACTGAAATGAAAGAAAGAGCAGCTAAGGTTATATAAGGAAAATAAACTATGTCATTGTTTCCTTATATATTGATTTCAAACCCAAAGAATAGGTGCCTTCCATCTCTGATTGTATGAATAATTTGAACGGATGAGTGAGCAACTTTATTCTTTGGTGTCTTCAATAAGACCATAAGATCCTATTAGAGATAGGAGCAGAATTAGGCCATTAAGCCCATCGAGGCTGCTCTACCATTTCATCATTGCTGACCCCTTCCCCTGCCCCCCAGCCCTATTCTCCTTCCTTCTCCCTGTAACCTTTCATGCCCTAACTAATCAAGAACCTTTTAACATCCACCTTAAATACACCCAATGACCTGGCCTCCACAGCCACCTGTGGCAACGAATTCCACAGATTCACCACCCTTTCGCTAAAGAAATTCCTCGTCATCTCCATTCTAAATGGACGCCCCTCTGTTCTGAGGATACACCCTCTGATCCGAGACTATGCCACAATAGGAAACATCCTCTCCACATCCACTCTATACTGGCCTTACAATATTTGATAAGTTTTAATGAGATCATCCTCACCAGAGCCTAATAAACCCTCAGCATTACATCCTTGTCTTTGTATTCTAGTCATCTCGAAATGAATGCTAACATTGCACTTGCCTTCCTCATCACTGACTCAACCCGCAACTTAACTTTTAGGGAATCCTAAGGAGGACTCCCAAGTCTTCTTGCACCTCAGATTTTTGAATTTTCTGCCTATTTAGAACATAGTCTATACTTCTGTTCCTTCAGCCAAAGTGCATGAGTACACGCTTCCTGACACTGTATTCCATCTGCCACTTTGTTGCCCATTCTCCTAATCTGTCTAAGACCTTCTTCAGCCTCTCTGCTTTCTCAACACTAACCTGTCTTCATATAGTCCACAAACTTGGACACAAAGACATCAATTCCATCATCTGAATCATTCATGTATAACGTGAAAAGAAGCAGACCTAACCCCAACCCCTGCAGAACACCACTGGTCACTGGACACAGCAGCCAACCAGAGAAGTCCCCCTTTATTCCCACTCTTTGTATTCTGCCAATCAGCCAATCCCCTATCTATGCTAGTATATTTGCTGTAATAACTTGTGCACTTACCTTGTTAAGCAGCCTCATGTGCAGGTCCTTGTTTAAGGCCTTCTGAAAATCCAAGAACACAACATCCACTGATTCTCCTTCATCTGTCCTGCTTGTTATTTCCTCAAAGAATTCCAACTGATTTGTCAAGCAAGATTTTCCCATAAAGAAAACCATGCTGACTTTGGACTATTTTATCATGTGGCTCCAAGTACCATGAAACCGTGTCCTCAACAATCCATCCCAACAGCATCCCAACCACTGAGGTCAGGCTAACTGGCCTATAATTTCCTTTCTTCTGCCTCCCTCTCTTTTTGAAGAGTGGAGTGACATTTGCAATTTTCTAGTCCTCTGGAACCATGCCAGAATCTAGTGATTCTTGAAAGACGCCTCCACAATCTCTTCAGCTCCTCATACAGAACCCAGGGGTGTAGTCTAGATCCAGGTGACTTATCTCCCTTCAGACCTCCTTTTAGCTTCCCAAGCACGTTCTCCCTAGTAATAGCAATTGCACTCGCTCAGCTCCCTGACACTCTAGAACTTCCAGTATACTGCTAGTGTCTTCCACAGTGAAGACAGATGCAAATTATTTATTTAGTTCGTCCGCCATTTCCTTGTCCCCATTACCACCTCTCCAGCAGTCCAATATCTACTCTCACCTCTGTTTTACTCTTTATATATCTTTTAAAAAGCTTTTGATATCCTCGTCAATATTAATGGCTAGCTTACATTCATTTTTCACCTTTTCCCTCCTAATGGTTTTCTTAGTTGCCTTTTGTTGGTTTTTAAAAGCTTCCCAATCCTCTAACTTTCCATTAATTTTTTCTCTGTTATATGTCCTCTCTTTTGCCTTTAGAATATATCTTCTTACTCTTTGGGATGTACCTATTCTGTGCCTTCTGAATTCCTCCCAGAAACTCCAGCCATTCCTGTTTTGCCATCGTCAC
Source organism: Hemitrygon akajei (assembly GCF_048418815.1). NCBI lineage: Eukaryota > Metazoa > Chordata > Chondrichthyes > Myliobatiformes > Dasyatidae > Hemitrygon > Hemitrygon akajei. The sequence continues at coordinate 149,778,645 of NC_133133.1, read as the reverse complement.
TGCTAGTGTCCCCTTCCAATCAAATTTGGCCAGCTCCTCTCTCATGCCTCTATAATTCCAAACTTTGCAATGGGTCAAATGCTCTTCTCTGTGCTGCACCTGTTTATTTTTCTAGAATTAAGGTGCTGAGAAGGAGGCATCAATCAGTGCCGGTCTGGTGAAATAAGTCGTCTGATCCATACCAGTTCAAGTTTGATACATTACTGTATATGATAGCGTCATGCTGGTTGTTAGGAAGCTGATCATTCAGGGAAAATAACTGAAGTAAATCACCCGCACAAGAACTTTTACAAAGCATATTGAATCCCAGCCTTCAAAGAAATGGGTGGTTAGGCTTCTCAATGCAGAGACAGCATGTGGACGCCCTACACATGCAGCAACTGTGGCAGATCGGCCAGGATCGTTCCAGGATCGGCCTCAATAGCCACAGTCGATGCTGCTCAACAAACCAGTGACTGCCCGTGGTCGACCACAACCAATGGAGGCCACACAAATGCACTTGCACGTTCCTTTTTATGGTAATGATCTCTTTCTTTTACAAACCACTCAGAAACTGAGACACATTCTGGAGGGCACACAAAAGAAATCACCCCCCTCCCTGAAAAAAGCAAGACTACCATGAGTATTTGCTCTCTGGTCATTAGTCACACACATTCGTAGTGAGGTAAGGACATCTGTTGGCAGAAACAAAGCAGTACAGGAGCAAGCGAAGCAGCTCTTGCTCCTCAGGAACATACCAGGCAGCAAATTTATCCACTGCACCTGTGAGAGCAAGGCTATGCATTTTCTCCGTCAAACCTTGTTTCATGCAGTGACAGATTTATGTGTGATAGGTAAGTTTATCCTCCAGCTCCAACCCTGGACTACAACTCTGCAGATTCTCGCAGGATAGCAACTCCATGTCCTTTCTGTGACGACCAGCTTCATTGAGAGCCTTTGCAGGTGATTTTCCTTTCTGTTTTAGATGCCAATAATGCATAACAAGAATATATTTAATGCCAACAAAAAACAATTATGAATCGCACAAATGCAATGTTACATGAAACTTGTGCGTTCACAATGATGAATGGATTTAATATGTTCACACTAAAGTGTGTGAAAGCAGATAGGGAGCCATCACTGAACCATAGAAACACAGAAGATTTCCCCTCCCCTCTTCACATAGCCCCTTGATTTGCACTTAAATACATTAAAAATTAATTTTCCATTCAGCCAGTGAATTGGACATCTCTGCAGGAGCTCCTTGGGAAATATTCCAGACCCAGGCAACTTCATCACTGACATTCTTCCAGTCATAAAGCCAGAAGGAGAAATGTTCACTGATGATTGGACAATGCTCAGCGTTATTTGCACCTCCTCAGATAACGAAGCAGTCCACAACCAGATGCAGCAAGAGCTGGACAACATTGAGCCCTAAACCGATCGGTGCCAAGGAATATTTATGCTCTTCAGATGCCAGGCAGAGACAGTATTCAACAAGGGACAAAGCCAGCTATCACTCTCTGGCATTACCAGCACTGAATCCCTCACTATCAATATTACGAGGGTTACTACTGACCGAGAACTGAACTAGAGTCACCATATACACAATGAGCTACTAGAGCATGTCAGAGGCTAGGAATCTTGCAGTGGGTAACTCATCCTAACTCCCCAGAGCCCGTCCACCATTACAGGGCTCAAGTCGTGAGTGTGGTGGGATACCCTCCACTTGGCTGAATGAGTCCTGAAGAAATGCCAGGTAAATACCATCCACAAACCCGTGGGGAAGCTCAAGTTCCAGTTTAAGTGGGTCAAAGATGACCTGGGACTCAGGACGCCTGGCGTTTACAGGATTCTCTGTGAGTGTGAAGCAGCGTAAATCAGCCAGACGCACGGTAGAAACACGCATCAAGGAGCACGGGAGGTGAATCCGTTTGGGTTACCTGGAGAAATCTGCGGTAGTAGAACACTGCATTCACAATGACCACAGGATTGACTGGCACAGAACTACTGTGCCACACCAATGGATTTTGGGACTACCTGGTGAAGGAAACCATTGAAATAAGACCAGAGAATAAGAATTTCAACAAAGGCAAAGGTCTCACTTTGAGTAAAAACTGGAATACAATTGTAAACAAGGTGGGGCAGTGGAAACCTGATTGGTTGAGGACTAACCAATCAGGAGGGATGGACGATGGGAGTTGAGTATGCATACCACTGGACGAGAAATCTCTGGTGAAGATTGTAGAGTTTGTCATTGAAACATCAGTTAAAATCAATACCTGGACCCAGCTGGAAGCCCAAGGAGAATTAATGCGAGTGCAGCTTTTAACAAGACTATGTATGACGTAACAGCCTGTTGGTGGGCACCCTGTCTACAATTATTCACTCACTCCACACCACCAATGAACCACTGCAGCAGCTTGTACCATCCAAAGGATACACTGCAGCAACTCACCAAGACTCTTCAGACAGCACCTTCCACAGCTACAACCTTTACCAGTTAAAAGGTAGCAAGACAACAGTAACATAAGACCACCACCAATTCTAAGTTGCCCCCCCCCCCAAGGTACACACCACCCTAACTTCAAAATCTATTACTGTCCCTGCACTGTATTTGGGTCAAATCCTGGAACTATCAACACCTCAAGCACTTCAGCAGCAGTTCATCTTCATCTTCTCAAGGGCAATTAGAGATGGGCAATTAAATGCTGGTTCAGCCTACAAAGCCAGGTCTCATGAATAAAAGTTCTTATATAATGAACTCCCTACATTTACAAGTAATTAATCTGTGCTCCATATGTTATTCAAACTATGCAAGATGAAATTAAAACCTTTACTTGCCATTTTGACTCTATTTTGTCTAACTATTGGCTTTTAATAGAAACCCCGGAGGGAGTAGGGAGTATTCAACACAATAGACTAATATCCATTATTATAGATTCAGAAGAACTGTTTTCTCTGACAACATGCTCTGAATGAAGGGCATAACTTTAAAATTAGAACAATTGAGTGATTTTAGGAATCACTTTATCATAGTTAGGATTGAAAATATTTGCCCAGAATTGCAAGTTCCTAAAATATCTCTCTGATTAATGTTTTGTCTATTTTAATGCACTCAGAACCAAACATTCCAGTAAATATCACATACAAAATGCTGGAGGAACTCAGCAGGTCAGGCAGCGTCTTTGGAAAAGAATAAACAGTTATTTCATACAGGACTGCTGAAGGATTTTGGGCCAAAATGTCGACTGTATTTCTGCCTGACCTGCTGAGTTCCTCCAGCATTTTGTGTGAGTTGCTTAGATTTCCAGCATCCGCAGATTTTCTCTTGTTTGTAATTGCAGTATTTCCTGTAACTAAAACAATTGCTGAGAAACTGAAATGAAACAGAAAGTGCTAGATGTAGTCTACAGATATAGCATCAACTGTAATGTGAAGTTCAGGTAACAGCCATTCAAAAGAACTTTTGAATTAGTCTTTTTCTGAATGTAAGCATGTCAGGTGAGAGGGCTTTAAAAGACCCATGTGCTCCACTTTTGCAAATCTTTGATTATACAATTTGTGACATTCTCAATTAAACACTAGCCCAGTACTGTAGTATTTTTCCAGCAGATTATCATGTATTCTAAATATCTTCAATGGAGATGACCAGAGAGGTTCTGCTAATGTAACCCACGGCTGCACTGCAGTTAGACTGAAAGCAAACCATTGCAAACTATTGAAGAGGAGCGCCATCTCCTGGCCTTGCCGAGGTCTACATGTGGATTACTTGCTTCTACCTCCGAAACTGTACAGTGGCCAATAGGCTGACATTTGTTAAGGTTTCATGCCCACACCGCTTTTAATAACTTCGATCTTTTCCTAAGGTGTTCCAATGCATCGACAATACTGCTAAATCCAGCTTCATCAAGCCCACAGAAAGCACTCAATACAACTGTTCAGTTAGCACACAGCCCCCTTCCACCATGATTTAAATGGAGAATGTGTAATTTCTACCTTACACACCGATCACCTGTTACTGATGCTGAGCTGATCCTAGTTCTTGTTTCTGCTTGTATTCCAAATGGAAAAAGATCAGAGATGAGGTGGCAGTTACTGGCCATGGCACTGAAGTAGTCAAAGTAAAATGTATAATCAAAGTACATACTGTAGATGTTAACATATACTACCTTGACATTCATTTTGTTGCAGGCATTTACAGGAAAATAAAGAAATACAATTTACAAAGAACTGTACGTAAATACTGACTAAAAACAATGTGCAATAAATATAAATTGTGCAAATAAGTTCTTAAAAACAGAGAACATGAGAAGTAAAGAGTCCTTGAAAGTGAGTCTGTAGCTTGTAGAACCAGTTCAGAGTTGTGGTGAGTGAAGTTATCCTCGCCGGTTCAGGAGCCTGATGGTTGTAGGATAATAACTGTTCCTGAACCTGGTGGCATGCGACCTAAGGCTCCTGTACCTCCTGCCCGATGGAAGGCAACAAGTGTGACAACAAGAAAGCCCAATGAAGTTGTAGATAATGGGAGGCAGGGAAATATTCTCCACTGGTTGGTGACACAAATGATGGAACTTGAGCCAAGCATGTCAACCACAAGACATCATTCCAGGAGATCCTCAAACCAGTGTCCCGTACCCATGATGCACCATCAATAACTCTCCGAGACGTGAGGCGAGATATAGGCTTTTATTGGCTGGAAGAAAGAACAAGCAGCAATTGACCACCACACTACATCCTGGAGACTGAGGCCGGGGCGGTGTCTCCAATCGCCTTTATACCAGGGTCCATGGGAGGAGCCACAGGAGCAGTCAGTGGGGGGGCGTGTCCAGACAGGTATATGCAGTTCACCACATTCACCCCCCCCCTTTGTTTTAAAAGAGAGTCCCCATGGGGCGAGGTTTCTTACAAGGATATTTACAGGTTAAGTCTATCAGGTGGTCGAATCTGTCGCTGCGATCTACGTAGCACCGGCTGTGATTGCACAGGTGCCGGTGGTGATTGAACCAGAGACGGTGGTTGTGCTGGTTCCGGCCTAACTGGAGGTGTCAGCCCACTAGGCGTCAGTGATCCCTCATGCGTGTGCGAGGTACCTGGTATATGTGCATGCGAGACGCCCGGTATAGGAGTGTCGTGAGGAGTCTGTGTAGGGCTCGGTGTGCGCGGTGTCACCTCAGGTACAGGGTTCATAGTTACCGTGGAGTGTTCGGGGTAGTGGTCTGCTGCTCCTGCGGGCGCCAGGTCACGGACGGAGACCGTGTCCTCCCGCCCATCAGGTAAGACCACGTACGCATACTGGGGGTTCGCATGCAGAAGGTGAACCCTCTCGACCAGCGGGGAGTATTTATTGCTCCTCACATGTTTCCGGAGCAGCACTGGCCCTGGGGATGTCAGCCAAGCCGGTAGGCAGACTTCCTGGGAAAAGAGAATAGGCGCTCGTGAGGGGTGGCATTGGTGGACGTACATAACAGAGCAGATAGAGTGGAGTGCCTCAGGGAGGACCTCCTGCCATCGAGAGATCAGCAACCCTTTTGACTTAAGGGCTAAAAGTGTGGCCTTCCACACTGTGACATTCTCCCTCTCCACCTGTCCATTTCCCCGGGGATTATAGCTCATGGTCCGACTAGTAGCAATGCCCCTACCCAGCAGGTACTGGCGCAGCTCGTCACTCATAAAGGAGGACCCTCTATCACTGTGGATATAGCAGGGATATCCGAACAGAGTGAAGAGCTGGCGCAGGGCTTTTATGACGGACGTGGCAGTGGTGTTGGGGCAGGGGATGGCAAAGGGGAACCGCGAGTACTCGTCGATAATGTTGAGAAAGTAGACATTGCGGTCGGTGGAGGGAAGGGGGCCCTTAAAGTCAACACTCAGTCGCTCAAAGGGGCGGGTGGCCTTGATAAGTTACGTCTTTTCAGGACGGTAGAAGTGCAGTTTGCACTCAGTGCAGACTTGGCAGTCCCTGGTCATCGTCCTGATGTCCTCAAGGGAGTACGGCAGGTTCCGGGCTTTCACGAAATGGTAAAATCGGGTGACCCCCGGGTGGCAAAGATGTGCATGGAGGGCGTATAGCTGGTCGAGCTGTGCGCTGGCACACGCTCCCCGGGATAGGGCATCAGGGGGCTCATTTAGCCTTCCAGGCTGGTACAGGATATCATAGTTGTAGGTGGAGAGTTCTATTCTCCACCGCAAAATTTTATCATTTTTGATTTTGCCCCGCTGTTGGTTGCTGAACATGAACACAACTGAGCGCTGGTGAACCTTTTGCCGGCGAGATAGTACCTCCAGTGTCTAATAGCTTCCACTATGGCTTGGGCTTCTTTCTCCACCGCAGAGTGCCAAATTTCAGGGCCTTGAAGGGTACGAGAAAAGAATGCTACTGGCCTGCCTTCCTGATTGAGGGTAGCAGCAAGCGCGAAATCGGAGGCGTCACTCTCTACTTGGAAGGGAATGGTCTCGTCCACCGCATGCATCGTTGCTTTGGCAATGTCCCCTTTAATGCAGCTGAAGGCCGCGCAGGCCTCGGCAGAGAGGGGAAAAGTGGTAGACTTGACCAGGGGGCGGGCCTTGTCTGCGTAATGGGGGACCCATTGGGCGTAATAGGAAAAGAAGCCCAGGCACCATCTGAGGGCTTTGAGGGTGGTGGGAAGAGGGAGTTCTAACAGGGGGCACATATGGTCGGGATCAGGGCCAATGACCCCGTTCTCCAAGACATACCCAAGGATAGCGAGTCGGGTGGTTCTGAACACACACTTGTCCCTGTTATAAGTAAGGTTCAGGGCTTTGGCCACTTGGAAAAATCGTTGGAGGTTGGCGTTGTGATCCGGCCAGTCATGACCACAGATGGTGATATTATCCAGATAGGGAAATGTGGCCTTCAGTTGGCACTGGTCCACCATCCAGTCCATTTCCCTCTGGAAGACAGAGACACCATTTGTGACACCGAAGGGGACGCGCAGGAAGTGACAGAGCCTGTCGCCTGCCTCGAAGGCGGTGTAGGGGCGGTCCTCTAGGCGGATGGGGAGCTGGTGATAAGCGGATTTCAGATCTATTGTCGAGTACCCCTTGTACTGAGCTACCTGGTTGACCATATCCGCGATGCGGGGTAGGGGGTATGTGTCAAGCTGCGTGAACCTATTGATGGTCTGGCTATAGTCCATGACCATCCTATTTTTCTGCCCAGTCAGAACAACAACCACCTGGGCCCTCCAAGGACTTGTGCTTGGCTCAATGATCCCCTCCCTGAGCAGCCGCTGCACCTCTGACTGAATGAAGGCCCTGTCCCCCACGCTGTACCTCCTGCTTTTAGTTGCCACAGGTTTACAGTCGGGGGTCAGGTTGGCGAACAGCGGTGGGGGAGGGATCTTGAGGGTGGAGAGGCTGCAAGTGGTGTCAGTAGCTGATGCACCAGCAATAACTCACTCTGAGATGTAAGAAGCAAGGTATCGGCTTTTATTGACTGGAAGAATGAACAACACTACATCCTGGAGAATGAGGCCGGGCATCAGGCCTCAATCGCCTTTATACAGGGGTCTGTGGGAGGAGCCACAGAAGCAGTCCAGACAGGTATATGTAGTTCACCACAGTAGCGCAGCTGTCGGCATGGTGCTGGGTGGGATGTGTGGGTGGGTGTGTGTGTGTGGTCAGTAGCGGGGTATATGACAAAGTCCCACAAAACTGAGGATTCCTGACAGTGAGTGGTGGGAGGGGCCCGTCATATGCCATAGTCACACTTTCGAGGTGGCTCTGGAAGTCCAGCCCCAATAGCACAGGCGCGCACAGTTGAGGCATGACCAGTAGCGCAAAGTCCCGATATTCTGTGCCCTGCACCACCAATGTCACTACACAACCCACCCGGATGTCTGTGGAATGCGACCCAGAAGCCAAGATGACCCTCTGACTTACCGGCCGTGTCACGAGTCCGCAGCGTTGCACCGTGTCCGGGTCAATAAAACTCTCAGTGCTGCCCGTATCAAACAGGCAGCTAGTCCTGTGCCCCTCCACCAGGATGTCCATCATTGACCTTGCAAGCTGGTGTGGGGCGCTTTGGTCGAGGGTTACGGAGGCCAGAGTTGAACCGCTGTCTTGGTGCCCGGTAAGCACCGGTGGGTCGGGGGCGGGGCAAGGTGGCGCCGACAAAGATGGCCGCCCCCATCTCTCGCACGAGGCGGGCAGGCAAGATGGCGGCGACCAAGATGGTAGCCCCCATGCCTCACACGCAGCGCTGCCCGACCCCGCTCGTGGTTCAGACTTACAGGCCTTGGCGAAATGGCCCTTCTTTCCGCAGCTGGAGCAGGTCGCTTCTCGGGCCGGGCAGTGTTTTCGGGGGTGCTTTCCGAGTCCGCAGAAGTAACACTGCGCGGACTTGCAACTGGCAGCAGCTGTGGTCGGTTTCGGGGAGTTCGTGGACTCGCGACTGGCAACAGCGGGTGGCGGGGTCTGCAGTGTCCACGGAACCGGCGGGGGATCGCGCGGCTGGACAGCGTCAGCTTTGTGCAGAGCAGCCTCCAGCGTGTCGGCCGTCTCGATCGCCAAGCGTAAGGTAAGATCGGCATTTTCCGGCAGCCGCTGGCGCACGTACACTGACCTGATCCCCGTAACGAAGGCGTCTCGTACTAGCAGCTCCGCATGTTGTTCCGCCGTCAGTCCTCTGCAGTCGCAAGTTCGCACGAGTGTCTGTAGGTCTCGGAGAAACTGCCCACTCGACTCGTTGGGTCACTGTCGCCGCGTCGCTAAGCAATGTCTTGCGTAGACGGTGTTCACCGGCCGTAGGTACTGTCTTTTGAGGGCATCCAGTGCCCCTTGGTAGGTCGGCAGGTCTCTGATAAGGGAGAATACTTTCGGACTTACTCTGGATAGTAGTATTTTGTACATTGTGGCAGGCTCAGTCACTGGAATCACTTCCAAGTATGATTGGAAGCATGCAAGCCAGAGTTCAAAGGCAAGAGCTGCTTCTGGGGCTTGGGGGGGTCCAAGTCTAATTTTTCTGGACGTAAAATACTTTCCATGTTTTAAAACTTCCAGCCAATAAAATTGATGCACCATCAATAACTCTCCGAGACGTGAGGCGAGATATAGGCTTTTATTGGCTGGAAGAAAGAACAAGCAGCAATTGACCACCATGCTACATCCTGGAGACTGAGGGCAGGGCTCAGGCTCCAATTGCCTTTATACCGGGGTCCGTGGGAGGAGCCACTGTCAGTGGGAGGAGCCACAGGAGCAGTCAGCAGGGTCTGTGGGAGGAGCCACAGGAGCAGTCAGCAGGGGGTCTGTGGGAGGAGCCACAGGAGCAGTCAGCGGGGGGTCTGTGGGAGGAGCCACAGGAGCAGTCAGCAGGGGGTCTGTGGGAGGAGCCACAGTCTGTGGGAGGAGCCACAGGAGCAGTCAGCAGGGGTCTGTGGGAGGAGCCACAGGAGCAGTCAGCAGGGGGTCTGTGGGAGGAGCCACAGGAGCAGTCAGCAGGGGTCTGTGGGAGGAGTCACAGGAGCAGTCAGCGGGGGTCTGTGGGAGGAGCCACAGGAGCAGTCAGCGGGGGTCAGTGGGAGGAGCCACAGGAGCAGTCAGCAGGGGTCTGTGGGAGGAGCCACAGGAGCAGTCAGCAGGGGTCTGTGGGAGGAGCCACAGGAGCAGTCAGCAGGGGTCTGTGGGAGGAGCCACAGGAGCAGTCAGCGGGGGGTCTGTGGGAGGAGCCACAGGAGCAGTCAGCAGGGGTCTGTGGAAGGAGCCACAGGAGCAGTCAGCAGGGGTCTGTGGGAGGAGTCACAGGAGCAGTCAGCAGGGGTCTGTGGGAGGAGCCACAGGAGCAGTCAGCAGGGGTCTGTGGGAGGAGTCACAGGAGCTGTCAGCAGGGGGTCTGTGGGAGGAGTCACAGGAGCTGTCAGCAGGGGGTCAGTGGGAGGAGCCACAGGAGCAGTCAGCAGGGGGTCTGTGGGAGGAGCCACAGGAGCAGTCAGCAGGGGTCTGTGGGAGGAGCCACAGGAGCAGTCAGCAGGGGGTCTGTGGGAGGAGCCACAGGAGCAGTCAGCAGGGGGTCTGTGGGAGGAGCCACAGGAGCAGTCAGCAGGGGTCTGTGGGAGGAGCCACAGGAGCAGTCAGCAGGGGTCTGTGGGAGGAGCCACAGGAGCAGTCAGCAGGGGGTCTGTGGGAGGAGTCAGCAGGGGGTCTGTGGGAGGAGCCACAGGAGCAGTCAGCGGGGGTCTGTGGGAGGAGTCAGCAGGGGTCTGTGCGAGGAGCCACAGGAGCAGTCAGCAGGGGTCTGTGGGAGGAGCCACAGGAGCAGTCAGCAGGGGTCTGTGGGAGGAGCCACAGGAGCAGTCAGCGGGGGTCTGTGGGAGGAGCCACAGGAGCAGTCAGCGGGGGTCTGTGGGAGGGGCCACAGGAGCAGTCAGCAGGGGGGGGTGTCTGTGGGAGAAGCCACAGGAGCAGTCAGCAGGGGGGTCAGTGGGAGGAGCCACAGGAGCAGTCAGCAGGGGTCTGTGGGAGGAGCCACAGGAGCTGTCAGCAGGGGGGGGTGTCTGTGGGAGGAGCCACAGGAGCAGTCAGCAGGGGGTCTGTGGGAGGAGCCACAGGAGCAGTCAGCGGGGGGGGTGTCTGTGGGAGGAGCCACAGGAGCAGTCAGCAGGGGTCTGTGGGAGGAGCCACAGGAGCAGTCAGCAGGGGTCTGTGGGAGGAGCCACAGGAGCAGTCAGCAGGGGGTCTGTGGGAGGAGCCACAGGAGCAGTCAGCAGGGGGTCTGTGGGAGGAGCCACAGGAGCAGTCAGCAGGGGGTCTGTGGGAGGAGCCACAGGAGCAGTCAGCAGGGGGTCTGTGGGAGGAGCCACAGGAGCAGTCAGCAGGGGGTCTGTGGGAGGAGCCACAGGAGCAGTCAGCAGGGGGTCTGTGGGAGGAGCCACAGGAGCAGTCAGCAGGGGGTCTGTGGGAGGAGCCACAGGAGCAGTCAGCAGGGGTCTGTGGGAGGAGCCACAGGAGCAGTCAGCAGGGGTCTGTGGGAGGAGCCACAGGAGCTGTCAGCAGGGGGGGTGTCTGTGGGAGGAGCCACAGGAGCAGTCAGCAGGGGGGTCATTGGGAGGAGCCACAGGAGCAGTCAGCAGGGGTCTGTGGGAGGAGCCACAGGAGCTGTCAGCAGGGGGGGTGTGTCTGTGGGAGGAGCCACAGGAGCAGTCAGCAGGGGGTCTGTGGGAGGAGCCACAGGAGCAGTCAGCAGGGGGGGGTGTCTGTGGGAGGAGCCACAGGAGCAGGGGGTCTGTGGGAGGAGCCACAGGAGCAGTCAGCGGAGTCTGTGGGAGGAGCCACAGGAGCAGTCAGCAGGGGTCTGTGGGAGGAGCCACAGGAGCAGTCAGCAGGGGTCAGTGGGAGGAGCCACAGGAGCAGTCAGCAGGGGTCTGTGGGAGGAGCCACAGGATCAGTCAGCAGGGGTCTGTGGGAGGAGCCACAGGAGCAGGGGGTCTGTGGGAGGAGCCACAGGAGCAGTCAGCAGGGGTCTGTGGGAGGAGCCACAGGAGCAGTCAGCAGGGGTCTGTGGGAGGAGCCACAGGAGCAGTCAGCAGGGGTCTGTGGGAGGAGCCACAGGAGCAGTCAGCAGGGGTCTGTGGGAGGAGCCACAGGAGCAGTCAGCAGGGTCTGTGGGAGGAGCCACAGGAGCAGTCAGCGGGGGGGTCTGTGGGAGGAGTCACAGGAGCAGTCAGCAGGGGTCTGTGGGAGGAGCCACAGGAGCAGTCAGCAGGGTCTGTGGGAGGAGCCACAGGAGCAGTCAGCAGGGGGTCTGTGGGAGGAGCCACAGGAGCAGTCAGCAGGGGTCTGTGGGAGGAGCCACAGGAGCAGTCAGCAGGGTCTGTGGGAGGAGCCACAGGAGCAGTCAGCAGGGGGTCTGTGGGAGGAGCCACTGGAGCAGTCAGCGGGGGTCTGTGGGAGGAGCCACAGGAGCAGTCAGCGGGGGGGGTCAGTGGGAGGAGCCACAGGAGCAGCGGGGGGGGGGGGGCGTGTCCAGACAGGTATATGTAGTTCACCACAACCCAACCATCACCACTTTTTCATTAATGACTTTCCCACTATCGTAAGTGTTGACGTGCGAATATTCAGTGATTAGATTCTGTTTCACATAAACGTAAGACAATGATTGACTCCATAAATTAGAATCTCAGCACCTCCCCGTTGTGATCAGTATTATTAACACTGGCAAATCTCTTTTCTGGGAGGCTACCAATGACCAGAAAGCTAATCGATACTTACATGGAGCAATCGGAACCGGAGTATCCTATATTGAACGAATCCCAAATCTTTTCCACCATCCAGATGGCACAAGTTAGAACTGTGACGGAAAATTCTCCACTTGCCTCCAAATGCATTCAAGAAATTCATCTCCATCTGGGTCAAAGCAGCACGCTCTGCTGTCAGTTTTAAACAGGGCATCCTATTTCTCATACCCAGGTTAATACTTTAAACATTCTTTGCATGAAAAAGCTGGTTAATGAAAAATCTGTGGTAAATGAAGATGATCTGATTTATAGTTACCGAAATTAGTTCTTTGGTAAAATACTCCTAACTTTAGAAAGAAAGTATTTGTAAATGTACAACAGCATGCCCAGCCTTAGGACATCCAAGCAGTGTTGATACTATTCCATCATAGAGGGATATTATATATATTTTACTTTTTTTTAAAAATCGGGATACAGTGTGGAACAGGTCCTTCTGTTCCTTCGAGCCATGCCGTCCAGCACCCGCAACTTAATCCTAGCCTAATCACAGGACAGTTTACACTCACCGACTAACCTACCAACTGGTAGGTCTTTGGAATGTGGGAAGGAACAAGAGCAGCCGGAGGAAACCCACGCGGTCACAGGGAGAATGTACAAACTCCTTACAGGCAGCCGTGGGAATTGAACCGGGGTCACCTGCACTGTAAAGCATTGTGCTAATCGCAATGCCGCCATGCCACAGCCTGGTTATATAATTCAACAGCATATACCGATAATGCACATAAGACATATCTGTGGACACAAACAATTATCAGTGTATTCCTGCAGACATGCTTTGAAGTCTATTTAAATAGTGTCTTGAGATCTATGTACTTCCACCCAAGACAATAGACTCATCCAAAAACGGTCCCTTAATTTTGCATGGTATCATCTGATATAAATGTAGCAGGTCTCAGAAGTGCAGGTTAATCACTTAATTTGACCCCTTGGCAAGAGATTAATCATTAAACCCAGGTTGGAAGCATTCATTAGTAATGCACAAAAGTATGCTAATTGGAAATATGACATGTCATTATGGCTGGATTTATCCTCGGATATCTTCACCTTGTGATTTAATAGCCTTAGTGCTATTACATCCAACCTACAAAAGTTATCCTTGGTGGCGATTAGCAGTATTTTTTGAAAAAATAAATACAATGGTTAAATCCTTCATATTTTAGGCAAAAGTAGATGAATATCATTATAATTTTTAACTCCTTTCTGCAGTATTATAAAGACAAAATCTAGAAGTGGATCCATATATTTGGCCTTGATCCATTAGAAAATTTAGTTTTTGCATGTCATTTTCTTAAATTCACTATACATTATTGCAGTTTATATATTTGTTAATGATTATGTGCTATTTTTATAGATATTGACATTGATATCTGGTCTATTAAGGATGTCATATCTAAATTAACTTCACATGAAGAATCTTGAATTTAAGAAAACTCTAAATTTAAGATGATTCCAAGTGTTATAAGGTAGTTCAAATGAAAAACAGAACTGTGTATTTTGGTGAATTTCAGTGTATTTCAGGTCCAGATGGTCTGCATCCTAGGGTACTAAAGGAGGTGGCTCTGGAAATTGCAGATGCATTGGTAATCATTTTCCAATGTTCCTTAGATTCAGGATCAGTTCCTGAGGATTGGAGAATGGCTAATGTTATCCCACTTTTTAAGAAAGGAGGGAGGGAGAAAACAGAGAACTATTGTCCTGTCAGCCTAACATCAGCAGTGGGGAAGATGCTAGAGTCCATTATTAAAGATGAAATAGTGGCATATCTAGATGGCAGTGATAGGATTGGGCCGAGCCAGCATGGATTTACCAAGGGCAAGTCATGCTTGACTAATCTATTGGAGTTTTTCGAGGATGTAACCAGGAAGTTAGACAAGGGAGATCCAGTGGATGTAGTGTACCTCGATTTTCAGAAGGCATTTGATAAGGTCCCACATAGGAGATTGGTGGGTAAAATCAGAGCTCATGGCATTGGGGGGAAGATATTGACATGGATAGAAAACTGGTTGGCAGATAGAAAGCAAAGGGTAGCGGTGAATGGGTGTTTCTCAGAATAGCAGGTGGTGACTAGTGGGGTGCCACAGGGCTCGGTATTGGGACCACAGCTGTTTACGATTTACATCAACGATTTAGATGAAGGCATTGAGAATAACATCAGCAAGTTTGCTGATGATACTAAGCTGGGTGGCAGTGTGACATGTGATGAAGATGTTAGGAGAATTCAGGGTGACTTGGATAGGCTGGGTGAGTGGGCAGATACTTGGCAGATGACGTTTAATGTGAATAAGTGTGAGGTTATCCACTTTGGGAGTAAGAACAGGAAGGCAGATTATTATCTGAATGGTGTAGAGTTAGGTAAGGGAGAAATACAAAGAGATCTAGGAGTCCTTGTTCATCAGTCACTGAAGGTGAATGAGCAAGTGCAGCAGGCAGTGAAGAAGGCTAATGGAATGTTGGCCTTTATTACAAAGGGAATTGAGTACAAGAGCAAGGAAATCCTTTTGCATTTGTACAGGGCTCTGGTGAGACCACACCTGGAGTATTGTGTACAGTTTTGGTCTCCAGGGTTAAGGAAGGACATCCTGGCTGTAGAGGAAGTGCAGCGTAGATTCACAAGGTTAATTCCTGGGATGTCCGGACTGTCTTACGCAGAGAGATTAGAGAGACTGGGCTTGTACACGCTGGAATTAAGGAGATTGAGAGGGGATCTGATTGCAACATATAAGATTATTAAGGGATTGGACAAGATAGAGGCAGGAAATATGTTCCAGATGCTGGGAGAGTCCAGTACCAGAGGGCATGGTTTAAGAATAAGGGGTAGGTCATTTAGGACAGAGTTAAGGAAAAACTTCTTCTCCCAGAGAGTTGTGGGGGTCCGGAATGTACTGCCTCAGAAGGCAGTGGAGGCCAATTCTCTGGATGCTTTCAAGAAGGAGCTAGATAGGTATCTTATGGATAGGGGAATCAAGGGATATGGGGACAAGGCAGGAACCGGGTATTGATAGTAATTGATCAGGCATGATCTCAAAATGGCGGTGCAGGCTCCAAGGGCCGAATGGTCTACTTCTGCACCTATTGTCTATTGTCTATTGATTATGCATGTCTTTGTCCCTTTTGTACATTGCAAATGCGTTTATAAAAATTCTGATTTTTCTTGTAGATTTGTTTGAACCTGTCTTGTTACACATTTCTAAATCCATCAGTACACTTGTCCATGTTTGGACGTGTTTCAAACTTGGGATCACTGCTTCTGTCACCAGTACTGACTTCCCCAGTGTTGATTAGAACTTTTATTTTCATAAATTCTTTATGATGCAAATGGAGCCGTGTTGGTAGGTCTTACAGTCAAATTGTGAAGCTATTACACAAGATATCCCCTGTGGGACACCATTGGAAGGACGTACACTAGCAAGATGGAAAACATAAACAGCTTCCTCAGTGTAATTTGATTGTGGAACATCTGTTCCAGCCTATGAATTATCAAACACTATGAAGGTCTGGCTCAGTATTGTGGTGCCAAATCTACCACAAGAATAAGATAATTTAAAACCTACAAGATAGCTAATTTTACTTCCTCAATTGCAAATTTCAGAGCAAGTAGACACACAATTGTCATTGAAAATGTCACTAGCAATACAGGATGTTTGTGAATCGAGAGAAACATTCCACATGCTCAACTGCATTGAAAACATATATTACAGAATGTAACAGATGAGTATTTAATTACAGGAGTGAGCAACGTTGGTGAACTGCAACACTGGAGTGATGGCGCCGTTTCTGAAACTTCAATTGCTCGTCGATCAAAATCTAGGGCGGGTGAGTTGGCTCAGCACATCATTTCACAGACAACTGAATGCAGGATACCGTCAGTGGCAGCAACGTGCTCCAAATGAGTAAGGGACATTGTAGGATTCGTGGAGATAGTGCAAAGAGAGAAGGGCGAGGTCACGAGAAAGAAAACAAAAGGAGATATTTAAATTAAATTGGTGGCAGTGAGCAGCCTGGTAGCAATAAAGGTAAGGGCAGATGTGTTTGATAAAACAAATAAAACTTGCACGGGATAGGAATGCAGCAAGTTTGGAGAAGCTAAATTTTTGGCAGGATGGTATATTGTCTGATTAAGTGGGTGAGCATCAAAAATTAGACAAAGGCCTAACAGTCTCCACATGTATAATCTCATACAGCTCCATTTCTACTCATATAGGTGCCACTGAAATCCTCAGCCAAACTTTCTCCGGCCTCTTCCTTCAACTTCCCAAGCTCCAATCTACTCATATTCTGACAACCCTTTTTTTTTCAGCTACATTTGATTTTGTCCTAAATTCACTAATTTTTCCTTTACAACCACATTTTTAGTTACCCTAACTCAGGGGTTCCCAACCTGTGATCCAAGGACCCCTTGCTCAATGGTATTGATCCATGGCATAAAAATGCTTTGGACCCCCTGCCCTAAACTGAGCTCCCAACTGCTGCCTGAGTGTCAATATCCCTTCTGGGGAGCACAGAGACCTTAAGGACCCAAGGACTTGAGCCAAACTGCAGATTAACAGTCCGTGCAGCACTGCATTGTCAGAAAGGCCTTTTCCACAGAAAATGTCAAGCAGAGACAGTGTCACTGTAAGAGATTACATAAATTACATGCAGCACAAAAAACAGGCCACTTAGCCGAGATGGTTTACTTATGCTCCACTTAAGCCTCTTCTAGCCTTTCCTCATCTAAAGCTATCAATCAGAGATGAAAGTAAGCTAGTACAGGCCAGTTCAGTTTACTGGGAAGAAAGTGGCTGATGCATTCATTACAAATGGGCTAAATCAGCGATGTTACTAGGGAGAGATTTATTTTGCCTTCACCCATCTTGATTACTTCTCCTTCACATCCTTATGCAGATTTCCCACTGGTAACTTTATTGTGATGGATTCCATTGGTGTTCTCCTCCACAAGTGAAAACATCCACTTTGCCAAAATCCACCATCACTTTAAAGAGCTCTATTACTCAGCATTCTTTTCTTCATTGAAACAGGACCTCGTTTATTCATCTCTTACTGTAAATCTCACTCCAGTACCTTTGCTTCTCTCTCTTTTTTTTCCTCTCTGAGTATTTTCTCCCTCCATGGACCCTGACAGACCTGTTGGATATTTCCAGTGTTTTCTATCTGTATTTCACTGCCCCTGTAACTTTTGCACAACCTACAGCCAGGACTGGATGCAGAACTCTACACGTGATCCAACCAGTTTGATGCTTCTTTTATACATTTCCCTGCTTTTCAATTCTATCCCTCTTAAAATAAACACTGGATCTTAATTTAACCAACACACACAAAGTGCTGAATAACTCAGCAGGCCAGGCAGCATCTGTGGAAAAAAGTACAGTCAACATTTCAAGCCGAGACCCTTCAGCAGGACGCTGAAGGGTCTCGGCCCAAAACATCGACTGCGCTCTTTTCCACAGATGCTGCCTGGCCTGCTGAGTTCCTCCAGCATTTTGTGTGTGTTGCTCAGATTTCCAGCATCTGCAGATTTTCTCTTGTTTGTGACTAGTTCTTAACTTGTTCATTTTGTTTTGGGCTTTCTTCCATCAGGTGATCAAAAAAAAGAGTTAACTGCACAGCTTTGAAGGTTCAGGGAGTTACCCTGAGTGCACTGACTAATAATTATCCCAAAATCTAGTCAGTATCACATTCTTGTTTGCAAAAGTGTGTAACCTGGTTGCTGTACTTTCTTCATTCCACTCATAGCCATGAGAAGCATATTGCTGTGCAACGGAAGGGGCACCATCAATGATAAGACACCGCCGCGGGGTTATTACTTCTTGAAAAAAATGTACCATTCATTGTGACAGACAACATCTTGTCACAAAAAAAGCCTAAGTGATTGGCTGCATAAATCATTAAATACTGTTATCCCAGTGGCAAATAAAATCAAGTCCTATGCTGTCAATTCTCAGCTACCTCGAGAAGTTTTTATTGAGAATGTTTGAATGCTTGCCATTGCACACAGAAGTCAAATGGCTCTCTAAAGGAAACTGCCTGAGATGATTTTACGCGCTTTTTGAAACTGTGATAATATTCTATGAAGTCTCAAATACTTCATTCAGTAATCAACTCAAGGATATTAGTCATGCCATTGCTTATTTGTCAGAATGATTCACAAAGCTTAATGAAATCAGTCTTCAATTGCAAGGAAATGATGTGAACTGTATCAAAGTCAAATTGGTGATCTCCGCATTTTTGTCCAAGTTAACCCTATTTAAGTGCAACATTGGCCATTGCAATATTTTCCCATTTCTGAGCCCCTGAGTTGAAAGAGTACCAGATGGTGATCTTCAAGCATACTGTGCCCACCTGGGTGAGCAGCATAAAGACATGTCACAGATATCAGGATCTTCCCTTGATTTCAATTCCAGATTGGGTACGAAATCCATTCCTGAACTCTTGCAATGAGGAATTAACAGGAAGGGTGGAAGGAAACCTGATCTCACTACCAAGTGACTTTGAGCTGAAGCTGAGGTTCAAAACCATCGTATGAAAACTTTTGGTTGCATAACTTCTGGTAGCAGCAGAGGTACCGAGGAGCAGATTGGGAGGCAGATTTTGGAAAGGTGCAAAAATAACAGGGTTGTTATTATGGGTGACATTAACTTCCCTAATATTGATTGGCACCTGATTATTTCCAAGGGTTTAGATGGGGCAGAGTTTGTTAAGTGTGTCCAGGACAGATTCCTATTACAGTATGTTGACAGGCCAACTAGGGGGAATTCCATACTAGATCTAGTATTAGGTAACGAACCGGCTCAGGTCACAGATCTGTCAGTGGGTGAGCATCTGGGGGAGAGTGACCACCGCTCCCTGGCCTTTAGCATTATCATGGAAAAGGATAGAATCAGAGAGGACAGGAAAATTTTTAATTGGGGAAGGGCAAATTATGAGGCTGTAAGGCTAGAACTTGCGGGTGTGAATTGGGATGATGTTTTTGCAGGGAAATGTACTATGGACATGTGGTCAATGTTTAAGGATCTCTTGCAGGATGTTAGGGAAGATTTGTCCCGGTGAGGAGGATAAAGAATGGTAGGGTAAAGGAACCATGGGTGACAAGTGAGGTGGAAAATCTAGTCAGGTGGAAGAAGGCAGCATGCATGAGGTTTAGGAAGCAAGGATCAGATGGGTCTATTGAGGAATATAGGGTAGCAAGAAAGGAGCTTAAGAAGGGGCTGAGAAGAGCAAGAAGGGGGCATGAGAAGGCCTTGACGAGTAGGGTAAAGGAAAACCCCAAGGCATTCTTCAATTATGTGAAGAACAAAAGGATGACAGGAGTGAAGGTAGGACCGATTAGAGATAAAAGTGGAAGTGAAAAGTGGTGGCTGTGGAAGTGAGCAAGGTCCTCAATGAATACTTCTCTTTGGTATTCACCACTGAGAGGGAACTTGATGATGGTGAGGACATTATGAGTGAGGTTGATGTTCTGGAGCATGTTGATATTAAGGGAGAGGAGGTGTTGGAGTTGTTAAAATACATTAGGATGGATAAGTCCTCGGGGCCTTACAGAATATTCCCCAGGCTGCTCCACGAGGCAAGAGAAGAGATTGTTGAGCCTCTGGCTAGGATCTTTATGTATTCGTTGTCCACAGGAATGGTACCAGAGGATTGGAGGGAGGCGAATGTTGTCCCCTTGTTCAATAAAGGTAGTGGGGATAGTCCGGGTAATTATAGACCAATGAGCCTTAAGTCTGTGGTGGGAAAGCTGTTGGAAAAGATTCTTAGAGATAGGATCTATGGGCATTTAGAGAATCATGGTCTGATCAGGGACAGTCAGCAGATCATGTCTAACAAGCCTGATAGAGTTCTTTGCGGAGGTGACCAGGCATATAGATGAGGGTAGTGCAGTGGATGTGATCTACGTGGATATTAGTAAGGCATCTGACAAGGTTCCACATGGTAGGCTTATTCAGAAAGTCAGAAGGCATGGGATCCAGGGAAGTTTGGCCAGGTGGATTCAGAATTGGCTTGCCTGCAGAAGGCAGAGGGTCATGGTGGAGGGAGTACATTCAGATTGGAGGGTTGTGGCTAGTGGTGTCCCACAAGGATCTGTTCTGGGACCTCTACTTTTCGTGATTTTTATTAACGACCTGGATGTGGGGGTAGAAGGGTGGGTTGGCAAGTTTGCAGACAACACAAAGGTTGTTGGGTGTTGTAGATAGTGTAGAGGATTATCAAAGATTGCAGAGAGACATTGATAGGATGCAGAAGTGGGCTGAGAAGTGGCAAATGGAGTTCAACTCGGAGAAGTGTGAGGTGGTACACTTTGGAAGGACAAACTCCAAGGCAGAGTACAAAGTAAATGGCAGGATACTTGGTAGTGTGGAGGAGCAGAGGGATCGGGGGGTACATGTCCACAGATCCCTGAAAGTTGCCTCACAGGTAGATAGGGTAGTTAAGAAAGCTTTTGGGGTGTTAGCTTTCATAAGTCAAGGGATAGAGTTTAAGAGACGCGATGTAAAGATGTTGCTCTATAAAACTCTAGTTAGACCACACCTGGAGTACTGTGTCCAGTTCTGGTCACCTCACTATGGGAAGGATGTGGAAGCATTGGAAAGGGTACAGAGGAGATTTACCAGGATGCTGCCTGGTTTAGAGAGTATGGATTATGATCAGAGATTAAGGGAGCTGGGGCTTTACTCTTTGGAGAGAAGGAGGATGAGAGGAGACATGATAGAGGTATACAAGATATTAAGAGGAATAGACAGAGTGGACAGCCAGCGCCTCTTCCCCAGGGCACCACTGCTCAGTACAAGAGGACATGGCTTAAGGTAGGGGGAGGGAAGTTCAAGGGGGATATTAGAAGAAGGATTTTTACTCAGAGAGTGGTTGGTGCGTGGAATGCACTGCCTGAGTCAGTGGTGGAGGCACTAGTGAAGTTTAAGAGACTACTAGACAAGTATATGGAGGAATTTAAGGTGGGGGTTATTTGGGAGGCAGGGTTTGAGGGTCAGCACAACCTTGTGGGCTGAAGGGCCTGTAATGTGCTGTACTATTCTATGTTCTATAAAGAAATCTATGAACGCTATCCTGCTTTGTGGAAAAACATCAAGATGTTCTTTATTGTCCTTCCAACACCATACTTAGTGGAACGTGGTTTCTCTGAAAGCACCCAACATCTTTCAAAGCAACAAAACACACGGCAAGTCATTGGACAACACACACAAGATGCTGGAGGAAGTCAGGCAGCACCTATGGGAAAAAGTACAGTCGACGTTTCGGGCCGAGACCCTTCAGCTGTACTTGGGGGGGAAGGCTGAGGAGTGTATCTAAAAGGTGGGGGGAGGGGAAGGAGAAACACAAGGTGACGAGGGAAACCTGAAGTGGGAGGGATGAAGTAAAGAGCTGGGAAGTTGATTGGTGAAAGAGTTACAGGGCAGGAGAAAGGTGAGTCCGATAGGAGAGGACAGAAGGCGGTAGAAGAAAGAAAAGTAGGGAGGAGCGCCAGAGGGAGGCAATGGGTGGGCAAGGAGATTAAGATAAAAGGGAATGGGGAAAGGTGAAAGAGAGGGGGACATTACCAGAATTACTGAATATGGGAATCTAAGATTTCTTCTGAGTGTCACTCAGCCATCACTGCACCAAGCCCATCCATCTCACTGAAAGGTGAAAAAGCAATGAAATAGTGAATAATTGAACTACTAATGCATGCTCTAAAACTATTGATTAAATACTGTAATTAAATAATGAAATAAATGTGTGTGTAGCTTTAAATAGATCTGCAATTATTTTTTGCTGCTTTAAATTTTCATTTCCTATTTTCTTTCACTGTGCACCGTAAATCAAACTAAGTAGCATGTTAGACCACCTGTCAGACATTATCCAAGAACATTTGAAAAAAGTTAAACAAATTGGGGACTGCAGTAGAAGTTTTTCTTTATGCTATAGATATGACCCACATTTTTGTTATTCTTGGTATATCTAACTCTGGTTGTTAGATTTCAGTTCTTTAGTTGGGTTCGTGGAAACTTATCTCGTTCTAGGATTCTTAGGAATCATACTTTAGCAAAGGTGCAACATTGAGAAGGAAGTACAGCAGTCCATTCGATAAAAGTACACTCACTGTATGCACCAAAACTGCTGGCCACATTCGATAAACAAATCATTAAAAACTTGTCTACTCCTTTCACTAACAAACTCTAAGTCCTGAACATTTTCTGGTTTTGTTTTTCTGATTCACAGCAGCTGCACTGCTCCAATTTTGTTACGTTGAGTTGGCTTACATACAGTGACAACATAATTTCATACACCTCAAACCACATTAGCAATACCTTAAGTACTAATGAACATTGAAACGGTGACATTTATAACCAACAGACTTCCAGGTGGTATCTAATAACCCATAAGAGGAATGCAATTGAAGGCTCTGGAGATCTAAAATAAAAATAGAAAGTCTAGAAACATTCAGTGGGTCAGGCAGCATTGATTCCAGCTGGAATTTCAAAGTTCCTGCATTTGAAGTTTTTTTCATTTTTGCTCAGGAAACACAAATCAGTTTACTTTCTCACAATGTGCACATTTACAGAGCTGGACAGAGTCATGTTATTCTGAAATAAAATAAAAGGCATATTTGGAAAGGTTACACAAAAGCACATCAACTGGCAATAAGTGGGGCAGGAGAAGGCTGTTGAGGAACTGAAAACCCAGCACAGAAGACATGGAATGGCCTAGGTTTCTGGGAACTATTCCTCCCCAAAGCCCAAAACACACAAATCCACGATTTCAAACTGAGAGTGAGAAACCAATGTTACCGGTTCCATCAGTCTAACCCAGCCAACAAACACCTACCAGTCTGTGTGAGGGTCATCGATCACCAAGAGGATTTTTGGCTTCCGGACAGCAGGAGGGGTAGGACTGGTGGCAGCTGGTGTTCCAGTTTGGTCGACCAATCCTGCGGCGGCCGCCGTGGTCTGCTTGACGGCGTTGGAGATGGAGCTGAGGATGGTGTTGCCAGTGGAGGGGGCCGGTGACTGACGGCGTTCCGTGGCCGGGGACACTGGCGAGCTGACTGAATTGTCAGGTCGCTGCAGGTCCATCATGTAACCATTGGGTAAATTCGCCACAAAACTGCTATCAGAGAGGCGCCTCCGCAAGTAATTCATCTTCATGAAAAGGCGATGGTGTGTCTATGGAGGAACGGGGTACAGCTCGAGGCTCAGCTGACTGACTGGCACCCTTCACTCTGAAACACCTCGATGGGTATTCGTATTTTTGTGCGGCTTGTGGAGATGGTAGAGCAAGCTGATAGCAGTAATGATCTGGGGTCCCCGAAGAGGAACTACCGATTGTGTAGTTGATGTTGTCTCTAACACACTCAGGCCTTCAGCCTATTCTGCTTTTCCTGTGGAGAACAAAACATTTCAGATCAATTAGTAAGGTGGTATTGGACTTAACACAGCACCAGTTCAATAGCAAACCTTATTCAGTAATGTTGCCTGCAGCATTGGATGTCAAGAGAGATGGTGTTCAACTTCAAACCTTGTCAGATTCAACTGTCAAAGAAAAGAGCATAGAAGCTGGAATTACATTAACTACGTGGCTGGGACTACAGCTTGGCCAGATCCTGATTTCAAACATCACATCATGAACCAGTCAAAATTAGACCATAAGACATAGGAGCAGAATTAGGTCATTCATCCTTCGAGTCTGCTCTGCCATTTCATCGTGGCTGATTTATTATTCCTCTCCACCCCATTCTCCTATCCCCTCCCCATAACCTTTGACACCCTGACTAATCAAGAATTTATGGAATTCCACTTTAACTATACCCAACAACTTGACCTCTACAGCCATCTGTGGTAATAAATTCCACAGATTTACTACCCTCTGGCTGAAGAAATCCCTTCTCATTCACTATTGGAAAGATCCTCTCCACATCAACTGTATCTAGGACTCAATGAGATCCACCCTCATCTTCTAGCAGCATTGAGTACAGGCCC
Organism: Hemitrygon akajei; assembly: GCF_048418815.1. Classification (NCBI taxonomy): domain Eukaryota; kingdom Metazoa; phylum Chordata; class Chondrichthyes; order Myliobatiformes; family Dasyatidae; genus Hemitrygon; species Hemitrygon akajei. Next base: position 149,754,443 of record NC_133133.1, on the reverse strand, counting down.
AGAGCCATCAAATGCTCTTTATGTGTTAACGCTTTCATTTCCGGAATTATTCTCATGAACCTCCTCTGTACAGTCTCCAATGCCGGCACATCTTTTCTTAGATAAGGGGCCAAAACTGCTCACAGTGCTCCAAGTGCGGTCAGAGCAATGCCCTATAAAACCTCGTCATTATATCCTTGCTTTTATACTATCGTCCTCGCGTAATGAATGCCAACCGTCAACTTAACTTGCAATTAACTTTTAGGGAATCCTGCACGAGGACTCCCAAGTCCCTTTGAGCCTCCGCTTTCTGAATTTTTTCCCCAATCTCCTCAAAAATTCAAGTAAGGATAACTAGCCTATAATTTCCTTTCTTTTGCCTCCCTCCCTTCTTAAAGACTGGAGTGACATTTGCAATTTTCCAGTCCTCCAGAAATATTCCTGAATCTTGTGATCCTTGAAAGATCATTACTGATGCCTCCACAATCTCTTCAGAGAGCCCTAGGAGTAATCCATCTGGTTCAAGGGACTTACCTACCATCAGATCTTTCAAGTTCCCCAATACTTTTGCCTTAATATTAGCAACTACACTCTGCCCCCTGACACTCTCAAATTTCTGGCATTCTGCTAGTGTCTTCCACGGTGAAGACTGATGCAAAATACTTGTTAAGTTCATCCGCCATTTCTTTTCCCCCATTACTACCTCTCCAGTGTCATTATCTATCAGTCCAATATCCTCCCTTTCACTTTTTGTATATCTGAAAAAAAACTTTTGGTGTACTCGTTGATATTATTGGCTAGCTTACCTTCATTTTTTATCTTTCTCCCCTATTCTTTTTTAGTTGCCTTCTATTGATTTTAAAAAGCTTCCCAATCATCTACCTTCCTATTAATTTTTGCTATATTATATGCCCTTTCTTTTGCTTTTATGCTGTCTTTGACTTTCCTTGTCAGCCACGACTGCCTGCCTCATCCTTCCTTCAGAATACTTCTTCACCTTTAGGATGTATCTATACCACACCTTCCGAATTGCCCCCAAAATCTCCAGCCATTTCAGTTCTGCTGCCATCCCTGCTAGAGACCTCTTCCAATCAAATTTGGCCAGCTCTTCTCTCAAGCCCCTGTAATCCTCTTTACTCCACTGTAATACTGATACATCTGACTTTATCTTCTCCCTCTCAAACTGCAGGGTAAATTCTATCACATTATGATCACTGTCTTGCAAGGGTCCCTTTGCTTTAAGCTCTCTAATCAAATCTGGTTCATTTCACTACACCCAATCCAGAATTGCCTTTCCCCTAGTGGGCTCAACCAAAGCTTCTCTAAACAGCCATCTCATTGGCATTGTACAAGTTCCCTCTCTTGGGATCCAGTGCCAGCTTGATTTTCCGAATCTACCTGCATATTGGAATCCTGAATGACTCTCATAACATTGCCTTTATTACATGCCTTTTCTATCTCCTGCTGTAATTTGTAGCTAACACCCTGGCTACTGTTGTTTGGAGGCTTGTATATAACTCTCTTCAGGGTCTTTTCACCCTTGCAGTTTCTTAACTTTACTCATAAGGATTCTACATCTTCCAATCCTTTGTCACCTCTTTCTCAGGATTTGATATCATTTATCACCAACACAGCCACCTCTGCTTACCTGCCTGACTTTTTGATACAAGGTGTATTCTTGGATGTTGAGCTCCCAACTCTGATCTTCTTTCAGCCACGATTCAGTGATGCCCACAACGTCATACCTGCCAATCTCTAACTGCACTACAAGATCATCAACCTTATTCCATATACCACGTGCAGTCAAATACAGATCTGTGTTCATCACTCTTTCTGACTTTAACCTCATGTTGCACTTCACCTCATCCCACTGACTGCGATTTTGCCCCGTCATCTGGCTGTCCTTCCTCACAGTCACACTGTACACTGCATCTGCTCGTATACCAACTCTCCATCCTCAGCCCTATCCCATTCCCCTGCCAAATTAGTTTAAACTCTCTCCAACAGCTCCAGCCAACCTGCCCATCAGTTGCTTCCTTTCTATTATGTATACTGTCACACTAACTTATCACAATTCCACATTACGAAGGCTCCATGGGGTCTAATTAATTTGACAGCAAATTGCATTATTCAAGATTAATGTGATAGCTTTTCTTGATGAGGTTTGTTAACTGAATGACCGTAATTTAATCCAACCTGTTTAAGGAGGTTTAAGGTTAATAACAAAGATCAAGAAAAAATGAAAATTCATTCCCATGTCTTTTGAAATATCTGAGGGATTGCATTGCTTTTGAGCAGATTTATAGTTATAATAACTTTAATTTATTCTATGGACCTGTTTTGATTAAAATAAAAGCAACATTTCAAAATCCAGCCTTTAAAAGAGGAACGGAAATAAAATCTGTATTTTCCATTGTATGTCCACAGCTCTTAAATGGCAGGATGTTTTATTGCTTTCTGACATGAAAGGCAATTGCTTTAATTAGTTATACTGCATTCTCAAAATTGTGCTTGGAAACAGCTTTGATAAATGGAGTAAAATGAACTGAGATTCCAGGTACACATTGAGATAGAACTTTATTGCTCACCACTAAGGATTTTTTTAAAATATTGTTACAATATGTAGGCTTCAGGGGAAAGAGAGATATTAATTGCTGTGAGTAGTTGGTTATCATGGGAGATACTCCACCAAAATAGGCAGCTTCAAGACTTTGACCCAGCAGCCATGAAGAAACAGTAGTATTTGCCCGAGTCCAAATGGAATATGAGCTGAAGCTGACTGTGTACCTATACACTTCCTGCCTTTGTCCTTTTTAGAAGTTATTGTTTCTGACATTGGACAGCATTGACAAAGAATCCTTGTGGTGTACCTTGCAGCTAATTTGTGGTAACACTGTGCTGTGTGAAAGTTTAAACTACTGCTTGGGGTATGAGACAAGAAAGCTAATTTGCTTTTTTTTTAAAAGATGAAAAAAAAAATTATACCCCAAACAAAACTAAAGAAAAAAATTCTCTAACAAACTAATCACTAACTAAAAAAAAGAAAAGAAACATGGGCTGTTTATTATATCTAAGAAAAGAAAAAGAATCACAAGTGGCATCAGCTCCGATCCTCTCTACATGTATATAGTCAGAAGCAGAAAGAAATAGGTTTGGGAAAAGATCAAATTACATCATATGAAAATATTGAATTAATGGCCTCCAAGTCTTTTCAAATTTAATAGAAAGATCATATATGATGCTTCTAATTTTTTCCAAATTTAAACATAACATAGTTTGAGAAAACCAATGAAATGTGGTAGGGGGATTAATCTCTTTCCAATTCAACAAAATAGATCTTTTAGCCATTAATGTAAGAAATGCAAACATCCAACAAGCAGAAGGAGATAAATGAATTGACTCTATTATTGGTAAACCAAAAATTGCGGTGATAGGGTGAGGTTGTAAATCAATGCTCAATACAGTAGAAATACGTTTGTAATATTGAAGATATCTTTCCAATCTTTTTTTCAAAGACAGACATGACCAAAACATATGAGTTAGTGAAGCTGTCTCAGAATGACATCTGTCACATATAGGATTTATATGGGAATAAAAACGAGCTAATTTATCCTTGGACATATGAGCCCTGTGCACAACCTTAAACTGTATCAACAAATGTTTGGAACATAAAGAGGATGAATTAACTAATTGAAGAATTAATTTTTTAAAAATTAGTTGAATTAGTTGAAAAAAAAGAAAGCTAATTTGCCTTGTTTACTACCAAGCGACTGGAGTGTTGCTGGAGGTGAGTCTTCTCCTGACTTGAGATTTGTAGGTGGTAAAGCAGCCACTAACTTCTTCTATTAGCCATAGTATTGAGATAACTCCTCTGATTGATTTTTGAGCTCTATCTTGTTGAAAATTTTTATTGTATAACTATCATGTTGTGAATATTACAAGCCATTTTAACCCCCTTAGATATTGTCAGGATCTTAGTGCATGCAAGGAAGATGCTTCATTATCTGAGAACATCTGAATGGAATAACACATCAAGCAATCTTCAGTCAACACATCAGCTTCGGAGCTTGGAGAAAATCCTTACTGAGGGAGGTGAATATAAACTACACTGAAAATAAAGAGCTCCTATTGCAGTGCCCCGGCCCAGGACAATATGGGTCCAACAAACATAACCATTTTGCCATTGTTGATTTTAATACTGTAGTGAGATACTTCCCCCATGATCTCCGCTTATTTTATTTCTATTTATGGAAAAAGACTCTTCAGCCCATCAAGTCTGTGCCCAACACCAAGCACACATTTAAAACAATCCCATTTTATTCTCCCTATTTCCCCATCCACTCAACCCAAAATCTTCACTCACCACACACCCCCCCCCCCCACACACACACTTTACAATTGCCAATTAATTTACTAATCCGCGTGCTTTTGGGACACACGAGAAAACAGAAGCAGCATTAGAATCCAGTTTATTATCACCATTGACTGGTCCTAAAACGTGTTTGCTTTGTAACGGCAGTATGGTGCAAGCCATAAAAATTACAATAAGAAGTAGGTATTGCAAGATATTAAAAAAATGAGGTTGTGTTTCCAGATTCACAGTCTGTTCAGAAATCTGAAGGCAGAGGGGAAGAAGCTGTTCCTATAACATTAATTGTGAGTATTGAAGCTCCTGTACCTACTCCCTGATGATGATAAAGAGAATAGGGGATGTCCAAGGTGATGGGGGTCCTTAATGAAGGATGCAGTCTCCATGTTGCAATGGTGGGAAGGTTTGTGCCAATGATGGAGCTGCGAGGGTCTACAGCCTTCCGCAGCCTCTTTCTATCCTGTGCATTGGAGTCCCCATACCAAGCAGTGATGCTATTAGTCAGAATGCTCTCCACCAGACGTTGGTAGAAATCTGCTAGAACCTTTGGTGACACACAAAATCTCCTCAAACACTTAATGTAGAATAGCTCTGGCATTCCTCCTTGGTGCTTGCATCAAAGCTGAGCCCAGGATAGATCCTCTGAGACGTTGACACCCAGGAGCTTGAACCTGCTCACCCTTTCCACTGCTGACCCCTCAATGAAGGTTACAGACAGACATACTTTATTGATCCCGAGGGAAATTGGGTTTCGTTACAGTCACACCAACCAAGAATAGTGTAGAAATATAGCAATATAAAACACTAAATAATTAAATAATGATAAGTAAATTATTCCAAGTGGAAATAAGTCCAGGGTCAGCCTATTGGCTCAGGGTGTCTGACACTCCGAGGGAGGAGTTGTAAAGTTTGATGGCCACAGGCAGGAATGACTTTCTATGATGCTCAGTGTTAGGTCTCGGTGGAATGAGTCTCTGGCTGAATGTACTCCTGTGCCTAACCAGTACATTATGGAGTGAATGGGGGATACTGTCCAAGATGGCGTGCAACTTGGACAGCATCCTCTTTTCAGACACCACCATCTGATTGTGTACCTATACACTATTATTATACACTATACCCTATTATTACACTAATTATAATCAATTAGAGTGTATTCTCCTGACGTCCCGTTCCCAGAGTCCACAACCAACTCCTTTGTCTTACTGGCATTTAGTGTAAGGTTGTTGCTACGACACCACTCAACGGCTGATTTTTCTCACACCTGTACATCTTCCCATTGCCATCTGAGATGCTGCCAACAATAGTGGTGTCATCAGCGAATATATAGATTGTGTTTAAGCTGTGCTTAAGGCACCTAGGGGAAACCTACATTACAGGAGAGCTTGCAAACTCCACACAGCACTGGAGGTCAAGGTTGAATCAGTTGTGTATTTAATATTTCAGCAATATTTGAGTAAAATCGTAAGTATATTGGCTGATTAAGCATTCTTTGTTGTTTACATAATGCACTGTGAGTAATACGTAGAGGTACGTAAATGGCATACCTCATCATGTGATAAATGCACAACTTGCTTAAAATAAAAAACAATAATACTTGTTCTCTTGGGCTCCCTTCTTTTTCTTGCAATTACTTTAATGTTTTGCAATTGCAAAACCATAACAGTGGCAACGGGGAAGTTTTAAATGAACCCACCGTGACTACCTGCCTGTAGAAACACAGCGAGATGTTCAAGTTTTTAAGAAGTGCAACACTTTTTATTTCTTTGAAGCAGCACGTATATTTTCGCAAAAGGAAAAAAGATCAAGTTTTTTAAAAAAGGTAGGAAACAGACTGATTCACAGGTTCATAAACAGTCATACCGGTTGATAAAATTCATTTAAAATAAAGAGCAGAAATAACTGGCTACATCAAAAAGATTGACGTTTGATTACACAATAGATGACTTGATATTATATACTGAGTGAATCAAGCTGTATTTTAAAGCAAATTAAATAGCCAATGAGAAATGGGTACCAATTTTGCTGATTGCATTAAAGGAAAACAGTTTGCTTAGAAATTTAACTACTCCACCAATCAAGCCAAAATGAGTTTTGCTGATATTGTGGAAGTAACGTAGAAACATTTAGAACCAAAATCATTGTTGAGTGCTGAACGCTTTAAGTTTCACAAGCACAATCAAAAGGAAGGCTGAATTGGAGAGATTGTTGGAGAATTGTCAGTTCATTAATGTGCTTAATGATGCACTGAGAGATTATTTAGTTTGTGGAATCTTACAGGAAAACATTCACAAATGGCTCCTATCTGAAGCATAACTTATATTTAAAAGAGCATTTGAAACAGCTGTATCAATATAAATAGCAGACAGACGCGATTGTGCTGCAGTCAGTGACCAAAGTGAGCATGATCAAAATTATAACATCTAAACAGAAACTGGCCCAGCCAAACAAACTGTGTTACCATTGTGGCAGGGGTTCACATACACCAGACCAATGCAAGTATAAAAGCGAAACTTGCAGAAAATGCAACAACCAGCATCTGAAGATTTTCTCGTTTTAGGACACATACAAAGAGCATGTCGGGCAAACAAAAATAAATGAACTGCACGGGAAAGAAAAGATAAAAAGCCAAATTGCAGTTTCAAAAAGAGCACTAATCTGCATGCTGTTGATGAAAATCGGACAAGGATGAGAGAGTCACAGGAATGGGTGGCCTTCCAAGAGGAGAAATCATTTCATAAAGGAGCAATAAGAGAGTACTCCAGCGAACTGAATGCACCTTCCCAAGATCAAGATGCACATCCTAGAAAGAAGAAAAAGAAAAGAAAGAGAACGAAAAAAGCCAGGACTGGGAGAGAAGCAAGGATCAAAGTAGATCTGGAGAGAAAAGCAGAGTAAAGGAGTCTAGGGCTATCAGAATCACTTCCTGCAGTCCCAGAGTCAACTTCTACAACAACCAAGGAGGAGGCCCCAGATCTTAAGATTGGTTCACAACCACAAGTCTCACCTGCCAAGCAGAGTGACCTCCCTTGTCAGGAAAGATGTGATCTCACAGGACTGAGAAATCCTCCACAGTGTTTAAATATTTGGACCTGAATGGGACAATTTAAAATTTATAATGCTGCCAAATGTCTGTATATTAGTTGTATAAATATAGTACACTGTGAACATAGTTAAGGTGCATTCTATATTGAGTTGGAGTTTATAGCTAAGCAGGGAGGAGTGTTGTGCGTTTAAATATTTCAGTAATATTTGAATAATATTGGAAATATATTGGTTGATTAAACATTCTTTGGTGTTTACATAATGCATTATGAGTTATACATAAAAGTACATAAGTGGCATACGTCATCATGCCACTGCGTGAAACATGCATGCATTGCTTAAAGTAAAGTAAAAACAAAACTGAGACACATTCTCTTGGGCTCCCATCTTTTTCTGGCAATTAGTTTGATGTTTTAGAGTTACAAAACCTAACAGAATCCAGGCCCTCAGAGCTGCAAGGCCATAGCTCTACACACGGCATAACTGTGCTCCTCCTTAGGGCCAGGAAGCTGATCGGTTTTGCCTCTTCTCCAGAATTCATATCTCGTAGCAGGCTGGCCCAAACTAGCCATGAACAAGCAGGTTGTTGACATGTGTTCCTTTGTAACACTGTTGAAAATCACCTCACACTGCTGCTGATGATTGAAACAGGAAGTAGTTCACTGGATTGTACCTGCCAGGCGGCATGGTAGCATAGTGGTTGGCACAATCATTTTGCTGCGTCAGCAATCACTGATTGTGGTTTGATTGCTGCCGCTGCCTGTAAGGAGTTTGTATGTTCTCCCCACCACGTGGGTTTCCTCTGGGTGCTCCAGTTCCCTCCCACATTCCAAATACGTACATTTTTAGGGTTATTAAGTTGTGGGCATACCATGTTGGCACTGGAAGCATGACAACACTTGTGAACTGACCAGCACAATCCTCACTGATTTAATTTGATGCAATATTTCACTGTATGTTTAATCGTACGTGTGACATATAAATAAAGCTAATCTGAACTAATTTGATTTCTGCAATGCTTTGTTGAAGCAGCACACAGCAGTACTGGAACAGCCTGCCTATTAGCTCAGGAATCTCTGGATCAAATGCCTTCAGCACACAGAAAGGGATACAGCAAGTACATTGCCATCTACACTTGAACCTGGAACATATCTTGCATAAAATGTCAATATCAAATCACCTGAATTAAACAGTGAAATTAGCGACCCTTGCCATTAGCAATTAAAAGACCAGGAGTGTCAACAGAACAGTATCCCCTCCCACAGCCCCTGATAGTTATCAATAGCTTGTCAGTTCTTCAACATCACTTGCAGCAGTCTGGAACTCACAATGTCATCGTGGGGCCATCAATCTGAAAACATTGTTGTAATGTTCAAGGTAGAAAGTTCATAACCTAGCTCTGAGGGAAGTGATCCTGAAAAAAAACTTCATTTCCCTAGATAAATATTCAGCCTTTCCTGAAGCACACCTTCTCAATATTTCTGCGTCTCCATATGTTTTCAATACTGAACAATTGTCTTCTATAAATTATATTTGCAATAATCTCAAAAGCATAACGGTAATTTAACTCAATGAAGCCTGCAATCACCTTTGCCTGTTGGTCTCAATTACCTTCACTCATAGAATCATACAGCAGGGAAACAGGCCATTCTGCCAACTCACTCATGCTAACTGTGGGCAAACGTCCATATAAAGCATCATCACTGGTGTTGTAATACTATAACGCTAACCACTACACTACCATGCCACCATCTTGGTAAAGGAACTGAAACCACTGTCAAAAAGGCCAGCAGAGCTTTACTAAACTTTAATGAACACTTGCGGACATTTTAAGAGGCTGTGCAGCATTTTGGTAGCTGCTGTCAGCACATTTAGGAGTAAATGATTTGGTGTGAAAGTTATTAAAAGTATCTTGCCATCTGGATTCACCACTAAGGGTGCTTATTTTTCTGCTTCATGCCTATAGCACTGAACTGAATAAAATGGGATGAGAGGCTCTAGGTCCTATTTGTCAATGTGAGGGATGATCCAGCCACAGCTGAACCAAGGTCCACCAATGAACTGGTTAGGAAAACCCAACACATGGAAAAGTCATACCTCAGCTTTGCCATCTATCAGAGCAATTGGGTGATCTGAATGCTACCATATGTACCTAACACTGAGAACATTCAAAAACCATTAAAATCAAATAAGCAATTTTAGAGATCATACAAATTTTTAAATCGAAAGTATAAAAACTACTTCAAAAAAATTTAATAAAGGAAGAAATATATAAATCACTACTTTATGATTTCACCTTATGTACAGACATTCCTGTGCCTAGTGTTTCTTTACAGACATAAAATCAAAGTATGTATATAAGCAATCTTTTATATTTACTGTATATTTAATGTATATTTTTATTATTGAGTTTTATCTTACTTTTTTTACTACATTGGATCTGGAGTTACAATTATTTCATTCTCCTTTACACCTGGTGTGCTGGAAAATACATTAAACAATATTGAATTTGAATTAAAATATTTTTACATAATTAAAAGCATTAAAACAAAAAGAAATGTTTGCAAAAATATTATTATTAGTAAGTGAACTAATGTGGAGGTACTAATTAGCATTTAGGACTAAAATTGGGTGGTGCCATAAACTTCCAAGCAGGGCATTTTATTGACACACCATTGCTTGGTGATTGCTTGCACTCCTTGCCCAAAATAATCCATTTAACATGACAAGCTAATGACCTCCATCAGGTAAATTGCAGTTATTGATCTGTTTTGTCTGCTGTCTTCAATGATTTCCTACTGTCACATTACACCTCTGTAGCGGCACTTGCATACAATGACTAAGAAAGGTACAGCCATTGATAGGCAAATCCAGAAAACCGACTGTGTCGGCGTTCATATTCTGTACATTCTAGCACATGACGTTTCATGGTGCCATCAACCACAGCAAGAGATGACCAACCATTTTCTCTCCTCCTTTCCCATCAGGAAAGGATAAACAAAGGGGAAAAAAATATCAGTTCCTGCTACTTGGGATAAATTCGTCCTGATTTTTCAGTTCTTTTTTTTCAATTTGTTATTAATCAATGCAATGGCCTCTTTGTTACACAAAAGATAACCAGCCAATAAGTAAACTAGCAGATTGAGCAGCAGCTGGAAGGAAGAATCTCACCTGGTCTGGGCAAGACTTCATCTCCATCGTAGTTAGCAATTTCTACTAAAATTAGATAGAGTTTTTCAAATTACTTATGGAAAAAAGTACTGAGTCTACTAAACATTCACTGATTTTCCTCAAGAGAATATTTCAAGCTCAGTAGGACACATATGGATTCACCACACACAGTTTTAAAAGCCTTGACAAGATACTTAGATATTTAATGGTATAGTTGGAACAGACTTCCAGAAGATACACTTGTAAATATTTTATAAAAAGTTTGGAGAGAAGAAAAGTCATGCTATTTTCCCAGCTGGTACGTGAATTTGTTTTCAGGAGCTTTACAGACTTGGAGACTGTGCTGCACAGCATGCTCATATTTACTGTCATGAGATACTAAAAGTTTGCAATGCACTCACCCTTCGCTACATTCCCTCCCTGAATAACTCAATGCATTCTGCACACTTGGATAAATGACTTATTCATGTGAATGACAGCAAGTCTTTCACAAGCTGTGAAATGCACAGCAATTAATCAGCAAGGAAAAACACAAAGATTGTGTCTCTGTTAATAAAAGGTTGCTTTCTTGTCCATCTGTTTGATAGGAACACAATAAGCAACTAGTCAGTCTAAAACTCGGCAACTAACTGCTCATAACATTTCAAGCATGCACAATAGCTGAGGGTCATTAGCATCAGATCAGGAGAGAGGGTGCTGGCAGGCCAGATAAAGGGAGATTTTAAAAAAGGTCAGCACAGAATACATTTCATATCAAAAGCAAAATAGGTCATTGTAAGCCAGATTGAACTGCACTTTATCCAATTTACACTGATAGGGAGTGATGTTCATGGAGAATAAGTCTCAGAAAATTGCAGCACCAAGCTGTGTTTTGTCTACTAATAGCACAATAGAGTGAAAACGCTGGCCTGCCCTGTGGGATACTTCCCAAGACACTTGACTTTCAAATACCACTTCCTGCTGTGACCTATCAGATCAAGAAATTACTGAGCTAGATGTGAACTCTTGCAAAAGGATGAAATTGCTTTTGTTTTGGCAAATATTAATGATTTGGAGCTCTTAAATTGAGTAACCAATGAATATTGTTATATAATCATAGCAGCAGGAGGTGGCCATTCCAAGCCCTTGAACAATCTACTCCATTTCATTCCTTCACTCTTTCTTAGAAGCAAACCTTCTCGAGTGTCTATCCAATTCCCTTTTGAAATCTACCATAAAAAGAGCACATGGATGGTCTCCAGTTACCACCTAGCCATTGCTTTGAAACAGATGGAGCAAGCGCTAACTAGCAACATGTGTGCAGAATGCTATTGAGTCGTTCCACATCGGAGGGTTTGGGTTGCAATGTTTCGCTAATGGGGGAAAGACTGTGAATGGCAACGCCCAGTTAAGGACAACCTACTGTATGGAATTGCATTTACTCCTCTCAATGTGGAGGTATGCAGTGGCTGGAACAGGAGCAAAAGCAGTTCTGGAATTCATTCTGACCCGGGAGACACTAAAGAATGGCACAACGTGAGGGAGCACTGGCTGCAACATAAAACTCCACTAGAAACCTTGCTAAAGAATTTGGAGAAGAGGGACAATCCCGGTATCTGTATGGGTTCTGTTGGCCTTTCACTCACATGGATATGTAATGATATTATATCAAGCAAATTTAATTGAAATACCTGCTGAAATCAACCGGTATTGAATATGAAAAGAGATTTTTCTTTCCATTAGTCCTGGTGAAGGGGGCCTTGTCTTACCTGTTTGCTGAATGTGAGCTCAGGTTAAGATTTATGATGAGCTTTATTTGTCAAATATACGTCAAAACATATGACAAAATGAGCTATTTGCATCAAATCAAATCAGTGAGATCTGTGTTGGGCAACCTGCAAGTGCCACCATGCTTTTGGTGCCAACATAACACGCCCGGAACTTACTAACCCTAACCCATACAACGTTGGAATGTGGGAGGAACTTGGAACACCTGGAGAACACAGGGAGAACACACAGGCTCCTTACAAACAGTGACGGGAATCGAACCCCAATGCCATAGCCGGTGCTGTAGGATGTTATGCGAACCATTATGCTACCCTACTTTTTAGTATGCAAAGTTAAGAACATTCACTGGGAAGGTACACTGCAAACTGCACCAGTAGTGAAAGTGCATGTCTGCACAACCCAATAGCCTACCCGCATGCACTAATGCCCTCATCAACGTATCCTGCAATTGTGTAAGCATTGTCTGTTAGCTTGGAACTAATTTCACACCGGAAGCTCCCAAAATATATTTGCTACAGGACCAAATGTTGTGCTTTTACCTTTTAAAAGATCCACCCCCAGCAGCAGAGATGAGCAACAATAGTTAAATATTGAGGAAATGAGTTAAGAAAATTTCAAAAGCCACTTAGAACATGGTTGCAGCAACCAGTTAAGAGTTGGTAGTTAACAGGAGAAAGGCACTTGTGCATCCTTTAGTAGAAAAAATATACCTATAAAGTCAGGGTGTGAGGTTGGTTTTGGTTTGCTCTGACAAAGCTAACAGAAATAGATGGTGCCCTTTCTGGACAGTAAACTTCTAAGACAACACAGAAAATCAGTTCAAACACTACAGACAGACAGACATACTTTATTGATCCTGAGGGAAATTGGGTTATGTTATAATATTGCATCTATTCATATCGGTTACTTCTGATTCTGTATTAAAGTTCGTAAGCAGTAGACTTTTTGAATTGCAAGTGAGAATTTGTTTCAAAATGTACACTTTACTTTAAGAGCAGGTGGAAGTGATTGACAACAAATGTTTAATATATTTGTTATTGAATTTTAGACTTATTTAAGAAGAAAGAGGCATTAGCTTAATTAAATGTTCCCCAATAGCGGTAATCCTTTTAAATATATTGCATTGTCAGAGAAGCCAAAAGGTCACATCCAATTCTTCAACATTGCAATGAACTGCCTTTCACTTTAATGTTCATTACAGACTTGCTGGGTGATGGAGTGTACTCACTCCAGTCAAGCATTTTTTTTACTGGTCAGCTATAAAAGTATATCTGTTCTATCCTACTACCAAAGTGAAGACACCCCCAAACCAAGTTTAACAAGAGACCAGTACGAGAAGAGAAATGCACTTTTCCCAAGGAAATGCTTTACTTGCCCAAGGCACAGACTGACAAAAAGCAAACATTAGTAAACCATGGAGAAGGGAGATGTTGAACATTTAACGACCGAAGGCACAGAACCTACAAGCCCAGCAACTCACACACTTCCTTCTCATTACTACCTAAAGTTGATTATCCAACAGAATGCTGCTTTGAAGTACAGTGTGAAGCATTTCAGAGATTTCATTAGCAAGTCATACAGCTGGCCCAAAAAAAACATACAATGGTGAAAATTTCAGCTTTTCAGGGAAAAGAGTTCTAAATTTCCAATACCTTTTTAATGACAAAAAGAACTTTCACATCCAAAAAACCCTAATTCAAAATTTAAAAAATAACAACAGAAAATGCTGGAAACACTTAGCAGCTCAGGTAACATCAGTGGTTTGAGAAATAGGGTTAAGGATTCAGGCTGAAGATCCTTCAAAGAGCATGTATTGGCGGGTTCTGTGCCTGCCCTTTCGAATTCCTTTAATTGTTTATACACATTCATTAGTTTACTTCACAAATCTCTAAACTCTACGGAATACAATGCAAATTCATGCAACATCTTCTCATAATTCAATCTCTGTAGTAAACTCTCCAAGTCTATCTTTCCTGAGATTCAATTGCCAAAACTGTTCCTGTCCATACAAATAACCCATTTCCCTGACTCTACACCATCTGTCTCATTTACAACTGTCCTGAGTCTGATGCAGATAGTTTCTTTGTTATAAACTGGCGCACTGCCAAGTCTAAACATTGGCAAAGCCTGTAACGTTCCTGCCTCTGAGTCAAAAGGTCAAAGGTTGAGCCTCCATTCCATCATTTAAACTGACAGTTCAGTGTTGCGCACAATGAGTGGTGAATAGTTGGAGAAGATTAATTTAATGTGGCAATTTAAACCAGCTGTCTATTCAGACAACTACAATTCAAATCCCACACCTCTATTTTCAGTAAGAACTGTGTGGGAGTTCTCTCAGTATCTGAGCAGGCCTTCATTTCTCAATGGGTGATGCCATAATAGGTCTGATCATTCATTTGTTACTACTGGGCTCTTGTGTGAACACTGGCTGTGTTTGCCTGTGTAACAATTTACTGTATTTCAAAATATTTCATTGTCTGTGACGTACTTTAGCAAGGCCTGAAGGGATGATAAGACCCTATATAAATCCAAGTACTTACTTTATTATCCTTCTTGTAATGAAAGATAACCACTGACTGGCTGGTACATGCTGGTCAAATGAAACTGACTGCACGCAAAGTATGTCACATGGGTGCTTTGCCACAGTGCACGTTTATGACATGACATGCAAACTCTCCTTTAAATGAAAGTGGATAGAAATAATCAAGATAGGAAACCACAGTTCCAACAGGAAGGACATATTTTCAGCCTGCCCCTCTCTGACCCAGACAAGCACTGATTGAAAGTCACACTTGATTAAATAGTGTTTTTTTTTATTACAGACATTCTTCATAGCCAAATAAATCTTTATAAGCCTTTGTACAGCCAAATTTGGACACCCACCAATCTTTTGGGATGTCTGTGACCATGCTCTGAAGTGGTAACATATAATTAAATGGGACATTCAAAGAAGGGAATCAAATTGAATATACCAACCCAGGGTAACTCTCTCAGAGGCCTCCTGTTTCTCTATTCATTTCTCTCTAGAGCATGAGTTCTACAGATCAAAAATGTCCCACATTTACAGCCCAGTCCATGATCGCATTAAACAGTGTGGTGAAATGAAGAGGTTGATTAATTGTACAAATTTGAGAAAGATCGAGATTCAGATTCTTAACTCTTTCCTCCAAGCCGGAAAAACAGGCAATAAAAGGCCCTGCTTATAGTGCATTAAGCAGAAAGTACAGGTAATGTTTGATTACTGAGAGAGTGGTATTACTCTGTGAAAGAACAATTCAATGAACACAATAAATTGAACTAGAGACATAACAGAAAAGATTATTTTCATTTGACAATCTCAATAACCTCAGGCTATAATACATGACCAAATCATTTGCATTAAATCACTTCAATCCTAGCATGTGATGTGCAGAGGATTCACAGAGGCAAAGAATTGGAATTTGTAGAATAGCTCTTCCCTCGAAACAATCCTGCTACAGGGAGAAACAAACAGAGAAATGCACAGATCAAAGAGTTCAATTGACTGATACAGGAGGGTCTGATGGAGGAATTCTGCCAAGCAAGGATCACTCTTTGCTGGGCTCAGACCCACCTTTATGAAGAATAATCCTAAACAACCCAAATGGAGATGACATAACGCCTGAGGGAAAATAACAAGGAAAAGCCTCAAATGTCCTCAGTTTAGCACATATATAACACATTCAGATAATGCTGTCATGCAGGTATTTGACAGCACTTCATGCTGCATGAAATATTTTAGGCAGCTGAATAAATACTACAAACCATCTGTTTAATTTTAATTGTCATTTTCTTTGCATTTCAACAATTAATGATCTGCTTGCATTTTAAGTAGCCTTTATATATGTTTGTACACTATGGTTAAATATGCCTCTAATGGCTATACAAAGTATAATTCTAAAGCTTGTCTTTCATTAAGTGGCTAGTATTTTCCCATTGGTTAACTTTTTACTGCACCATTGAGTAAGTGTTTTCTAATTGGATTATTATTATCAATGGATCAAAATGGAATTTTTCTTATCTCTCAGCTATAAACGCAGCTGTTTTTGTGCTAGGCGCCATCTTTCTTTTCTTTAGATCCTCTCTTCTTCTAGTAGTAAGACCCTCATCACTGTTCTGTTCCTGTTCTTTTTATTCTATAAACTCTTAATAAAACGATCATACTTTGTTTTAAGCTTTGTTCCTGACTCCTAAATAAATCTTGGATCTAACAATTTTGACATCGTCAGCAACTTCAGAATTTAGAATTTGTTATACACAAAGACAAAAGAGGATTTTTTTAGGGCACAACAAAAGGGGTAAGAACTTCCTCTGCTTCTCTATTGTTTGAGGAAAAAACAGTGTTCTTCCTTCGAATATCAAATGGAAATTAGAATTGAGGACTGCTGCATTGCTATTTAAAAGAGAAACAGCTGTGGAAATATTTGGTCCTATCCTTGTTGGTTGCAATCTATTTTAGTTGTACGACGATCTAATTTTGGTAGCTATTTTGGAGAATGGTTGCACAATCTATTTGGTAGTATTCTATGGTTGTTGGATCAACATATGTGGTTGCAATCTATTTGGTATTAGATTACAATCTATTAATGCTTCAAGACGTTGGTCAAAGTGCTAAAATGTATGTACAAATTAAGATCAAACTGTAACATTGGCCAAAGTAGTGAAACATACTAAAAAAACTTTTATCTGAATAAAACATCTGTTTGATAAAAATCAATGAAAAATACCAATAATGTTAAATTTATTAAGTATATGCAGGAATGTGTTAAAGTCTGGAAAATGGCTGCGACTGATTTATAGATAAGACCCCGTGGTCGGTTTGATCGGCTCTGTGAGCGATTGAAAGAGTTAAAGGGACGAGTAAAGTCTTTTGCCAATTGAAACAAACATGAAACTTGCAATAAACTACAAAAACAGCATGATAAAGACAGTAAAAAGTCTAAGGAGCAAATCTTTACATTAACTAAATGAGCATAAGAATAACACAACAATTCAATCAATGTCCATTGTTCAAGGCTTAAAAACAAACTGAATCAATGGAAGAGAACAGAGCTATGACTTCAAGTGGCGGTCCTGCTAGTGACAGCAACCTCTCCCTCAATGTCAGCAAGTCCAAGGAACTAACTGTAGACTTCAGGAGAGGGAAACCATCTCAGCCAGTTCTCATCAGAGGAGCAGAGGTGGACAGGATCAGTAACTTTAAATTCTTGGGTGTCACTATCTCAGAGGACCTGTCCTGGACCCATCATATAAACGTAATTGTAAAGAAAGAGCGACAGCATCGCTACTTCCTTAGGAGTCTGTAGAGATTCAGCTCGATATCAAAAACCTTGAGAAACTTCTCTAGATGTGCGGTGGAAAGTGTGCTGACTGGCTGCATTATGGCCTGGTATGGGAACACCAATGCCTTTGAAAGGAAAATCCTACAAAAAGAAGTGGATTCAGCTCAGTACATAATGGGTAAAGCCCTCCCAACCATTGAGCACATCTGCATGAAACGTTGTCATAGGAAAGCAGCATCCATCATCAGAGATCCTCATCACCCAGCCCATGCTCCTTTCTCACTATTGCCACCAGGCATAAGGTACAAGAACCTCAGGATTCAAGAACAGTTATTCCCCTCAACCATTATGCTCTTGAATAAAAGAGGATAATTACACTCATGTTCCCACTACCAATGATCTCACTTTAAGGATTCTTTATCTTGTTAATTCATGCTCTCATTATTTATTGCTATTTATTTATAATTGCATTTCAACTGTTGTTGTCTTCTATGCTCTTGCTCTTTCATTGATCCTGTTTATACCCGCAGGGAAAAGGATCTCAGGGTTGCATCTGCTGACATGTATGTATCTGATAATAATTTTTACTTTGAACTTTGAGTGACACTGCCAGTGATGTTACTGCTGGTGCTCCTCCCAGGGAAACGCCTATTTCTGAAGCTCATCACAAAGGAATTACAGCTCACATCGAACAGTCTCCATATACAGTGCACCACCCGAAATCTGGAGAACTACAGCCTACATTGGATAGATTCCAGGAACAATGGCGCTATCTGAACTCCAAAGCATTACAGGATGGACATGGCATGGAATCTACAGCAGTCCCTGGTAACACAAGTGGGGATGGCAGTGATGGAACAATGAGATTGGCAGCATTGTCATAGCTTACTCCAATAAAGACCAACAGAGTAAACGCACAGTCTGAAGATGAAACCATTGTTAATCAATGTATTGACAAGCTGGTGGCAGATCCATTGACTACTGCTCAGCCACTCAACAGTCTACTGAAGGGCAGTAAGTGCTCAGACAATCCTGTGACTCTTAACGAAGAATAACTGAAAGCATTTCAAAATTGAAAGGCGACATTGTGTACTGCACCAGCATTAACAATTCCTGATACAGGTAGACAGTTTACCTGGCATGCTAACGAGAAACACATGATAGCAGTTTTAACTCAAGAACATTGAGACCACCAGTGTCCTGTTGGTTATCACTCTGCTGAAGATCTGATTCTATATACTGATGGTTCCTCAATGACTGAGAGAAGAAATTGAATGGTTGTTTCTGAAACGGAAATGCTGGCATCAGGAAGCATGACTCCTGCTTCCTCCGCGCAACACAGGCAAAGTTAAAGCCTGTGTTGGTAGAAGGAAAATCAGCTAATATCTACAGATTCTCAATATACTTTTGGAGTTGTTCATGATTTTCAAAAGTTATGGAGACAAGGAGGATTTCTTATGGCTGTAGGAACCCCCAATCGAGAATATCCAAGTAGTACAAGAACTTACAGCTGTCATACAACTGCCGTCAGAAGCTGCTGTATTGAAGTGTAAAAGCCACTACAAAAGTACTACAATGGAAAGCTGTGGAACGCATTTGCAGATGAAATTGTAAAAGAGGCAGCAGGGGGAGAAATAAAAGTAGTAAAAGAACATCTGCAGTGAACCCAACAACTGAAATTCTGGAAATGAATTGAACTCTGTATCACGATATCCAAGAGATGCAAACTCAATGCTCCAGACAGGAAAAGTAGTTCTAGAAGGTAAATGGTGGGAAGTTAAAAAGTGATGGAGTTTGGAGATATGGCAATAATCATAGACTAGTAGCCCCAACTACATTGCTTTCTTATCTGGCACAGCAAGTATACTCCCTGGGACACATTGGAGTGCAAATAATGATCTACAGATTCTCCCAATGGAGGTGGTATCTAAGGTTCAGGGCACAACTCGATAGATGTTTGAAAGATGCATGACGTGCCAGGAAACAACTCCTGAAGCAGTGGAAAAGCTATCATAATTAAGTGCTACAGATCTTCCTATGGTCTTATGTATTATCAGAGCAACCCCAAACAAGAAAACTAAACTAAGTCCTTTCAAGGTCTTATATCACTGCCAGGAGCCCTCAGTCTCAGGGAGGCTGATATACATATTATGCCAGACAGTTTGGCTACTGAAATTAACCCAGGCTGTCCAGTCTGCTTCTCAACAGGTTTCTGCCCCTTGGGAAGACCCAACAGAAGGAAGACTCATCCTGATTCCTGGCAAGTGGGTCTGGATTAAGAAACCACATAAGGATCCACTGGGAGGTCCTTATCAAGTGCTGTTAACCACCAACTTGATGGTGAAAGTAGAAAGCACTAAGTGTAAGTGGGTCACACCAGCCACCTCAAGTAAGCTAAAGCAGTACCCCACGAGGACAACAAACGCTATGGTGAATATGCTAGTAACCTTTGTCATAGTGTCTGTACTGCTGGGCTACAGTGAGCAAATCACTAACCAGAAGACTTCAAGCAATTCGACAACTACTGGACATTATGAAGTTTATTCCAATATTATTTATTGTTGTTACATTTTTGCCAGTTTTCCCTACTCACAATGTGCCAGTTGAGATGACTCTTAATGTGTGCTTGTATTATTGATGATCAGAACAGTACCACAGTTCAACAAACCTCCTGTAAAAATAAGAAATGGTCTGTTCATCGATCAGTATGTACTTTATGGGCAGAAATGGAGCCTACACCTCTCTTCCATGTAACTGGTTAGGATTTCGTTATCTAGGGTATGTTTTTCCTGCCATGAGACATACACACATTACTTTTACCTCCCAAATCTAGAAGTGAATGAGGCATTGCAGAAGGAAGTCATTTTGCATCAATCTTATTCCAATTTTATGGTGTTGCAAGGAGTACAAGAGAGATTAAAAATGTTGCTGTAGCCTTAGAAAGTGTAATCAGTGACACTGCTGAAGCCCCAGGAAAAGTAACAATAGAAATGATCACCATGTGTAAGGTGGCTGTTCAAAATCGTATGGCATTAGATCTTCTCTTAGCAGTAAAGTGGGGGGGTGGGGGGAGCATGTGCATTTATAGGCAAGGAGTGTTGTACTTACATACCTAACGAGTCTGACGATATAACTAAGTTAGCTGATCACATTCGTAAAGAAGCAGCTGAACTACATCAATCTGATGGATGGGGATTCATTCAAGTCCCAGAAGCTGGGGTTACTCAATATTACAAGCCAGATTATTCATAATAATATGCCATGTCATAATTTACATCTGTTTTACTTGTTTAAAAACAATCATTAATAGAATAGTTCAAATTCACATTAGTGTGCCTACTAAACTGCCTCACCATGACATAATCTTATGAATACTTTGAAGAATATATACTCTTTGAATATTTCATAACCTAGGTAGTTTGTTTTTTTGATTATCTTATACGTAACATAGATACCATAAGTTTTCTCCCTCTTAATTTTAAGATTGCTGGACTGACTGTTTAATTTTAATTGTCATTTACTTAGCGGTTCAGCAACTAATTATCTGCTTGTAATTTAAGTAGCCTTTATAAACATAATAATTTAATGTCTCTAGTGGCTATACAAAGTATAATTCTCAGGCTTCTTTGTCTTTCATTAAGTGGCTAGTATTTTTCATTTGTTAACTTTTTACTGCAGTATTGAATAAGTATTTTCAAATTGATGATTATTATCTATGGTTTAGAATGGAATTTTTCTTATCTCTAAGGTATAGAAGTAGCTGTTTTGTGCTAGGTGCCATCCTTCTTTTCTTTAAGCCCTCTCTTCTTCAAGTACAGGTCGACCTTCTATAATCCGGCACTATTGGGACCTGAGGTGTGCCGGATTAGTGAAAATACCGAGTTACAGAAGGATCACATTAAGCAATAGCCAACTGCCTCATCATACCTTTAAAATAGCAAGTGAAATTTTAATAAAGTAATATACTGTACAGGCACAGATAAATAAAGGGTACAGGTAAATGTACAGGAATTAACTTATACAGACCAGTTGAGCACTTCCGCTTCTAAAGTGAGACGTTTAATATACCTTCAGGCAAAGTTACATGTTTGCAAGTGTGGGGTTGTCAGGATCATCAACATCTACATCTTGAAAAATGAGTGAAGCATCAGGAACTGGTGCTGAAACTGACACAACAGCTTTTTCAAAAACTGTCGATGTTGGTAGCAGCAAATCTGGGTGAGCAGAAGCAGAAGTCGGAGAAAGGAAGGCCTCATTTCATGTGACCACCAGGCAGCCGGGGATTCGGCACTGGGCTCTTCCCTCTTCACTTGCAGTTACTGAGGGAATCCTCATTAAATTTCTTTTCCTCCACTTAGTAATATGATTAAATTCAGCAGATCGCCACGTCTGATCTGAGGTCGTAGGCAGAAGAGAACGGAGCGCCAGCCGGGCACCGCTGGAGGGTGGTGCATGACTGCCGGCAGGCGGGTGAGAAGGCGGACTGACTCAGCGTGCGCCAGCTCCCCCGCCGCTGGCGGGTGCCGGGCGGCTGCGCCTCACACAAATGATATTAATAAATGCAGGAAAACAAGCAAGAATCACCTGTCTGTGCTTACAAGAGCACGCCAACAGGTGAACAGATCTAGCGCAACCAAAACAATGCACAGCAGGTTGGTACGGTGGCCCGGGAAATTTGAAATTACAGTTGCGCGGAAAATTTGAAATCAGTGTCGGATTATCAAAGGAACCAGGTTACAGGTAGTCGGATTAGTGAAGGTCAACCTGCACTACTTTTCTATTCTATCAACTCTTAATAAAACGATCATGAAGCAACAAGTTTTATACCTCATTCATGACTTCTAAAATAACCTTGGGTTTAAACACCATAAACACAAGAGATTCTGCAGATGCTGGAAATCCAGAGCAATACACACAAAATGCAGGAGGTACTCAGAAGGCCTAGCAGCATCTATGAGCCCTGTTGAAGCGTATCAGCCCAAAACATCAAATGTGTATTCATCAAAAACGTTGATAAACTTCTATAGATGTGTGGTGGAAATTGTTTTGATTGGCTGTATTACAGCCTGGTATGGGAACACCAATGCCTTTGAATGGAAAATCCTACAAAAGGTAGTGGATTCGGCCCAGTACAAAACGGGTGAAGCCCTCTCAACCATTGAGCACATCTACATGAAATGTCACAGAAAAGCAGCATCCATCATCAGAGATCCTCACCACCCAGGCCATGATCTTTTCTCACCGCGGCCATCAGGTAGAAGGTACAGGTGCCTCAGGGCTCACAATACCAGGTTCAAGAATTGTTACTACACCTCAGCCATCTGTCTCTTGAACGAAAGAGAATAACTGCACTCATTCTGTTTCTGGTGCTCCCACAACCAATGATCTCACTTTAAGGACTTATTATCTTGTTATTTCATGCTCTTCTTATTTATTGCTAAGTATGCCCACAGGAAAAAGGATCTCAGGGTTGTATGTGGTGGCCTGTATATACTCTGATAATAAATTTTACTTTGAACATTTGATATCCATAGATGCAGTCTGACCTGGTGATTTCCTCCAGCATTTTGTGTTGATACTGCCCATATCCTTTCCAGGACACATGAGTTCTTGATGCCCCTCCACCATGAAAAACAATTTAGGTGTCACCTCTATCGTCAAAGATAAAAGCGCATCTGCAAATCCAAATGTGACCTTTGTAACTCCAACCTATCAAATTATCTTAAGCACCCACCATAACCTACTGTGTGGCATAATATGTACATATTGTTGACTAAAACATTTCAATACTGAACCATCCTTCATCACAAGCCACTGCAACATCTTATCATTTATTCAACAGCAAGTCAATAGGCTGTTTCCTAGCAACCATGTCTTCTCACATCATTTCCAACTTCAACTCAATGCCACTGGATAATTTATTCTGAAATTGGTTCTCAGTGTACCTTTGACATCATGGTTGAAAGATTATAACTGCAGTAATGAATAACATATTGATAAATTTGGCTACTTACTGATATTGTAGTAAATTCACTAAAATATTCACAATTACACTCCAGTGAAGGAATATTATCCATGATCCTTTTAGTCTCATTAGTAGTAGAGCACTCGGCTCATAAAATCCTCTGGAAACACCTACAACAGTCACATCTCCCTCAGCTTGTCAGCCCTTGTCTTTAAATTGAAAATATAATTTCCTATGCACAAAACAACTGGGGCTGGTCATACAGTTCATTCATTAGATCCTACTCAGATATGACCCTAATTTGAATAATATACAAATGAAAACAAACTGATTAATAAAGCAATGACATTGTCAAATGAGTTTAATTTTATTCCAATCCTGTAAAACAGACACTTGCAGTTACAGAAAATGTTTCCCAGTGAAAGAAAACTCCAAGGTAAAGGAGAGTTACTGAAACATAAGACATAGGAGCAGAATTAGGCCCATCAAGTCTGCTCTGCCATTTAATCATGACTGATCCTTTTTTCCCCTTGTCAACCTCATTCCCTGGCCTTCTCCCTGTAACCTTTGATGCCATGTCCAATCAAGAACCTATCGACCTCAGCCTTAAATACACCCAATGACCTGGCCTCCACAGCTGCATGTGGCAACAAATTCCACAAATTCACCACCCTCTGTCTAAAGAAATTTCTCCGTTTTAAATGAATACCCTTCTACCCTGAGGCCGTGCCCTCCTGTCCAAGACTCCCCCACCGTAGAATCCATCTTTTCCACATCTACTCTGTCTAGGCCTTTCGGCCTTTCAACATTCAAAAGGTTTCAATGAGATCCGCTCTCATCCTTCTAAATTCCAGCGAGTACAGACCCAGAGCCATCAAATGTTCCTCGTATGATAACCCTTTCATTCCCAGAATCATCCTTGTGAACCACCTCTGGACCCTCCCCAATGCCAGCACATTTTTTCTTACGTGAGGAGCCCAAAACTGTTCACCATACTCCAGGTGAGGCTTCATCATTGCTTTATAAAGTCTCAGCATCACATCTCTGCTCTTTTATTCAAGACCTCTTGAAATTAATGGTATAATTGTGTTTGCCTTCCTCTTCTTCTTTGAGTTTTTACGGCAGTTGGCATCCACACTGTTGCATTACTATCATCTTCAGGATTTACTGTCCCTCATTGTCCATTCACTTGACTGCCTAAAGTCGTCTTTCCGGCCCCGTCGCCCTTAAAAAACTAAACAACCATTTCCTCCCCTGATCACTCTCCCCACATTCCAACAAACCTTTAACACTGTTCTCTACCAATCCTATTTTGCGTAATTGTTGTAGCATTTGTTGTCTTTCCTGCGCAAATTTCCTGCATGAAATAAGGATATACTCTACTGTTTCAATCTCCTGACATAGATCGCAAAAACCTGTTGGATGTTTATTTATGATGGCGAGAGTACCATTAAGGTTGCTGTGCCCATTTCTCAGTCTACTAATAATTACTTGCTCCTTCCGCTTTACTCCCCTACTCTTTCCCATATCTACTCTGTTCTGAATTGAATGTAAACGTCTTCCTTTTATTGCTCTATCCCAATGCTGCTGCCACTGTTGATTTATCCTTCTCCACACTATGCTCTTCCCTTCTGATTTTGATAGTTTAATATTGACCTCTACAGATCCTTTTTTGACTGCTGCTTTTGCCAGCTTATCTGCTGTCTCATTTCCCATAATACCCGAATGTGCTGGAACCCACATGAATGCAATATTTTTGCCTTGTCTAGCCAGTCTTGAATTTGCAAACAGGATTTCAGAAAGCAGATCCTGATGTCCTCTAGCTGTACCTGCCTTAATGCTTGCAAGGGCTGATACAAAATCGCTACATATCACACTATTACAATCAACCTGCTCACTCCATTCTAGTGCTAACAATATGGCAAACATTTCAACTGCATAAACACTCAAGCAACCTGGCGTTCTCTTGCTAATTTCCACTTGATAACTTGGCACAACAATTGCAGACCCTGTTGCACCTGTTTCTGGATCCTTTGATCCATCCGTAAAAATCTGTACATCTTTATATTTACATTCCCTATACCTATGATATTCACTGAGTATATCAGCCGTTTTATTACTGCATTTAATCTTAAGCAATTCCAAATCTACAGAGGGATTTTCTAATACCCAGAAAGGTCTGACAGGCCACACCACACTTGGGCAAAGCTCTTTATCATTAACCCATATCTTTTGCTGTTTGCTCTCCTGTCCAGCCAAAACTTTCTTTTTGTGTCCTTTCCTTCTCCCAGCATGTCTCCAACACCCTTTTTGTAGGATGGCTATCACAATGCCCCCTTAAATTAATCCAGTAATTGGCCTCCAGCTGTTTACGTCGCAGCCCCAACGGCATTTCATTTGCCTCAACTTGGAGTGCACACACTGGGGAAGTTCTAACCACTCCCAAGCACACCCTTAGAGCCCGAGCTTGCATGATATCCAGTTCTGTTAACACAGATTTTGCTGCTGACCCGTATACAATACTTCCATAAACTAATCTTGATCTTATTAATGCTACACAAATATACCTCAGTGATGGAAAATCAGCAACCCATTCCAAACCAGCAAGACACCTCATGACATTTATCACATTTTTACATTTAGCAGCTACATATCTAACATGTTCTCTCCATGTTAATCTCAAGTCAAAGTGCACTCCCAAAAACCGAAAACTTACAACTCACTCCAGGTTACTTCCATACAGAGTCAGATTAAGTCCCCTGAGCGTTTTCCTTGTAAAGAACACGGTTTTTGTCTTCTCCCCTGAAAATTTCTTTCTTTTTCAATCTTTTTATTATTATTATTAATAGCAACATAATAAGATTAATACATAGATAGTGGGATTACAAACTTACAAATTTAAACTGAACATGAAAGGATACACAATCAATAGTTACAATATAATTAAGTCTTCCCAAATCATGAATGATACAAATAACATATAAACAAAGCAAAACTAGGTTATATCATAATATATATTTAAAAAAACAGAAAAGAGAAAAAGAAAAAAAAATTATGCTAGAAAAACTAATCTAACAACCTAATAACTAATAAAGAGAAAAAAAGAAGAAAAAAGAGAGGGAAAAAAATGAAAAATGAGCTGTTTATAATATCTATAAAAAAATACAAAATCATCAGTGTTGTCAACTCCAATCCTCTCAACATATGTATAATCAAAACTAGAAAAACAAATAGGTTTAGAACAGGGTCACATTACATCATATGAAAATATTGAATAAATGGTCTCCATGTCTTTTCAAATTTAATTGAAGGGTCAAATACAACACTTCTAATTTTCTCCAAATTTAGACATAACATAGTTTGAGAAAGTCAATGAAATACTGTAGGGGGATTAATTTCTTTCCAATTCAACAAAATGGATCTTCTAGCCATTAATGTAAGAAATGCAATCATTCGACAAGCAGAAGAAGATAAATGGATTGAGTCCATCATTGGTAAACCAAAAATTGCAGTAATAGGATGAGGTTGTAAATCAATGTTCAATACCGTGGAAATAATATCAAAAATGTCTTTCCAATATTTTTCAAAAGCGGACATGACCAAAACATATGAGTTAAAGACGCTATCTCAGAATGACATCTGTCACAAATAGGATTTATATAGGAATAAAAATGAGACAATTTATCCTTGGACATATGAGCCCTGTGCACAACTTTAAACTGTATTAATGAATGTTTAGCACATATAGATGATAAATTGACTAATTAAAGAATTTTATCCCAATTCTCAATAGGGATAGTAAGGTTAAGTTCTCTTTCCCAATCATTTTTAATCTTATAGAAGGGCTCTGAACGTATTTTCATAATTATATTGTAGAGTTTTGATCTTACACCTTTCTGAGAAGGATTTAGTTCTAACAAATTCTCCAAAATACCCGAAGACTCAAGATTTGGGAAGGTAGGAAGTACAGTATTTAAGAAATTCCTAATCTGTAAATATCTAAAAAAAAATGAAATCTAGGCAAATTATATTTATTAGATAATTGTTCAAAAGACATAAAACAATTATCCAAAAATAAATCGGAAAATCGTAGTAATCCTTTAGTCTTCCAAGCTGAATAAGCTTGGTCTATAATAGAAGGATAAAAAAAGAAATTGGATACAATAGGAATAGTTAAAACAAACTGATTCAACCCAAAAAATTTCCGAAATTGAAACCATATACGTAAAGTATATTTAACTATTGGTTTGTCAATTCATTTCTGCAATTTAGAAAGAGCAAATGGGAGAGAAGACCCTAAAATAGAACCCAATGAAAATCCTTGTACAGATTTAGTTTCCAGGTTCACCCAATGAGGGCTAAAAGATAAATCCCAATCCTTTAACCAACATATCAAATATCGGATATTAACTGCCCAATAATAAAATCTAAAATTAGGCAATGCCAATCCACCTTCCTTCCTTGCCTTCTGTAAATATTTTTTACCTAATCTAGGATTTTTATTCTGCCATATATATGGAAATTTTTGAATCAACATTAGCAAAAAAAGATTTCGGAATAAAAATTGGTACTGCTTGAAATATATATAAAAACTTGGGTAAAATAATCATCTTAATAGCATTAATCCGACCTATCAGAGATAAAGATAATGGTGACCATTTAGTGAACAAACATTTAATCTGATCAATTAAGGGTAAAAAATTAACCTTAAATAACTCCTTATAATTTTTTGTAATTTTAATCCCTGTATATAAAAGAGTCATTAACTAATTTAAAAGGTAAATTTCCATAAATTGGAACCTGTCTATTTAAAGGAAACAATTCACTCTTATTAAGATTTAATTTATACCCGGAAAAATTACTAAATTGAGCCAACAATGATATAACTGCAGGAATGGATTTCTCAGGATCAGAAATAAATAATAATAAATCATCTGCGTATAATGATAACTTATGTATATCCATCCCACGAGTAATGCCAAAAATGTTCGGTGATTCACTAATAGCAATTGCCGAAGGTTCTAAAGCAATATCAAATAATAATGGACTAAGAGGACAGCCTTGTCTAGTACCCCGAAATAAACGAAAAAAGGGAGATCTTTGATTGTTAGTAAAAACCGAGGCTACTGGAGTATGATATATCAGTTTAATCCAGGAAATGAATGTCGGACTAAAATTAAACTTCTCAAGCACAGTAATTAAGTATGGCCATTCAACTCTATCAAATGCTTTCTCCGCATCTAATGAAATGACACATTTTGAGGTGCTACATGAAGGAGTATAAACAATATTCAATAATCTCCTAATATTGAAAAAAGAATCTCCCCTGAAAATTTAAAACCCCACTTTGTCCCCCCACTCTTCAACTTGATTAATTCCATCTTGCATTTTCAGAACTATATGTTCAATATTTCTCCCTCTTTTCCACAAAGCCCCGTCATCTGCAAACAATGGCCTCCCTGCTTCCGTTGGTATATTTACGAATATATCATTTATCAAAATGGAGAATAAAGTTGGACTCACTACACTCTCCTAAGGTGTCCCTTTTTCTACAACATACTGGCTTGATAGCTCTGATCCTATATTCACCTGAATAGTCCTCCCGTTTAAAAAGTCCTTAACCCAATTGAACATTCCCCCCCCCCCCGATTCCCATTAAATGCAGCTTGATTAGGAGCCCCTCCTTCCATAATATATCATAAGCTTTCTCAACATCAAAAAAATGTTTTGCCTTCCTCATCATCAACTCTACCTGCAAGCTAACTTTTAGGGTATTCTGCACATGGTCTCCCTAGTCCATTTGCATCTCAGATTTTTGGATTTTCTCCCCATTTAAAAAATAGTCTGCACATTTCTTTCTACTACCAAATTGCATGACCAACATTGTATTTCATTTGTCACTTCATTGCCCATTCTCCTAATCTGTCTAAATCCTTCTGCAGACTGCCTATTTCCTCAACACTACTTGCCCCTCCACCAATCTTCATATCATCTGCAAACTTGGCAACAGACCCATCTATTCTATCATTTAAATCATTGATATTCAGCATAAAAAGATGCAGTCCCAATACCGGCCCCAGCGGAACACCACTTGTCACTGGTAGCCAACCAGAAAAGGATCCTTTTATTCCCATTTGTTGCCTCCTACCAATCAGCCAATGCTCTAACCATGTTAGTAACTTCTCTGTAATATCACGGGCTCTTAACTTGGTAAGCAGCCTCATTTGTGGCACCTTGTCAAAGGCCTTCTGAACGTCCAAATATACAATATCCACTGCATCCCCTTTATCTATCCTACCTGTAATCTCCTCAAAGAATTCCAACAGCTTCCCTTAAGGAAACCATGCTGATTTTGTCCTATCTTGTCCTGTGTCACCAGGTACTCCATAATATCAACCTTAACAATTGACTGCAAAATCTTCCCATCCACTGAGGTTAGTCTAACTGGTCTATAATTTCCTTTCTGCTGCCTTCCTCCTTTCTTAAGAGCGTAGTAACATTAACAACTTTCAGATCCTCAGGCACCATGCCAGAGTCTAATGATCTTTGAAAGATCATTGTTAATGCCTCCACAATCTCTAACACTGCCTCTTTCAGAACCCTAGGGTGCAGTTCATCTGGTTCTGGTGATTTATGTACCATTAGGTCTTTCAGCTTTTTGAGCACCTTCTCCCTTGTAATAGAAACTGCACCCACTTCTCTTCCCTCACACCCTTCAACATCTGGCACATCGCTAGTGTTCTACACAGTGAAGACTGATGCAAATACTCATTTAGTTCATCTGTCATCTCCTTGTCCCCGTTATTATTTCTCCAGCCTCATTTTCTAGTGGTCCTATATCCATTTTCATCTCTCTTTTATTTTTTACACACTTGAAAAAGCTTTTTTTTTACCCACTGTGATATTGTTTGCTAGCTTGCTTTCATATTTCATCTTTTCCCTTCTAATAATTATTTTAGTTGCTCCCTGTAGGTTTTTAAAAGCTTCCCAATCCTCTGTCATCCTGCAAATTTTTGCTTTGTTGTATGCCCTCTCTTTCGTTTTTCAATTAGCTTTGAATTCCCTTGTCAGTCACAGTTGTACTATTTTGCCATTTGAAAATTTCTTTGTTTTTAGAATACATCTATCCTGTACCCTCCTCATTTTTCCCAGAAACTCACGCCATTGCTGCTCTGCTGTCATCCCTGCCAGCATCACCTTCAAATTTACTTTGGCCAGCTCTTCTCTCATGCTGCTGTAATTTCCCTTACTCCACTGGATTACTACTATGTCAAACTTTACTTTCGCCCTACCAAATTTCATGCTGAACTCAATCATATTGTGATCATTGGCCCCTAAGGGCTCTTTTACTTTAAGCTCCCTAATTGCCTCTGGTTCATGCATAACACACAATCGAGTATAGCTGATCCCCTAGTAGGCTTAACAACAAACTTCTCTAAAAAGCCATCTCATAGGCATTCAACAAATTCACTCTTTTGAAATCCATTTCCAACCTGATTTTCCCAATCGACCTACATGTTAAAATCTCCCATGACCATCATAACATTGCCCTTGTGACACACTTTTTCTGTTTCATGTTGTAATCTGTGGTCCAAGTCCCAGCTACTGTTGGGAGGCCTGTAGAAAACCACCATCAGGGTCCTTTTACCCTTGCAGTTTCTTAACTCAACCCACAAGGATTCAACATCTTCTGATCCTATGTCACATCTTTCCACTGATTTGATACCATTCTTACCAGCAGAGCCATGGCATCCCCTCAGCCTACCTTCTTGTCCCTCCGTGTAACCTTGGACATTCAGCTCCCAACTACAACCATCCTTCAGCTACAATTCAGTGATGGCTACAACATCATACCTGGCAATCTGTAATAGTGCAACAAGATCATCCACCTTATTTCTTATACTCCGTGCATTGAGATATAACACCAGGAAGAGATATTACATGAGGAAGAGTTACTAAGATGAGAGGTATCAGTGTTCTCTAAGGGCAAGTGATTGTGGGATTAGAATAAAATTAAACTTGTTGCATCTGTTAAGTAGCCTCAGAGTTTTCTGTTCCTATAACATTGACGGGAATTGTCTAGCACAACCATAAGTAAAACCAGCTTCTTACTTTGCAGGTTCAGATTGAACAGAATATCTAGTTAACAGTGAATATCTTAGACTGTGTGACTTTAAACATTTACATCAGGCTCCTGAAGATCTTTCATTCTTTGGCATATGGAACTGCATTCTGTTTTAAGTGCCATTTGGGAAACTTATTATTATCCCACAACATCTCCTAATAGTTACATCAGAACTACCGGTCGCTGAGGTCTTTAATAGCCTTAATCTAACTCTTATCATTATCTTGCATCATCTAATATCAGTGGGCATTCTATTAGTAAGTTCTGAAAATTCATGACAGCCAGTACTAATAGAGTTTCCTGTGAAACTAGTTATTACACTGATTTATTACTAATTAACATTGCTCCATTAGTTCCCTGCACAATCTCTCAGCTTTTCTTTTAGTTCAAAAAGCAAAGTTGAAAATGATGGCTGAAAATATCCGTAAGTAACAACAATTGTGGAGCCTGTCCTGTGAAAGAGTGAAATAATAGGAAAGAGACTGCAGAGAGAACATATAAAGGTTAGACATGGCATGAGACTTCAATCGGACCCAATTCCCTCCCAGCTAATAAGCAAGTTGATTACTAGTCACTCTGGGATTCATTCCAAACATGCTGGCTAAATGCCAAAGTCACTTAGGTAACAGTGACTCAGTTCCAAACTTTCCCCGATGACTTGTTTACTGTCTCATTTTATCAGGAGATGAAACAAAGAATGACTCACCCTAAAATAATACAGGAGCTCAGTGGTACTGCGCTGCATAATGAACACAACCCACATGCTGCCACGATTGAGGGCCTCCAGGCATTATCATGCACTTTACTTGATTTCAGGCCCACCTTCTCACCATGGTGCAAGATGTGGTCACAGCTACATCCTGCTGTAAGATCTGCTGTCTCCAAGGAGGTGACACAGATAAAGGGACGTCATCTCTGAGAACAATATCTGCCGAATATTCCTGAAAAGGCCTGACGTCAGTCGCCTCACTGCTTTTGCACGTGGCGTTTAAACAATCAACATCGATATTCTCGGGGGCAGCTAAGTGGCTGAAAGTTGTGGAGTTTTCATCGTGGGCTTCCAAAATGGGAGTGTTTACAAACACACGTTTAATCTGCCCATTATTTCCAGGGCAAGATTATTACCAGAAAAAAAATCACAATTCTGATCACAGCTTCTTATTTCCCCAACCAGTGGTCCATTGGGTATAAGTAGCCTGAATGGCAAATCCAAATGTAATGCACAGATCCTCCTAAATTAGACGTCTCAACATTTTCTTTAAAGTCTCCATCAGCAGTTTTAAAAGTAATTGACTACTTTGCTCTTCACCCAGTCATAGCCAGTTCCTCCACAGTCTTCTCTCCAAACTCCTACCTCCAGCCCTTTGCTTGTTTCCTCACTTTTCCAGTGCAGAAGAAAAGATCCTAGACCTGAAACACTGACACTGTTTCTCTCTCCATGGATGCTACCTGACCCACTGAGCACTTCCTGTATTTTCTACTGCACTTTGCCCCTGAAGATTCACATGTTCCTATATGCCTATACTAACACGTGTCCCCTACAATCAATCCCCCCTCCCACCACCACCCACCCGCCTTACATGTTACTCTGGTGTTTGTTTATGTAACAATCTAAGCATAGAAAGCCACTGGAAAATATACAACACGTGCAGCTATTCAATCAATCGCCCCCACACTAATCCCACCTTCCCAGCACTAGATCCATAGTCTTCTATATAGTTACCAGTAGCGACCTCGGATTCCACTTCCAAGCGCCCTAGTAACTCAATGCAAATGTCATTCCTCAGATAAAGCTCGGGCCACTGCAAACTTTTCCTCGAAATTCTTCTGAATGCATTTAAGCATTTGTCTTGTGTCTTGACATTTCAATTATTGATGAAAATTATTTAATGTCACTTTAAAATGTCACTTCCAATGACTGAGCAGCTATTAAAATGCCCAGGAGCACTCTTCCCTGGAAATCAGCCAGACCACATGGGAGGAGGTGGTAGAAGCTCTCAGTGCCATACTAATGAATAGTTAGTCTACTTTCCACCTCAACCCCCAACTAGCTCCCTTTGGATTAAAGATTAAGCACCATAACATTTCAACAGCCT
Source organism: Hemitrygon akajei (assembly GCF_048418815.1). Classification (NCBI taxonomy): domain Eukaryota; kingdom Metazoa; phylum Chordata; class Chondrichthyes; order Myliobatiformes; family Dasyatidae; genus Hemitrygon; species Hemitrygon akajei. Next base: position 149,720,626 of record NC_133133.1, on the reverse strand, counting down.
GATTCCTACAGGCAGGGTAATAAATTTTAAAGGGGGGGGAAAAAAACAGAGAATGCTGGAAACATTCAGCAATCAACTGTAGAAAGGGAAAGAGAGTAATATTTCTGGTTGAAGACCCATCATAAGAACTCATGGTTCACATTTGGACAACTCGGACTGGAAAGGCAGAGGTGAGAGTCGGGACGATTTCGATCGCTCTCCCCCGATGTTCACCTCTCTCCGTGGAGCTGAGGCCGTGAAGCAGCCCCCGGCTGCTGTGGTTCATGTCTGCGAGCTTCGCAGGGATTTGCCCCACGAAAATAATGAACTGAGGCTGAGGCCTTGGGTCTACTCGGTTCTAAGGACTCAATCTGGTTTGGAATGCTGTTGCCCGTTTCTATTGTTTGCATGATTTGTGTTTAGTTTTCACTTTCTCTGCGCACCAAGAGTTGGTCTTTATTTTTTTTAATTGAGTTCTTTCAGGTTGCTGCCTGTAAGAAAACATTCTTTGATAATAAAATGTACTTTGAATCCTTTGAACCTGCCACTGTTTTTGATTTTCAATTACTTTATAAGGTGAGACCTGATTGAATGATTACAGGTGATTCTGTTTATTTATTTTTATACAAAGCAAGAATGATCTCTAAACAACTGCTACACGTAAGGCATTAACCTATTAATACAGTCTGTAAGTGGAATTTGAAATGAGTAAGTGCTCTCACAAATCATTACCCATGTAAAGCAGATGGGTCTGTTTACTCAATAAGACACCAACCTACAAATGTGTTGACAAATGGCTTCATTCTCTGTTGCTTAGGGAGACTGACATTTAAAAGGTTGGTCACAATAAAATCAATGAAGCAGGAGCAAACTATAAAGGGAAATTTGACTAACTGACATATCTTGATGCCTGCGATGTTTCCTCAAAGCAGGAACAAAGGATTTAGAGCTGCAGTTGAGCTCTCATTTGTCACGCTGTCACTGTACATCTCACTGATATCCTTTTATCTCCTCGAGGAAATGTTAATCCATAATGCACGTGAATGAAAGGACATATCTGAGAGACCATCTCCCCCAAAACAGTTTGGAAAAAGAGTACATTCCAAGTACAGCTTGTCATCGTGGCGTTTCATGTTGCTGGCCTGAAAGTTCCAACCTTTGCAACTGACTCTTTGACCTTTTGACCATCAGATCACAAGAAGCAAGGATAGTCAACAACACTTCTGCCATGATCATTCTAGACACTGGTGCTCCACAAGGTTGCACCCTAAGCCCCCTACTCTACTCCCTATATACTCAAGACTGCATGGGCAGATTCTGCTCTAAAGTCTGCAAATGATACCACCATGGTGAGCTGGTTCTCAGATAACGGTGAGTCAGAGTATAGGAAGGAGACTGAGAACGCAGTGTCATGGTGACATGACAATAGCCATGAGCTGGCCAGTGACTTCAGAGAGGGGGCAGTGCACATGGTCCTGTCTATGTGAAAGGATGCTGAGAACTTCATGTTCCCAGGTGTAAACATCATCAATAGCTTGTCCTGGCCCAAACATATTGATGTCACAGTCAGGAAAGCTCACTCGTGCATCTACTTCCTCAGGTGGCTGAAGAACTTCAGCGTGTTTCTGTCGATGTTTATCAATGTACTACAGAAAGCTTTCAGTCTTGATGCATAATGGCTTGGTATGGAACTACTCTGCACATGACTGCAAAGGAACACAGAGAATTATGCACACAGCTCAGCTGTGAATTCTGCCTGCCTTCTGTGGACTCTATCTATACTTCTCATTGTCACAGTAAAGCAGCCAGCAGAGTCAAAGACCCACCCACCCTGGACAATCTCATTCTCTCCCCTCCCACGGGCAGAGATACAGAGGCCTGAAAGCTCATACCACCAGGCTTAAGCCACTGTTATCACAGAGTCTCTTGATTGGACCTCATGTGCAATAGGATGGACAAATGGCCTCATCTACATTGTTATGATCTTGCACTTTACTGTTTACATTCACTGCATTTTTATTGGTTTACCCTATTCTAGCTCAATATATGGTGTAAAGATTTGATCTGTATAAACAGTATGCAAGACAAACAGTATGACTCCTGATGAAGGGTTTCAGCCCGAAATGTCGTCACTACCTCCTCCCACAGATGCTGTCTGGCCCGCTGAGTTCTGCCAGCATTTTGTGTTTTTATGCACAACAAGCTGTTCACTGTATCTTGGTACATGTGACAATAATAAACGGATACCAATACTGTTCTACATGGAGGAGCGAGGAACCTGGGTGTCTCCTGCCTTTCAACTCATTATGTAATGTAACAAGAAATTAATTCACATCACAGCATTTTTCACTTTGGGCAAAATGAATCTGTTTTTGCTATGGATGTGAAAGGGACTATGTTTCCTGCTTTTTGATTCAGGTAAATTCCATCAATAGATGCCTACACTTAGGAAAGCCAACATTATTGTGGGAGTTGATGCTGCCTCTTTCCTATTTTCTCTGACGGTCAGAAGCCCTGATCTAACAGCTGTCAAATATGGTCGTAGAGTCATACAGCACAAAAACAGGTCCTTTGGACCATCTAGTCCATGCTGAACTATTAATCTGCCTAGTCCAATTGACCTGTACCTGGACCATAATCCTCTACACCCTTCCCATGCATATAACTATCCAAATTTCTCTTAAATGTTGAAATCAAACCCAAATCCAGCACTTCCAATGGCAACTCGTTCCACACTCTCATCACCCTCTGCCATGACATTTTCCCCGGCTAGTAATGTAACCCTTTCCCCTTTAATCCCTCTTGCTCTACCACCTCCGAAACTGCTGCCCCTCCTACACCCGTCTCACTAATGACCACAATGTCATAATGCCATGTGTTGATCCATGCCCTAAGCTCACCCATCTTTCTACAACACTCCTTGCATTGACATATACACAATTCAGAACATTACTCCCACTGTGCCCAACCTTTCGATGCTTGACTTTGTCTGAGGTCTTATCAACATCTGTCTCTACAACATCTCCACTAACTGTTCTGACATTTTGTTTCCCAGCTGCCTTCAACTCTAGCTTAACCCCACCCCGTTGCAGCACAAACAAACCTTCTCACTGGGATATCAGCCCCCTCTAGTTGAAGTTCAAACCTTCCTGCCTGGAAGAGAGCCCAATGATCCAATAATCTGTAGGCCTCCTTCCTGCACCACTTCCTTAGCCACATGTTAAACTGTGTTATCTTCCTATTTCTGGTCTCGTTAGCATGAGGCACAGGCAGCAGTCCTGAGATCACAATCCTGGAGGTCCTGTCCTGCGCCTTACCACCTAACTCCCATAAACTTATTTTGCAGCACCTTGTCACATTTCCTGTCATTGACATCAACATTGACCACATCCTCCAGCTGCTCATCCGCCTGTGTTGCGGACTTAATCGGAGACGACCCTGACCTTGGCACCCAGGAGGCAACGTACATTCCGGGAATCTCATTTTTCATGTTTCAGATCGTGTTCAAGATATCCTGCAGTGGGAGGGAGAACAGCCGGAGGTAGCGGTACATATTGGTACCGATAACAGAGGTAGGAAAAGGGAAGAGGTCCTGTAAAAAGACTACAGGGAGTCGGGAAGGAAGTTGAGAAGCAGGACCACAAAGGTAGTAATCTTGGGATTACTGCCTGTGCCACGCAACAGTGAGAGTAGGAACAGAATGAGGCCTTTTCTCCTTGGAGCAAAGGAGGATGAGAGATGGTCTGATAGAGGTGTACAAGATGATGAGAGGCATTGATCATGTGGATAGTCAGAGGCTTTTTCCCAGGGATGAAATGGTTGCCACAAGAGGACACAGGTTCAAGGTGCTGGGGAGTAGGTACAGAGGAGATGTCAGGGGCAGGTTTTTTTTACGCAGAGAGAGGTGAGTGTGTGGAATGGGCTGCCGGCAACAGTGATGGAGGCGGATACAATAGGGTCTTTTAAGAGGCTTTTAGATAGGTACATGGAGCTTAGTAAAATAGAGGCCCATAGGTAAGCCTAGTAATTTCTAAGGTAGGGACATGTTCGGCACAACTTTGTGGGCCGAAGGGCCTGTATTGTGCTGTAGGTTTTCTATGTTTCTATGTAAAGAGACAGAGTCAGTGTCAGAGACCAGGCAGCTATGTTCTTCCCCATCAACAATATCCAAAGCTGTATACCTGTGTTGAGGGGAATAGCCACAGGGGCACTCTGCACTGGCTCTTTCCCCCTCCTGAGCTCACCCGGTTACCTGTGTCCTACACCTTGGGTGTGGCTACCTCCCTGTATGTCCTGTCTATCCCCTCAGCCTGCCGAATGATCCGGAGTTCATCCAGCTTCAGCTCCAACTCCTTAACACGGTCTGTAAGAAGGTGTAGCTGGATGCACTTCTTGCAGTTGTAGTCATTAGGGGCAGAGTTTCCTGACTGAAGCTGCCGAGTTCCAGTAGATGACACAGAATAAGAATCAGAAACCCTGAGCCATGGTAAACTGGTAAGTTATATTAGCATCTTGGTCTATTGCTGTCATATGTACCGAGATCGTGAAAAACTTGTCTTCTATAGCATCCATGCAGATTAGTTTCTTACAATAGTGCACTAGGGTAGTAGAAAGCAAAACAATATCAGACTGCAGAATAAAGGAAGAAAGTTCAGACAGTAACTGTGGTGACCTTCATTTCTATGTCCAAGCAGGAAGTAAACGTGCAACACTTTTTACGGGTGACCAAGTCCTTTAAGAGAAGCATGCCCTACCAACACACAGTTTCACGAATATCCTGAAAAAGAAGCAGAAATAAAATGGGAAACAAAGTTCACACGGCTCAGCTGAGACTGTAGAGCAGAAATTGCTTTCCCTATTGAGAACCACTTGTGAGCTGTCACATGCAAGGCTTATCTGTACCCCAGTTTCTAAGCAACATGAAAAAGCCAGTGCCAATCCAGGAAAATTGCAATTACCGTTGTTCTGAAAGAGAGCAGAGCTATAATAAATAATTTCCTGAACTTTTTCAATAGAAAATTATTGTACAATGTAGATGCAATATTGTCTTTTGTGGAGAAAATGAGAAGATCTCTTGCCAAGAGTGAGCTGTCCAAATTGATCCATTGTTTTCTACAATTTTCATATCCTGATATTTACCCGTTTCTTTTTAAATGTTTGCTACTAAATCTGCTTCTATAAATCACTCATACAAGGCCATTCAATTCTGAAAAACTTATTGAATAAAGGGATTTCACATTATCCCAATACAGTGTATTCCAGTTAATTGGGACACATCAAGACCAGCACTTTTTGGACCAAATAAACTAATGCCCCAATTATCAGGAATTTCGTGGAAATAGTTAAAAAGGTACAAAAAAGACAAGCTACCATTTAACTGAGTAACCAATTGTCTATTTAAATTAAATACAGAACAAATTAGAACACTGCCAATATTACTGCAGTACTATTAAACTGTGTATTAGTTCGTGATGGTTGCCGACAAGAGGAATTCATCAAGACTGTACGCTGGCATGTTCTTTTGAGTAACTTTAAATGAACAAAATCAGCGCAGTCAGACAGTGCAGATAATGGACTGTCTTTATTGCCTTCCTGCATTGCAATCCAAAAATAAATTTCCTGGAATCCTGTGTAGTCACTAGCTCAGGTTCAGTTGCTTCAATTTTCATCACTTTTCTCATCTTCATATTTTCTGCCTTGGTGTCCACCCCCCCCCCCCACATTGCCCCACAAAGCTTTTGATGTTTGCATCCTCCAAATCTTCATTTTCATTGTAACATTCAAGATGATTGTCGATACCTTCAAATTCTACGCAGCTCCTAACTTGCTTAAGTAGTAAAGTTGTTTCATATACGCTCCCAGCCATTTCCGGCATCTCCAAGCCTGAATGTTTGAAACTGCAGTGAGCAAAAAAGCTCTGAATTGTCTTGTTGCTTATTTCTGGTCAATTATCGCTAACAAGCTGCACTACCTATAAAGGGTTAATCCTTGTACTCATTTCCTTGGCTGTTGAAGATGTTAGTAGATTTTCTTCAATTGCTTCCAGAATGTGGTTCACCAACTTGCCGCATTGTAACATCTTTACATTTTTGATCATTCATATGATTCCCATATCCATCGGCTACACCAAGGATGTTGCATTGGCAGTCAGAAATTCCAGCTGGTTGTTTCTCAAACATTCTGCATTAACATGTGCTGCACAATTGCTGCAGAAGAATTTTGCTTGATTTCCACTATAACTCCCTATCCCAACTCACCAGCCATTTCTTAAAGATTTCAGAAGTCATCCACACATTCTTATTAGCCTATCCATTCTTAAAGCATTTATGTTTAATGCTTTCCCCAATAACCAATAATTTATTCTTAACAGTTCCTGACATAGTTGAACAACACAACACAATTATGTGATCCATTGCTTTCTTTGAAACTGATAGTGTTTCATGTTTGTGGCAAAGAGAGCCATCTGGCATGGCACAATAAGAAAGGCCTGTTTCATCATAATTGTAAATATCATCTATATAAAACTTTTGAAGCAAGTCAGGAAGTCTAATAGATCTCCATGTTTCTGCACTTACAGCATCAGCACTACCTTTCCCACTGTGAGCTTCCTTGAAAGGTGATGTCTACATTTCCATCGAGACAACCATCCATCTGTTGCTTTAAAACCTTAGTTAGCTTCTCCGATTTGTTTTTTAATGTTGGTCCACTGATGTGAACACCTCGTCCAGTTACAATGGAAAACCACTGATTGAGGGCCTCTTCAACATCTGGATCCTTACCTTCACGCTTTGGTTTTTGAGATTTTTCCTGTTGTCCCCCACATAATACTCATTCTTTTTGCAGTTCATCTTGCTGATCCATCAAATGCAATTGTAGATTTCTGCAGTCCAGTTATCTCTGCCAGATGATGATGAACGATGCTAGGTGGATGGCTTTAATTTGGTCCAGCAGGGTAATTATTTTTGGCTACTGTCAGATTCGTTTGGGGCATTTTTTCAAGGGTCTCAATTTTTTTAAAGTTAAAATAAATAAAACAAAATGATCAAAAGTCACTTCTTTTTTAATCAGCATCCATTGACCCAAATGGATAACATAACACAAGCACACACAACTGGCACGACTGTTCCCTCTAAGTACAGTATATTATCTAACGGCCACAAAAATGCACGTGACTGACTATCTCCTGCCCCAATTATCCCAAATAAATGAAGGAAATCCTACCAACACACACAAAATGCTGGACAAACTCAACAGGCCAGGCAACAGCTATAGAGAAGATGTTTCTGCCTGAAACATCAACTGTTTACTCTTTTCCATAGATGCTGCCTAGCCTGCTGAGTTCCTCCAGCATTTTGTGTGTATTGCTCAGATTTCCAGCATCTGCAGATTTTCTCTTGTTTGTGAAGGGAATCCTACCTATTTTCTTGATTTGTTTTTGTTCTTTAACCAAATAAGCTGCTTCCCTGATTACCCAATGGGCCAATTAACCAGAATCCACTGTACTTCTGAACTTAAATTTGAAGATTCTGGTTTCAAATCCTGCCCCAGGAAATAATACATCATCGTCATTTTCTCTCAAAAAGTAATGTATTATTTTGAAGACATACAACTGATCTTCTCTTAACCTGTTCTGATACAAAGGGAGTAACTAGTCTGCACTAAGTGTCTGTGCTGATTTTCTTCATCTTAAGAACACGGTAGTGTACACTGGATAAATTCCTCAGTCATTAACTGTTAGGAACTACAGTTTTATAGTTCTGTAATAGTATTAGCAGTGTTCTAATTTGTTCCATATTTCCTTTAAAAACATAATTTGTTACTCAGTTAAACAGTAGTTTGGCTTTTTTTTATACTTCAGCTAATTGGGGCAGCCACTTAATTGGGCCAATATGTACTGGTCCCAAATGTGTCCCAATTAACCAGAATTCACTGTACTTGATAAAGATTTATCATTACTTCTTGTTTGGTTCTCTATTTTTAAGGCCAAGGATCCCAAATATATTTTTTTAAATGAAAATCAAAATAACTACAGATAGAGGAAATCTGAAAAAGAAACTGCAAATGCCCTTTACGTCAGGCATGAAACATTAACTCAGTTTCTTTCCCTAGATGCTGCCTGACCTGTTGAGTGTTTTCAGCATTTACTCCTTCTACATTACAGATTTTAACAACGTTCCCTCACCCTTTTAAAGATGAATGTGCTCTCACTCCCAAAGCATCTGTTTCTGCAACCCTTTACTTTTTCCATTTGGTTCATCTCGTCTTTCTTCATCCTTCCTACAAATATGTATCACTTCACATTTCTCCGTGTTGCATTTAATGCCAAAGTATATTTTATTTACTAAGGTCTGTTACCATGATCCTCATTTGTTCTACAGTCCCACATTGTGCCTCATCTGTACGATCATAAATTATGCTCTGTATTCCTAAGGTCCGAGTCATTCACTTATATCAAAAAAATGACCCCTACCCCAGTTACTGGGGAAGAATTCTGCACACGTGTCTCCAGTCTGAAAAACAACCATTCACCGCTGCTTTCTCCTTTCTATCTCTCAATCAATTATGTATCCATGCAACCTTTAATCTCTTGGGTTATTCTTTGCTGTTCAGTCAACTCTTTTATCAAATACCTTCTAAAATACCACATACACAGCATCAATCAATCCTTTGAAGAAATTAGTCAGGATAGCAGACATGATTCAATTTCAATAAAGCCTTTCTGGGTTTCGTTCATTAACATTTTTCCACATTACTATTAGTTTTATACTGAACAATAGTGCTTCCACCATTTGTATTAGACCAGCTGCCCTGTAAATTCTTTGGTTTAATCTTTTTTTATTAATTTTTTTATGAGTTTCTATAATACAACTACAAAAAAATCAACAAAATGGAGATTTATACAGTGCAAAACAAATGAGTCTAATATATAATTCATAACAATAAGGAAAAAGCACCCAAAATAAAATCATATAAAGTTAATGTCCTCCACACCCTCCCACTACAAAACTCCAATTTCAGTGTTAAAAGAAAAATTAATCAATGTTCGACCCCACAGAGCTGTATATATAAAAAAAGAAAATATAATGCCTACTACCAAAACTATAATGTAATTCACGTAAAGAATGTAAAACTTACAGAGAAAAAAAGCTGAAAGTAAGGGATTAATCTTGGTTTAATCTTGTGTCTGTCTCTAAAAACAGCACCCTGTCCCTACTCAACAGGTTATAATTAGAGCCTCTGAAATATCCACTCTTATTTCTAGTTTGAGTTTGTACGCACTTCTTCACTGTCATCTTTGATGATACCATTATTATTGATCCTCTTATTATTATCTAAAGCTTTGACAAACAATTGTAGATCTGTGGGTTTCATAGAGGATGACACCAGCAAAGCGACCAAGTGAGACGTCCTCCAGACGGTTCACAAGACAACTTCTTTCATGTCTTCTTTTTCTTTCAAATGTGGATGTGCTACTGTTGCAGCCTGAGATCTACATTTTGGTGGTATGCTTTTGGGCGAATTGAGTGATTGGGCACTTGCTGTCTCCGAGAGGCTTCAAGTGAAATATGTAGCCTCGAGGCCAAGAAGCCTGGAGACAGGGCAAGAGCCCACGATAGACTCCACTTCTCACTAATTAAAGCATCGAGGAAGATTGAAATCATTGAAGCAAGTGTGGAAAGTGAGAGGGTGTTCGGCATCTCTACCAGCCTCCCACTCGCTGCTGCCTGAGGGAGGCGTCTGCGTTCGAATTATCCTTCGATGCTGTCAGAAGATAATGCAGGATTTCTGAGTCTTGGGCAATGTTTAACTGACACGATTTGTGGATTGGACTCTGGCATTCACGTTGTCATGCTTTTCTGCTCACTCCTTCTTTCGTCGTTATTTTGGGCCGTTTTGATCGGGGCAGCTTGCAGATAATGAACTGAGGTAGAACCCACATGGAGGGGATTTGATGCTTTCTTTGGGTTCCATGGCTTCCTTTGATCTTTGTTTTGTGGCTGTCTGTGGGAAGACGAATCTCAGGGTTGTCTACTGCATACATACTTTGATAATAAATGTACTTTTGAGTCTTTGAGAGTATATTGACTGGCTGTAATACAGCCTGGTATGGAAATACCAATGCCCTGGAATAGAAAATCCTACAAAGAAAAGTGGATACAGCCCAGTCCATCATGGATAATGCCTTCATCTACATGGAGTGTTGTTGCAGGAAAGCAGCATCCATCATCAGGAACTCGCACCGCCCAGGTCATGCTCTCTTCTCACACTGTCATCAGGAAGAAGGTGCAGGAGCTTCAGGACTCACCCCAGGTACAGAAACAGCTATTACCTCTCAATCATCCAGCTCTTGGACCAAAGGGGACAACTTCAATTCAATTCACTTGCCCCATCACTAACATGTTCCCATAACCTGTGGATTGACTTTCAAGGGCATTTCATTTCATGTTCTCAATATTTATTATTTATTATTATTATTTCCCTTTTTGTATTTGCACAGTTTGTTATATTTTGCACACTGGTTGAATGCCAAATTTTTGCAGTCTTTCATTGATTCTATTATACCCTTGAGGTGGCAATGGTGAATCATCTTCTTGAACTGTCATCCTGGTGAAGGCATTCCAACAGAATGGTTGAGTAAGGAACTGATTCCATGATTGAGACTCAGCAACAATGTAGGTTCGGTCATAAGTTACATCAGATTCATCACTGGTTAAGGGCAATCTCTCTCTCTCTCTCTCTCTCTCTCTCTCTTTGAAATGTTAGCTGTGTGACAGAAGATTCAAGCCTAGTGTGTAATTTAGGAAGTGACAAATGAGTCTCTCTCTCACTCATGCCAGTGAACTTTTGCATATTAATGAAATAGGGTAAATGTCTTCACAGCCATGAGATCACTGGAAGGGTTTGCAGCATCCTTTCAATCTTTTCTGGTTAATAGTCTCGCCTCAAATTCAATCACACATGTAGCTTCTCTCTGAATCTTCTCCAATATATCAAGTTATTATGAAGGGATGGAACAGTACATAATGTTCTGAATTTGAACTGTGCAAGCTTGGGGAAAAAAGCAGCTTTGATATTTGTACCAATAACAGATTCACCTCAGTAGGCAATTACTGATAACTTCAGACTGCTGATAGTTTGACAGATTTATCCCAACATTGAAGATAGATAATCCATTCATAAAAATTGTATTAGCTTTCCAAATTATGTTTATCACAACTTACAAAATTGATATGCAGATGCTTTCAGCAGATCAGGTGTAATGTTGAACTATATCCACTGCCTATGTAGATAGAATACAGTACAGCACAGGGATAGGCCCTTTGCCCATGATGACTGGATGACCATAATGCCAATTTAAATTAATCCCATCTGCTTGCCCACAAACCAGATCCCTTGACTCTCTGCTTCATTATGTACCTCTCCAAATGTCACTATAGTATCTACTTCTACCACTGCTACAGCCCCACCCCCACCCCAGCCACAGCAGTGTGTTCCAGTCATTGACAGCTTTCTCTAAACTTCAAACTTCTCCTTTCGATGTTCCCCTCTTACCTTAAAACTATGCCCTCTAGTATCTGATCTGCCATTTCTACTCTGGGAAAGAAAACTCAGTCTTCCCTATCTCTGCCTCTCAATTGTATAATCTTCTCTCAGCCCCCAATGCTGCTGAGAGAGCAATCCAAGTTTGTCCATTCTCTCCCTGTAGCTAACACTCTCCAATCCAGGCAATGTCCTGGTGAACCATTTCTGCACCAACTCCAAAGCCTCCAAGTTCTTCATGCAATGCGACAACCAGAACGGCACAAAATATTCCAAACATGGCTAAACAAAGTTTTATACAACTTCAATCCTGACTCAGTCATTGCCCTAACCAATGAAGGTAAGCATGCATATACCTTCTTTATCAGTTTATCTACTTGTGTTACCACTTTAAAGAAGCAGTTGACTTGCACTCCAAAATCCCTCTGTAAATGCTCCCAAGGGTCCTGCCATTTGCTGTGCACTTTTCCCTTTACATTTATCCACAATGGATCTATATCTTACTTTATCATTTGACAACGTTCTTCACTATCCACAACACCACCAGATGTTGATTGTTTATTTGCAGTGCGTAAATCAGTGGAAAGGTCAGACTCACGGCCCTGCAAACTGTTTTAATTGCTTCTTTTACAGTTTACAGCAACACATTTCATGCCTACTCTTCTTTGAAGAGAATTCAGCGATATAAAACAATGACACATGTTAATCTTCATTTGTAGGTCATATATATCACGCTGTCCTGTGATTAAGCTTTCCGCAACATTCGTTACCATGACAACTTATTAAATATGGAAAAATATTAAACAAATTCCAATTATGAATGTTATTTTACACATGAATATTGAGGATCCCATTCAAACCATCCAGAACCTATGATCAAAATAAAACCATTCGCTGTTTATAAAGGAGAAAGTGAGAGTGATGACAGATGATTTTCTTCCTAAAGATGCTGACTGGCCTGCAGTGCAATTCCTATATCATATCTATAGCTATACATTGCAGAAAAAAAGGATATTGGCTAAGTGGGACGATCTTTAAAAGTGACATTAGAAGAGTTTAGAACTAGCATGTTTCTATTAGATTGAAGGGTAAGGCTGGCAACATTAGAGAACCTTGGCTGGCGAGGGATATTGAGGGTCTGGTCAGGAAAAAAGTTCAAAGTAAATTTTATTATTGAAGTACATATATGTCATCATATACAACCCTGAGATTCATTTTCCTAGGGCATACTCAGCAAATCTATAGAATAGTAACTATAACAGGTTCAATGAAAGATCAACTAGAGTGCAGAAGACAACAAACTGTACAAATGCAAATATAAATAAATAGCAATAAATAATGAGAACATAAAATAACAAGACAAAGAGTCCTTAAACTGAGATCACTGGTTGTGGAAACATCAGAAATAGAACGAGTGTAGTTATTCCCTTTTGATTAAGAGCCTGATGATTGAGGGGTTGTAACTATTCTTGAACCTAGTGGTCTGAATCTTGAGGCTCTTGTACCTTCTACCTGATGGCAGCAGTAAGAAAAGAGCATGGCCTGGATGGTGAGGATCTTTGATGATGAATGCTGCTTTTCTATGACAAAATGTCAAGTTATTGTGCTCAGTAGTGGGAAGGGCTTTATTCATGATGTACTGGGCCAAATGCACTACCACTTGTAGGATTTTCCATTCAAAGGCGTTGGTGTTCCCATACCAGGCCATGATGCAGCCAATCAATACACTCTCCACAACACATCTTTAGAAGTTTGTCAAAATTTTAGATGTCGTGCTAAATCTCCACAGACTCCTAAGGAAAGAGAAGCATCACTGTGCTTTCTTCACAATTGCGCTTAAGTGCTGGGTTCAGGACAAATCCTCTGAAATAGCAACACCCAGGAATTTAAAGTTGCTAACTCACTCCGCCTCTAATCCTCCAAAGAAAACTGGCTCATGGATCTCTGGTTTCCCACTCCTGGTCTACAATCAGTTTCTTGGTCTTGCTGACATTGAGTAAGAGGTTGTGGTTATGACACCACACAGCCAGATTTTCAGTCTCCCTCCTGTGTGCTGATTCATCACCACCTTTGACTCGGCCCACAACAGTGGTGTCATCAGAAAAATTGAATATAGTATTGGAGCTGAGCTTCGCAACACGGGAGGCAAATATCAGATCTGGGCAGATGGGGTTAAGTGAAAATCTCTTCAAGAGTGTGAAGAGTTATGAGATATCCCTGGCAGATGCAGAAACATCCTAAGATATAGGATATTAAGAATATAAATATGACCCCTTAAGAATATGTGTGGTAATCTACCCATGCACCCATGGGAAAGGGGCAAATTCTTAAATGAATACTTCTCATCGCAAAGAAGGACATGGAAGTTGGTGAGTTCTGGGCAGAAACATTCATACCCTGGAGCATTTCAACATGTTGGAGGAAGAGGTCTCATAGTCTTGAAACACATAAAGATAGACAAATCTCCAGGGCCTGACCAAGTATACTTTGGATGTTATAGGAAGCAAGGGAGGTGATTCCGGGGCTCAAGGAGACTTTTGAATCCTTGTTAGCTACAGATGAGGTAACAGAAGACTGGAAGATAGCTAAAGTTGTGCCTTTATTTAGATGGGACAGCAAATGATAAGCCAGGAACTACAGGCCAGTAAGCCTAACATTAGTTGTGGGAAAGTTACTGAAAATGATTCTGAGAAACAGGATGTATTTGCATTTGGAATAAATTTATACATAATCTACATTTTTAATTATGTTGATTGAAAGGACGAAGACCTCCAGCACTCACTACTGACCGTAAATTTGCACATGCCAACTAAGTAAATTAATTGACCTGACCAAGAGTTTCAGAACAGCTAGCTCAACCCATGAAAAGCTGACAGCTCCAAAATACCCCTTCCTTCAAGTACAGTGGAGAAAGCAAAAGAAATATTTATTATACACCGGGGGGGGGGGGGGGGGCAAATGCTGAAGAAGTAATACAGTTGTTGGCATTAATCACAGGTCTACTTAAAATTAATAGATTTCAACTTCCTGCTAATTCTTCACTTTCCTCAGTCTTTGTTATTGTCATATTTACCAAGATACAGTTAAAAGTATTTGTTTGCATGCCATCCTGAGATTATTCCAGACATATGAACATTGAATAAAAAGAGAAACACAAGGCAGAAAATAGTGTTTCCATTCAAGAGACTGACAACGGCAGGATAGAGGCTGACCTTGAATCCAGCGGGGTATTTGCCCTCAAGCTTTTGTATCTCCCACCCGAGAGGGGAGAAAACTGAATGATTGAGTGGAAGGGGCCCTTGCTGACGTTTGGTGCTTTCCCAAGACCGCAGGAAATGTAGACAGAGTCAATGGAGGGAGAGCTGGTCTGCATGATAGACTGGACTGCGTTCACAACTTTCTGCAATTTCTTGTATCTTGTGGTCATTCATTTCCCCCCCCCCCCATCCTGTTGTTCAAATCCAACACCCCAAGCATTAGTCATTCTGGCCTCTCTCCCTTGGCATATATTCTGTGCCTTCCTACATTTCCCAGAAGTCTAATATCTGCACCTCCACTTCCCTAGTCCCATGTGCCACAGTTGAATGGAATACTGTCCTTTTTCAGGTTAGCAGCATACCTTCAGGGAGTTCCCAGTTACAGTACACAGGAGCTGACAGGCCATAGGCAGAATGGAGGCTGAAGCCTGTCTGATGCATCTGCAACCAAACTTAACAATACCAGAATAAGACAGACCTGATTGCACTGACCAAGCTCACAAAACCTTGACCGCCACGCTACCTAAATGCTGGCATTCTCTGTCATTTTCATTAGTGGAAAATATAGGCCAGAAATATCATCACGTTTTTCTTGTAAAGGAAAATACACCATAATACACTTATACCTCAGTGGCATTGTTCTCCCAGGAGTTTCACTGTTTCATTTAACAATTTTAGCTCAGGCAAGCATTACCATCCTGAGCATGCAGCAAAACGAGGGCAGATGTCAAGAACTACCTCCACCTCGACACAAATGGAAAACCTTGAGATTATTTAAAAGGTTCACTACAGTAAAATTGACACAGAGGGTATAGACATGGTATATCGTTCATCTCCTGTAATGGTACTGGCACTCACCAATCAAACCTGACCAGGCCACACTCAAAACTGACTCAGAAAATGACTGGGCTCGCAGATCACAGAACCTCCTTATGATATGAGTTACCTGTTATTTACAAAGGAGACTATCTACAGTAACTTGGTTCTAAAGCTTTAGCAAAGCAGCAACATTTGGCAACAGTGAGTGATGCAGACCCCTCAGACTTGCTGTAGATGTTCAATGTTTAATAAAAAATGGAGTCTAGCAGAAGAATAGGGAGATGGGCAGCTATCAGCCTTTCCCTCTATAGGACGGAAGCCAAGAGCAGCTGGTACCTGCAGCAACAGCTGTTTTGCTGTGAGACACCAGCTCCTGCACTACAGTCAACGTGACCAGCTGCTGAATGGGGAGAATTGCTTCCTTTCTGTGAAATGTGCTGTGCGGGGCTACATACACCAAGTGTTTCCAGGCAGTCTGGAGCCATATTATTTGGTATCACAAACCGTGGTAGTGTTTCTATATTGTCAACTGGAACACTGAAAATAACTACCGCAGTATCTAGATGCTACACCACTTATATTTGGAATTGTAGAGTTTTGTTCAAAAATCAAGGTTCAACTTTATTCATTCGGAATTAGTTGTGGTGTGTTGGTCACAGCGGGACATATATAAATCAATAAGCTAATAAAATTAGAGGTTAAATTAAGGATATCGCTAAAATGTGCAGAAATAAACAATGTGAACACAATTATAAATAGTGGTTTAAAGTGTCGACAGTGCAGTGGCGGGGTCAACAGACAGGGGGGGTGTGGGTTAGCCATGGCTTCACAACCATGTCACTCTGACAAGTAGCTCTGCTGTGGGATCACAGCGAGTAGTTGCAAGGTCTGATGTATTCTGCTGGGAAAGGCTGGGGGTTAAAGATATGAGGCATTTACCGAGTTCTTGTCGTGCCTTCTCAATAATCTGCCCAGAAAAAAGAAACATTTCCATTTTCTCAGTAAATTCAGGGCACAGCGAAAAGTGACTCCACAATAGAGAAAATACAAACTGTACTGCGGTAAAGGAAGTATTTGTCCACTTAATAAAATTGGGATCATTCAGAAGCTTAACTTTATCGTGTTGTCAGTTTCTAAAAGAGACTGTCAACAAAGACGTGAAGGCTAGTTTCTTTTCAATCATTTAGCGACATTAGACTTTCTCGCTATTCGTTAGCTCTGGTCCATCTCCACTGTGGAGGCGACAGATTCCCACAGGGTGTGGTAGCCACTGCCCTGTGCCCGTGGACCAGTGGCTGCTCGCACACAAACTGACTGGGCAATGCAGTTCCCAGAGTGGGCACCATATTCACACGCCGGGGGGGGGGGTCGCTGCACCAGCAGTTTGGGGGGAGATCCCCAGCTGGTATCGCCCCCTTGGTTTGCAGTGGGTCTGAGGGAGTGCAACACTGCCACGAACGTCAGACAAATCTGTTCAGCGATAAATTATCGGGTTCACCGTCTCCCGGGGCGCGCAATGCCACATCAGAGGCACCGTTGGGCTGGGGCCATTTCCCGCCGTCCTCATCCACAAAATCTGCTGTAACAGGTGGGGAGACACAAGAGGCGAGGCAAGTACATAACCAACACAAACTGTAAATGGGTAATCCCTTCAAATCGTCCCCTTTAATATGCGTGTGTGTGTGTGAGAGAGAGAGAGAGACACACACACACACACAGACTGAGAAAGAAGAGAGATCCCCGTAAAGACTGAACACCTGAAAACACAATGTCCTTCCGAGATTGTCCAAGCCACCAAGGAGAGCTGTTCGTCCCACTCCACGTGTCAATCGCTTTCCAGGAGATGCTCCTTGCCGCATCTCATTAATCCCCTTTAAAGTGCCAAATCCACTCCCGGGTGGATTACGACGCTTGTTAAAGACCGGGGGACCGACGACGGAATCCACACACACAGAAATACATCGCTCACTCACTCTTTCTGCTCGCCATCCTCGCTTGACGTTAAACACACTGAACAGCAGCAAGCGGGGTGATGGAAGCATCCGCGAGTAAAATCTGCATCCCCCCTCCCCAAACCCAGCCATAAACTGCACCGCTTCCCGACACAGCCTTGCGTTTCCAGTGGAAAGCAGGACCAGTCTTCAGCGCGCATTCAATGCACAGTAACCACAAATAAACGTTACATCGAGCAATCTCAGTGAAAACACTCAGTGCAATAAAATAATTAAAGAAACATCCAATAAGGTTACAAAATCCCAGGGCAAATAGGCTGGTTTGCAGTAAAGCAGCGGATATACACAACCATTTAAAGTAAAATACCCGGCTCACAACCTATGATGCTGAAAGACTCTTTCAGATTTCTTTATATTATCTGTTGCCTCACCTTCAGTTCACTATTGTAGTGCCCCCGTGCCCGTCTACAAAAGAGAATGTACGATGGGACTCTCTCCTGTGCACTCCTCTCTACCAGCTCCTATTCACTGCTCTCTCTCTCCACCTCGCCCCCCCCCCCCCCCCACCAAACATACTCACACGCCCGCTCCCCCTCCCCACCCCTCCTCTTTCTCCAACCCCAATGCGAACTGGGAACCTGAACAGTGACTTCATTTCTCTCCCCTCCCTTTTAATCTGTTGGCCAATTGCAGCATGTGCTGGATTATATTATGCACCCTTCCCTGTAGTTCCATCAGCTGTACTAGACAAACATGTATTTTTCACAAAGACACCACAGCCATTTGCTTAGATCTCACCAGCACCTATAGAAAACGAAACATAAAGAGATCATCTGCTCCTTTGCTGCCTAGCTAATGCAACTTGGCACCTGCACTCAGTTGTTCTCAGAATATAAGCAGATATAGTACCATTCAGGGCTGCATTGATTTCTGTAAGAGGGAACTCTGATCTTTTGAAATCATTGCTAACCTCCTTATTTAGAATTTTACTTTCTCCTTTGCCCAGCCAACATTCACCTCCAGTTCTCGCCTACGTACCATCTTTCTGTAGAAAATTATAATTGTAGGATCTGCTGTGCCACATGGCCAAACTACAATTTGCCTAATTTGTCAAAAGTATTAGTTTCAGCCCAATGGCACAGAAAATTTCCCCTAATTTAATTCTTCCTCTCCCCACTTAATGTTATAGAATCACATTAGAATGTTTTATCTTCTCTTTATTGTATTTGCATCACCAAATGTCATAGAGTTATCAGTGGATGCTATCCATTCCTGGCTCTGCAAACTACTCAACAACAATGAATGCACAAGACCATAGGAACAGGTTAAGAACATAGGTTACCTGGCCTGTCAAACTTGCACTACCATAGTCTCAACTCTTCCTCTGGTCCAGTTCTCCATTGCCCTCAATACCCTGATCTTTCAAAGCCAAATCTACTTAACCCAATAAAATGAAAACACTCCACAATCCTCCGGAAATTTGCTGCCCTCTGTGAGTAGATATTCCTATGCACCTCTGTTTTATACGTTCTCTTCTAACCTTGTAACCATGTCCACTTGTTCAAGATTCTCCCACTAATGGAGCCACCTTGAATTCCAACCTGTCATGCCCTCTCAGAATCTAGTATTAAGATCACTCCTTATTCTTGCAACGGCCAAAACTTTTTAGCCTCTTGTGATAGGGCAATCCAGTCATCCCAGGAATTAACCTAGTGAATCTTTTTTGGACTGCCTCCAATGCCAGAATATAATGTTCGACATAAGGCATTGAAAATATTTGCACAGTACTCTAGGCACTGCCTCACTGGTATCAATGGTTTCATTGGGAGGGGTGGGGTTCTAAAAGAAAGTAGATTTGGGCTTTGGGGTATTGTGATCAGGATATTGAGGGCAATGAGGAACTGGATCAGAGGAGGAGTGGAGGCCAGGGCAGGGCAAGTTTGACAGGCCAGGTAATCTGCACTTGTCCCTATTTTCCTATGTTCTTATACAATTGCAAAAATACTTCCTACTGCTTAATTCCAACCCTCTTGCAATGAAAACCATTATGTCATTTGTTTTTCTGAAACCTTTTGAACTTGCCTGGCAAATCAACAAAAGGCTGAGGCAGAATCAATGAAAATACATTGTTCCTTTTGGCCAATAGTTTAGAATCAGAGGACTTGGATTGAAAATAATAAGAATGCAAGCAGGTTGTTTTCCACTGAGGCTGGGAGAGAGTAGAACTAGAGGTCATGGGTTAAGAGTGAAAAATGAAATGTTTAAGGAAACATGAGGGGAACTTCTTTACTCAGAGGGTGGTGAGAATGTGGAAAGAGCTGCCAGCAGAAGACCAAAAGACCACAAGACATAGGAGCAGAATTAGGCCATTCAGCCCATCGAGTCTGCTCCGCCATTCCATCATGGCTGATCTCGGATCCCACTCAACCCCATACATCCGCCTTCTCGCCATGTCCTTTGATGCTGTGACAGATCAGGAAACAATCAATTTCCGCCTTAAATATACGCATGGACTTGGCCTCCACCGCAGTCTGTGGCAGAGCATTCCACAGATTTACTGCTCCCTGGCTAAAAAAATACTCCCTTAACTCTGTTCTAAAGGGTTGCCCCTTGAAATAAATGCCAACATTATACTTGCCTTCTTTAGATAGATAGATAGATAGATACTTTATTCATCCCCATGGGGAAATTCAACTTTTTTTCCAATGTCCCATACACTTGTTGTAGCAAAACTAATTACATACACTACTTAACTCAGTAAAAAATATGATATGCATCTAAAACACTATCTCAAAGAGCATTAATAATAGCTTTTAAAAAGTTCTTAAGTCCTGGCGGTTGAATTGTAAAGCCTAATGGCATTGGGGAGTATTGACCTCTTCATCCTGTCTGAGGAGCATTGCATCGATAGTAACCTGTCGCTGAAACTGCTTCTCTGTCTCTGGATGGTGCTATGTAGAGGATGTTCAGAGTTTTCCATAATTGACCGTAGCCTACTCAGCGCCCTTCGCTCAGCTACCAATGTTAAACTCTCCAGTACTTTGCCCACGACAGAGCCCACCTTCCTTACCAGCTTATTAAGACATGAGGCATCCCTCTTCTTAATGCTTCCTCCCCAACACGCCACCACAAAGAAGAGGGCGCTCTCCACAACTGACCTATAGAACATCTTCAGCATCTCACTACAGACATTGAATGACGCCAACCTTCTAAGGAAGTACAGTCGACTCTGTGCCTTCCTGCACAAGGCATCTGTGTTGGCAGTCCAGTCTAACTTCTCGTCTAACTGTACTCCCAGATACTTGTAGGTCTTAACCTGCTCCACACATTCTCCATTAATGATCACTGGCTCCATATGAGGCCACAGCCTCTACCTTTAAATTAACCCTCTTGGAGTCTTGCATGAGAACACCAAAGTCCCTCTGCACCTCTGATGTTTGAACCTTCTCCCCATTTAGATAATAGTCCGCACTACTATTCTTTTTGCCAAAATGCATTATCGTACATTTCCCAAATGTGAATGCAGTGGTGGATGCAGATTTGATTTCAACATTTAGGAGAAATTTGGATGGGAGAGGTATGGAGGACTATAGTCTGGGTACAGGACGATGGGACTGGGCAGATTAATAGTTCGGGATGGACTAGATGGACCAAAGGGCCTGGTTCTATGCTATACAGAAACTGGGGCCAATGTGATTCATTTTTCTTGCAGTGAGTCATCATGGTGTGGCTTTCACTGCCTGAACAAAAGACAGCAGATACAAAAGGTTCATTTAAAAGTTTATAGTAAATTTATTATCAAAGAACATATATGTCACCATATACAACCCTGAGATATGTTTTATTTCAGGCATACTCAATAAATCCAAGAACTATAATAGAATCGATCCGACTGGTTCAAGAGCTTGATGGCTGAGATCCCGAACCTTGTCAACAGGCATCTTGAAAAGGAACTTGCATAGATGCTCGAGAGACAAAACATCTCAGGATTATGGGAGAGACGGACTGGATTTCTCTTGAAGGGATCTAACATGGGGTCAACAAGCCAAATGGCCTGCTTTGATGCAGGAACAGTGCTCAGATGTATTCTGGTAAGATGGCAGCACACTTGGGCGTGGCAGCCTCAATGGGTCCAACCAGAGGTGTTATTGTCTTTTTGAAACATCTTTCTTACAATCGCAAGACTCTGCAAGACACTTAGAACTTCAAGTACTGCAAGCCTGTGCCAACAGTGAGCTGCTCATCAGCAGAGGAGCTGGAGTTGGTGTGGACAGAGTTGCTGCCTGCTTGGAGTCAGTGCATAAGGGAGTATGCAGTCCAACAGCAGGTGATTGTCTTGGACGTTTTGATTGCAAGACCCTGTTGGACGTTGGTAATGAGGAATGCTGCAAGTCTGGTTCACTGGTTTTATTGGTGGGACTGACTGCAGAGAAGCTGCACGGCCGCAGTTGTGGCATGGACCAGGCCGTGGGTCGCCTGTTTGCAGCTGCCCAGGAGAGAGGTGTTGGAGTCAGTGCACCGAGGCAGTGTGTCACGGCCTCCATGCCTGTGTCGGTGCTGTCTCTGGTGCTCATTCGATGGAGCATAAGCTGGATTGTGTTCATCTGCAGACTGCTGTGATTTGCTCTTACCGACAACATTCACAGACTCAGTCACTTGGGCTATACTGTTTTTTGTGTGTGACTGTATGTTTACTGCTGTTTGATATATGCTATATGTACCTTGTGCTGTGTGGGACTTTTGGTACTGTGCTTTGCACCTTGGCTCCAGAGGTACACTGTTTCAGCTGGGTTTATTCATGGGTATTTATGTATGTTCGAACTTGATCCTTTGCAAATACAAACTCATTTTTATTGTGACCATTTCACGTATCCGAACATCCTACTTTCACACACTCAAAAACATTAATATCTAATGAATACCCTCTACTGTTGCAACATTGAGCATTTTATCGTGGCCCCAGAACTACCTACAAGTCATTGCTTAAACTGGAAATGTTTCATATTATTCGCATTCATAGCTTAGTGAGTAACAGTGTTATTTCTGAATCAAATAGACTTGAGCACATGACAATTCAGAAAATGATGTGTAGGTGTGTATTTTAGATGAGGCATCAGGCCACGGACCCTCTATTTGTCGTCATGGATGTAAAAGATTTCCGGCACTATTTGAAGAAGAGCTGGGAAGCTCCCTTTATCCTGCCCATCAGATTAACTCGTCGTCCATCTTGCAGTGCATAGGAGCAATTCTTGTGCATACTGCAGTGTTTGCTTGCATAATGACATTGACCTTTCCTGAACAGTAGTTTCTTGAAGGTAAAGTGATTTTATGGTATGCTGAGCATGTAAAAGCCTAGCCAAATTCAGTTAAAATTGGATAGTGACTTGGAAGAATATCTCAAGATACTTTAGGAGTAGGCAAAGAAAACAGACAATGGAAAACTAAGAGCAGGGTTAGGTTGAAATGAAAAAAGAGAGTTGTTCATTGGTTCAGTGGTTCCATTTAATACCAGACAATGTATATTGTATACAACCTGAAATTTTTACTCTTTGCAGACATCCACAAAACGGAAAGAAAACCCCAAAGAAAGGACAGAATGTTAGAACCCCAAAGCCCTTTCCCCCTCCCATGCACAAGCAGCAGCAAAACATCTTGTTGTCCCAAAGTTAACTTCTGGAGAATGCCATTCTATACTTCCTTCCAATATGAAAAAATAGCTGTTTGTAACTTGTGTCCGCTTTTTAAATCCTAAACAATTTTATGTCCAGACAGTTACTACCACCAGCCCTTTAGGCTTCATTTTGTCTTACTCAATCAGGAACACAAGATCAATTACACTATCCTCACCAAAACCCTTCATATTGTATACAACCTGAAATTCTTACTCTTTGCAGACATCCACGAAACAGAAGGAACACCCCAAAGAAAGGACAGAATGTTAGAACCCCAAGGCCCTTTCCCCCTCCCATGCACAACCCTTCAAAACAGTCAATCAACAATATTAAATATGATCTACCTTTTGAAAGAATCAGAATGGCTTTTCATTTTTTTTTTTACTTTTGAGGTTGTAGCATGCATTCATTATCTACTTTCCTATTTTGAGTGCAGCCAATTATTTAATAATTCATCTTCATCTGTTTTTTTCCCCTCTCTGATTTTTCATCCACCTCCTACTTCCTTCTTAAGGCAGTCAAAGATGACTTGTTTTTTTTATTTCAGTGGGTCTGATGAGACATGCTCCTACCTACATAGGATCTGCAGACTCTCCGAACGGTGAGGCAGACAGAGCTTAAAGTGGAAGGAAGGTGAATTGCTTGGATTATTGCAGTCACCTACTGTTTTCCCTTGACCTTCAAGTTCTCCTCTTCAGGGTCTAAAACTCAGAAGATTCTGCAGATGCTGCAAGTCCAGAGCAACACACACAAAATGTTGTAGGAATTCAACAGGTTAGACAGCATCTATGAAGAGTCAATCTCCATATCATTAACTGATCTATATTCTAGTGTATTCTTTGATAATTTTCTACACTATCCACAATGCCACCAATTTTTATATTGTCTGTGAACTTACCAACTAACCCATCCATGTTTTCATTAGTGTTTAGTTGAATAAGAGGCAATATAATACTGAGAGGACTGATGGGATGAATGTTGTGTCAGGAAACGTAGAAAAGTCTTGACCCAAAAGCAGAGCAGCAGAGTTGATTTTGTGGTGAGCAATAACTTTTAATGGTGGTTGTCCATCGTATTCGATGATGAGAGGAAACATGTGGGGGAGAGTTTTTAATGAGGAAAAGCTGATGTGCTGAGGCAGTTCCACTCTCTCGACCTCAGAAATCCAGGTCCAGTGGTACGAACAAGCACCACAGACTGGGTCATTCTTCATTGCAGTGGATGATCATAAACTCTTCTGTACCTTATCATGCCCTTCCCCCTCCATGGAGCATTGCACTACCGCCTCCCTGGCCATTGGATCTCACTGTAGATCTCATCCGCCCAATCTACCGGAGCTGACTTTGCGAGTTAGGACAGGCACATCCCTCTCTCACCAGGGAATGAGGCCACTGGCTACCCTCACCTGGTTTAGCTTGCCTTTCGAAGCAGTGTGCCGGGGCATGGCCACTGCAGGTGATGAGTTAGAAACAAGCGGCAGGTAACTCTTATTAGCTGAGTGAAGACTGGGAGGTGCCTGCCTGTGCAAACTTGATATGTTGATTGAATATTAAACTTGTCTCGATCTGACAAATAACTGCAGAGTAAAGGGTTACTCACTTCAGCCTGAGATGAGAGGTATTTCTTAAGACCATAAGATGTAGGAGCCAGAAGTAGGCCATTCAGCCCATCGACTCTGCTCCACCATTCAATCATGGGCTGATCCAATTCTTCCAGTCATCCCCACTCCTCTGCCTTCTCCCCATACCCTTTACTGCCCTGGCTAATCAGGAACATATCTATCTCTGCCTTAAATGCACCCAATGACTTGGCCTCCACAGCTGCTCATGGCAACAAATTCCACAGATTTACCACCTTCTGACTAAAGTAATTTCTCTGCATCTTTGTTCTAAATGAATGTCCTTCAATCCTGAAGTCATGTCCTCTTGTCCTAGAATCCCCTACCATGGGAAATAACTTTGCCATATCTAACCTGTTCACGACTTTTAACATTCAGAATGTTTATATGAGATCCCCTCTCATTCTCCTGAACTCCAAGGAATACAGCCCAAGAGCTGCCAGACATTCCTCATACAGTAATCCTTTCATTCCTGGAGTCACTCTCATGAATCTTCTCTGAACCTTCTCCAATGTCAATATATTCTTTCTAAAATAAGGAGCCCAAAACTGCACACAATACTCCAAGTGTGGTCTCACGAGTGCCTTATAGAGTCTCAACATCACATCCCTACTCTTATATTCTGTACCTCTAGAAATGAATGCCAACATTGCATTCGCCTTCTTCACAACCGACTCAGCCTGGACGTTAACCTTTAGGGTATCCTGCACAAGGACTCCCAAGTCCCTTTGCATCTCTGCATTTTGAATTCTCTCCCCATCTAAAAAAATAGTCTGCCTCTTTATTTCTTCCACCAAAGTGCATGACCATAACATTTTCCATACACTTTCTTCTTTCAGAGGGTCAAGAGTCTTTGAAATTCTTTATCGAAAAGAGTTATTGATGTGGAGACATTAAATACATATATTTTAGGTTGAGACTGGAATTTGAACTGCAAAGAATCAAGGTGTCTGGGGAAAGCATGGCATTGTCAAGATTAGATCAGATCTTACTGAATGGGGGGGTGTCGGTGGGGGAGGGGGTCAGGCTGTAGAGCTGTTTAGTCTGTTCCTGTCCCTGTCCTTATGTTCTTATGTCCTCGATCATTAATCTTAGCATTTGGGTGGGCAGTGTTGTGCCTTGGGGATAGGTTAGTGAAGGAGGTTAGCCTTCCAGGTTGTAGTGTGAGGACCATTCTCTGTAAATTGACAGCAACCACTTCTTTCATAAGGAAAGGTGCAAAATATTTATTTATTGACTCAAACGTTTGCACTATCCCCCCAAGACTATCTCAATGTTGGTCCCTAATCTGCTCCAACCTTTACATTTATATGCTTTTATTTAAACACTTCTCGGTTTTGTTTTGATGTTAGAATTGTAAGAAAGCACATGGCTGATACTATATTGTCAACATTTAGGGACTGGATAAGTAACTGCAGTCTCACTTTGCTGAATACAAGAGGAGAGAAATTAGAGATAGACAGTATGGACAACTGTTTCAAGCCCTTAAAGAAGAGAATAATTCATTATGGTCATGATTACAGAAAAAGTCAGTTATGATATTATCTAAGGTAGTTTCAGTATTGCAAGAAAAGTGGAACCCAGCTTGGAAGAACTTACATTCGCCAATGTATCCCAAAGCAAATTTGCCATCCACTTGTGAAATTCACATTGGCAACTCTTCCTGGTGCTAGACCATGGCACTACCATGCATTTTCTACTCTCACAAATTCACACCACCCCTGTTTGAAATTCAAAGACATCTCTTCCAAAAGCTTATGGTTATCATCTACCGTGCAAATTGTGACAAACCTTCACCATAAACGTCACACTCATTGAATCAAAGGCATTTAATATTTAATACCTGGTTGCTCAACTGTGTCAATTCATTACCAAACAACATCAATACATATCCCCCATTTTGCCTGCCTGCTAATGTATGTTGCAAGTTTTGTTGCCATGACAACACCACGCCTCTGTCGATGATGATGGATCTGTATAGTCAACAATTTTAACACTAAATTATTCAAAGGCATTAAAACCTCAGCAACATGGAGTGTGACTGACTCACTGCTGAAGACAAATCTCACTGAATTACCATCAAACAGTTTGACACTCGTACAGGATAAGAGTCAGAAGTTACATAACTCCATACATACCAGACCTGATGAATTTTGTGTATATGCCACATGCATTCTCTCAGTCTGTACCGGCAGAAATAGGTTTCATTCGGTTATGTACTTGGCAATTTTCCACATAATAATACAATTCCTATTACTCTGGAAGGATCATGCTATTCAATATAATGTAGCTCAGTTCTAGTTCTGGATTTCTGCTTCATGAACGTGACCAAAAGAGTCCCATGATGTATCTCGGCTCGAAACGTCAACTGTTTACTCCTTGCACATAGATGCTGCCTGACCTGCTGAGTTCCTCCAGCATCTTGTGTGTTGCCTGGGATTTCCATTTGTTTTCACAGGACAATCAATCTGTAGTCAAATCACAAACAAGGGAAAATCTGCGGATGCTGGAAATCTGAGCAACACACACAAAATGCTGGAGGAACTCAGCAGGCCAGGCAGCATCTATGGAAAAAAGTACAGTCAACATTTCAGATCGAAACACTTTGGCAGGAAAGATCTGCAGGTTTCACAGATACATTTAATGTCAGAGAAATGTATACAATATACATCCTGAAATGCTTTTTCTTCACAACCATCCACAAAAACAGAGGAGCGCCCCAAAGAATGAATGACAGTTAAATGTTAGAACCCAAAAGCTCCCCCCAGCTCACCCCCCCCCATGTGTAAGCAGCAGCAAAACAACAATCCCCCTACCCCCACCAGCAAAAAAGCATCGGCACCCCCCACCGAGCACTCAAGCGTGCAGCAAAGCATCAATAAAGACACAGACTTGCAGTACGCCAAAGACTACTCGTTCACCTGGTAATTCGGCATATCACAGGCTCTTTCCCTCTCTCCCTAACAGGGGGAAAAGGGGTCTCTGTTTCACAACGAGAGGGGAGTCATAACAAACAACTCGCTGATTTACGATGTTAAAAGTCCATTACATCGCTTTTTCCGAGTTCTGTGCCCAAAGAACTCGAGTCTCTGGGCAGACAGCCAGCAGCCAGCTTGCCACTTTGATCATCCATCTCCCTCCCTCGACACACCAATTTCCTGAAGAGGCGCCAACCTCGAATCCACCCACCTCCAGAGCCACGAAATCCGGGAACTCCAAAGGCGAGCTAATCTTCTAGGCCGTGTCCTTGGTTTATCAAATAATGGCCAGTCATGAAACCTCGAGAGCGGGTCCCATTCCAGCAAAGAACCGAAGTCAGCGTGTAACTCCAGGTCAGGGTCTTCAAAAGAACCCTGAAAGGGAAAAACAGAGATATTAAAGATAAAAATAGAGCTGTTTCCAAAGATGCAAGCAAGGGTGTTGCCATTTGGCGCCATTATCTCCTTAGCTCCACCCACCAGGTTCTGTAGGTTCATAACTGAACTCTTCACATTCTGTGACATTAACCTGATCAGCAATGTCACTGGTTTCTCATTCCAACAATAGTTTAATTCCAATACTTCTCTCATCAGTACTGAGCATACCTATAATTCTTTTGGTCTACTTGAACCAAGTTTATCTTCAATATATTATCCCCTCGTCCATCGGATCAGAACCTGGTTAGTTATTTTCCTTTATAAATCCCTTATTCTCATTTTCTGCACATGTTGGTTTTAAACGAGTCTATGCTCATGTTTCCAAGTCAGCAGTTAAAATGCTTCATCTGAGTGATAATTATATAATGACCCCTCTTTCCAAAAAAGTATCCAGCTATGTGTAAGATCAAATTCTTCTATATGCAGTGAACTGACTGTCATAAGATGAGCGTTGGAAACGGGCCCAAATTCAAAACACAGACACTAAAGTACTAGGGAAAGTGGGACCTGGACAAGGAACTAGGAACCTGGACAAGGACTCCAAGTCAGAGACTGGACAGGGACCCGGAACATGGGTCTTGACTCAGGCTCGGACTCCAGATCCAGGCGAGGACTGAACGTGGCAAGGCAACAGGACTGGACGTGGGGGCAGGACGCAGGATGCCAGGGCTGGATGAGGACACGAAGCTCAGACTTGGTCTTGATCGAGGGAGAGCAGGAACGCAGAGCCTAGGTCGAGGGAGAGCAAAGCAGAAGCGGGGAGAGGCATAGCTGGACACGGACATTAGCTCTGGACGAGAAAAGGACTCAGGGCCTAGGCTATGACTTGGACTTGGACACGGAACCTCCTCCGAGCCTTGGACACGGAACGGAACCTCCTCCGAGCCTTGGACACGGAACGGAACCTCCTCCAAGCCTTGGACTGGAGCAGAGGAACACAGAACACAGAGCCAAGACCCCTTCTTGGGAACAGGACGTAGGGCCGGGGCTTTACACAGAGCCAGGACCCCTCCTTGGGAACAGGACATAGGGCCAGGACTCATACATAGACACCAAACACAGGGACACAAAGAGACAGTTCCAAGCTCAACAACAGATAGTTCCTTCTGTTGGCATGGCAAGACTCTGGTCTCACTCCAGTGGCTGAACTTGACAGCGATACAGGCAAGGACGCAGCGTGGGTAGCCGGCTGGGCTTCAGACCAGGCTACAGAAGGAAGGAAGGGAACAGTCCAGCCTCAGGGTAACAGCAGAGACAGCCTGACTTACCCAACGGAGGCAAGGACAGGAAGGGACAGATCCCACCATAGGGTAACAGCAAGAACAACCTGACTTACCTCACAGAGGCGAGGACAGGATACTGACGAGATGAACCACCAACCACACTCGAACCCAGGGCCACTTATATTCCAGCCCTCAAGACGAGAATCAGGTGCCTATGTTTAAGCCCAAAGGAAACAAGGGACAGCCGGAAGACCCGGAGTCTGGAGTCCACGGAGCAGACCGTGAACCAGAACGCGGACTTCACGGACCGGACCGTGACACTTACTATTGGTATGTACATTCCCGAGTACACGGGATATGTTTTGTCCATTTTATTGATACACAGGTAACAGGAAGGCAGCGGGCAAAACTCATCCCACCCACTTCTGCCAAAACTATGAAGTAATCGCTGTTTCCATGGGCAAGCCTCATTTACGTGCCTGGGCCTGCACTACTTAGCTGCCTCTCTGCAAAGGAAGAAAATCAGCAACGCAGAGGCTGAGTCAACTGCCAGTGAGAGCCTGGGAGGAGATGATCGTTGGATGAGCCAAGAACTGAGTTTACCCCATATCACCCACAGCTCCACACAATCTGGGCTCTATGTCACTCTGATTCATATGCTTACAGCCTGATATACTAGTGCTCAAGCTGAGAAGTGTTCATCGCCCATGAGGAAGAAGGGTAGGGGGTGATTATTTAACGTATATTCTTGAGCTTAAGTATAGAGTGTTGGGCTGGAGGGGGAAGCAGAGAGAAAGAACAACTTTCTCTTTGCTTGGCAATCTCTGATCTATCCTCAACTCCAAACCTCAGTTGCTTCCTTACACACCGCCCCTCTGCACTCTGAATGTTTGCTTGGCACCGTGGCCAAGGAAGCACCCCAGCGACTACTTGCTCAGAAGGCTAAGGAAATTTGACAGGTCCCTGATGACTCACAATTTTCACAGCTCGGTACGGCAGACTCCACTAACAAAAACCACAAGAGATTACAGAGCCCAGTCCCTCACAAAATTCAGCCTCCCTTCAATTGCCTCGGGAACACAGCCAACATAACCAAAGGCCTCTCCCACTCCATCCGTTCGCTCTTCGCCCCTCTCCTGTCAGGACAAAAATACGAAGCGTGAGAGCGCACACCAGGCTCAAGGACGGTTTCTATCCTGCTGTTATCAGAATTTTGAGCAAACCTCTCATACTCTGAAAGATGAAATCTTGACGAGCCTTGCCCTTACCAACCTGCGCTGCAGTTTCTCTACAATTGTAACATTATATTATGCATTCCTTTTTACTTCCTTCACATAGGTATGCATGGAATAGTCTGTCTAAATGGTAATAAAAGCAAATAAAAGCTTTTCACCTTATCTTGGTGGACAACAATAAATCAATTACTAGTTACAAATATGCAATATTAACAGAGGCCAGACTTAAAAATCATTTGGAAGAGAAGGTATTCTCTGCAGATTAAACGTACCACAGATATGACCTTAGATAGGTTGTCCTTAAATGAATTTGCTCAATCAAATGGATAACTGTCAACCTGTGATGTTTTCACTAACATTTTCACTGGCATCCTGCTGCCAATTGAAGGTTCTGAACCCTAATCATTTCTAATTCCTTCTGCATTGGACCTTTTATTGCAGGAGCAGATGAGCATGCTTAGGGGAAAGCTTTTCAGCTCTCTGTACGTTTCAGTCTGTTGCTGCTCGGTCATGATGGAGAGCATTCTTACTGGCTGCATCACCCTCTGGCATGGAGGAGCCATGACACGGGACCAGAAAGTTGTACCAGCCTTTTGAAACATTGAATGTGTGTCTTCAGACTCCTCTACCTCCTCCTTGAAGGTGCCACAAAACGGTGGCAAGCATCATTAAGGACCCCTTCATCCAGGGTGTGCCCTTTTTTCATTGCCACCATCAAGAAGGAGGTAGAGGAGTCTGAAGACACACACTCAATGTTTCAACAACAGCTACTTCCCCCCCCTCCCCGCCATCAATATGGACATTGAACCATGAACACTGTCTCACTATTTTTCCTCTCGTTTTTGCACTACTTATTTAATTTAAATATTTATATACTTATTGGAATTTATAATTCTTTTTAAATTATTAAGCACTGTGATATACTGCTGCCGCAAAACAACAAATTTCACAACATATGACAATGATATTAGACCCGATTCTAATTACATTTCTCCTGTAAATTAAGATTTTTATTTCTTATTTTATTTGAATGTCAAAGAAATTCAGAGAAGCACTTGGGTTATTGTCAGATTAATAAAGAAGTATTCCACCGCACTCAGTCTGACATGCCCGATAAAGCCAAAAGTGACAAGTGTTACTTATACAATTAAGAACAGGCGTCCTGCTGAGCTCTTATTATGTCCCGTGTACGTGCACAAATCTTTCTGAATTCTACACCAGGCAACTACTGAACCAGGACATCTGCTGGAATTTAAATAGTGTTTTAGTGTCAATCGACAGCAGTAATTATAAATGCTACACACAACATAAGACACATAAGCAAATGGAGAAGAAGGTGGAAGTTCAGACATCCACTTCAAAAATCAGAATCTCGCAGTGGCCAGGGTTAATCCCCTGCCGGTGAATATACGGTATGCAGACTGTACTGTCACATATCCTGCAATAACACATGCTATGTTTTATAACTCCAAATCATAAAGCTAACTAAAAAGAAAAAGAAGAGAGTCGGAAATGCAAGTCTAACTTCTTTTACATTAAACGATTTATTATTTTTACAGATAACCCCCCACAATGCACTGTGCAAACAACAAAGAATGTTTAATCAAATACAATATTACTCAAATATTACTGAAATATTAAATACACAACAAACTTCCCTGCTTAGCTATAAACTCCAACTCAATACAGAAGGCATCTTGACTATTTACACAGTAAGCTATATAATACAACTAATGTACAGACATCTACAGCATAGTAAATTTTAAATTATCCCATTCAGGCCTAAGATTTAATCGCTGTGGAGGCTTTTTTACTCTTGAGAGATAGCATCTTTCCTGACAAGGAGGATCACATTACTTGGCGGGTGAGATGTGGCTGTGAAACAGTCTCAGCGTCTGGGGCCTCCTCCGTGGTGTTTGCAGAAGTTGTCTCTGAGAGTGCAGGAAGTGGTTCTGACAGGCCTGGGTCCCTTTCTTTTTCCTTTTTCTCCTTCTGGTTTCTGCATTTTGATCTTGGGAAGGTGCATTTAGTTCACTGGAGCATTCCCTTCTCAATCATCCCACTGCTCCCTTCATGATCTGATTTATCGCTGGAGTGACCAGCGACGACCAGGAATAGACTGGTGGACGGCCATGAACAGTATGGTGTTGACCAGAGAGACAGCTGACAGCTCGGAAAGACAGCTACTCGGGCAGGGAGGGTTAGCAACCCAAGCCACAGCTTCTGTGAGGAAGAAACCCAAACCAGGCTACAGATCATTTAATAGAAACACACCCCCAGTGGAGCCCGAGGGAGGTAGGGGAGAGGATGAGCCCCCCCAATCTGACTGACCCAAGGTTGACGGACCGCAGAAAGGGTAAACTGACTGATGCACCATCAATAACTCACGCTGAGACTTAGGAAGCGAGATATCGGCTTTTATTGACTGGAAGAATAAACAACACTACATCCTGGGGAAAAGAGGGAGAGCAGCAGCCCACAGTCGCCTTTATACAGGGGTCTGTGGGAGGAGCCACAGGAGCAGTCAGCAGGGTCTGTGGGAGGAGCCACAGGAGCAGTCAGACAGGTATATCTAGTTCACCACACTGACGATGAGTGTGGAATGCATTTGTGGGAAGATTGCAAGAACAACTGAGGCCTGAAGATTCACCAGTCCTGGATGAAATGTCTGGTGGGTGAAGCAGCAACACAGCACACAGGGAGCGCACCTGGTGAGACACAGGAGAAGCCAGGCCCGGAGTCTCGCCACAGTGCCCAGAGCCTCCATGTGTTGCAGCAAACCCATATAGATAGAAGGTTTGAATAAAATGGCCACAGACCTGCAAGACGACCGTCTGAGGGCAGTTTGATGAGGATTTCAGCAAGGTGCTGGGCGCGGTAACAAAGGGAAATGTTAAAAGACACTGCAGGCAATGACGACAGTCATAGTACTCAGTACAGCAAATGAGCTCAACCCTGTAATCGAACCATCACCTTTGTGACAGCTGGAGAGCCAACTAGAAGCAAGAGTGAAGCCACTCACAGGGATTCTGACACCCGCAGTTCATGACTGGCCTGGAGAAAGAACTAAAGTTCCCACAGCACATCGTCAAGACCACCTAGAGACCAGACATCCTCCTGGTCTCAGACACAACAAAACACAACATCTTGCCGGAGCTGACAGTGGGAGGATCGTCTGGAGGAGGTCCATGAGAGGAAGTTTTCCAGATACGAGGAACTCGTCAGCAACTGGTGGAGGCAGGGACGGAAGGCAAAGTGCATGCCCGTTGAAGTGGGCTGTTGGAGCATCGCTGGGCAGTCTCGTCACAGAGCCCTCTGCGCACTGGGCATCACTGGCACAAGGAGGCAGAGAGCTATCAGCAACGTTGCAGAGGCCGCAGAGAAAGCCTCAACATGGCTCTGGATGAAGCGAGCAAGTCCACAGGGACCTGCAGCACATGCTATCTGAACACAAGCCGTGGCTTGGGCAAACACGGCTGAGGTGCCTGGGTGAGAATGTCCATTGTTGAAAGATCTGAAACACCAAATGACTTCAGGTTACATCTCTGATGATATTGTCATGACCTCAGCCCCCTCCTTTGTGAGAATCGCAAGAGAGAGAGAGAGAGCCTTACGGTTTGGAATGTGGGCTGGTCGCCCAACAAGACAAAAGCCTTGGACATAGCCATTGTCTTGGGAGACACCTTTGTGGAATAAGGAACTGGCCTATGTGCAAACCCTCAGGGCAATGTGAGATGGGTGATGGGGGAAAGATTGCCTCACCCCCACCCTGATTGACATCTACAACCCTGCCAGTCCAGATAAAAGGTGGGCTGCCGAGGCGGGGCCTCTGACGCACCAAGGAGACACACGAAGGAGACACGATAGCGCTTCCCGTCGGAGCGGGAAGCCATTCTGAAGGAAGCCACGTGCGTTAGATTCCGGATCGGGAGTCTGTGGCTGGACCCAAAAGGAAAAACCGCTTTAACTAACAGCAGGGATTTGCTTCGCAAGGACGACGGGCAAGTGTTCCTTTTCTCTCTCTCCAACACGTGAAATGCCAGCGGTTCCCGAAACGGGGAAGCCTGCAGACTTTGAGTGACTCTTATATTCCATTGGACTCAGTATCCCCTAGACAACGATAGAGCTCATTTTTGATTGATTATTACTACACCTGTGCTTTAGATTGAGTTTTGACGATGTATATGATCTGAATGTTTTGTATTAACCATATGTTTGTGCCCCTTTATAAATAAAACGTTTGAAAATAGTAGCACCAGGCTTCAGCGGACCCCTCTATCTTTGCTGGTAAGTCACCCGGTTACTGGGGAACGTAACAATATGTACAGACCATCATGAGATGTATTCCTCAAAAAAAAATGCCACTACTATACAGACATCTACAGCATAGTAAACTTTAAATTGTCTCATTCAGGCCTAAGATTTAGTCATATGGAGGCTTTTCTACTCTTGTGAGATCACACCTTTCCTGACAAGGGAGGTCACTCTGCTTGTCAGGTGAGACTTGCAGCTGTGGAACAATCTCAGCATCTGGGTCCTCCTCTGTGGTGGTTGTAGAAGATGATTTTGAGACTGCAGGAAATGGTTCTGACAGCACTGGATCCCTTTCCTTACTTTTTCTTATTCTAGTTTCAGCATCTTGATCTAAGTAAGGTGCATTTCTGTTACTTGAGTATTCTCTTATCAATCCTTCTATTGCTCCCTTTACGATCTGATCTCTCCTCTTGGTTTCTTCATCCACAACATCTTCCGATAAATCCTCTGTTTTCGTGTCTCCATTGACTCCTTCCATTCATCCAGCTGGGCTTTGGTCTTTGCATCTACTTTTACATCTACTTTTTGTTTCCCACTTGAAGTTCATGCAATAATCTTTATGCACGCAGAGGAGATTCCAATTCTTGCCGAATGCTTGCAACTTTCCTGAGGGTCCTTGAACTCTATTCCAGCTTAAAACTAAGCCACATTTCACAAGCAACTCTCTGGTTAACATACCAAAAGCTTGGTAAGATATATTGACTACAAAAACTGTTGAATTCGGACTACTACTATGGTCATTTTCACAATTCCTCTGAGCAGCTTGGTCCAGGATGCTTTCCAACTAGATTGGCACCAGCAACTGTTGGCCCTCTGTAGGGCAACAGTTCATTGTATACAGCATGAAGACAACTGTGGAATTGTCTTTACCCTTTCTTAATTTGATTTCAGTTGACTCTATTACGGGGATGTGGCTTGCAAATTGTAGATGGATCTCCAATCAAGTTGTAGCTGTTGCAGCCACTCACGACCCCAGAATACTGGCCCTTCTATTTTTACCACATACAAGCCCCAATGCGGCCAGTTAATTGCTATCCTTCACTGTTGCAAATGTCACTCCCTCAGGGGTTATCCTTTCTTCAGTATAAGCTCTTAGTTGGATGTTTGCACGCTTCAGTTTAGTATCTTCGAAATGCCATTCAAACTCACTTTGTGGAAAGTCTGAAACAGCTGAGCCAGTGTCCAATTTCATTTAGTTAATTTGCCATTCACTTCTGGTGTAAGCCATATTGGGTGTCTCTTGTTAGTTTTCACAATGTAAATTTCAAGGCTACCTAGTCCCAAATCACTTTCATCAATATCAAATATTTCAGCAACAGCATGCAGATTAGTGCTCTTTTTTGAAAGTGCAGCTTGACATTTTAGCTTTTACTTTTCCCTGTGCAGTCTATTTATTTTTGTCTCCCCAACATGATCTTTGTACGTATCCTACTTTGTTTCATTTTCTGCAAGTTTTGCGTTTGAACCTGCACTGGTCTGGTGTATCTGAGCCCCTGCCACAACAGTAACGCAATTTGTTCAGTCAAGCAGGCCTCCAGCTAGATGCTGCAATTTTGTTCACGTTCACTTGCATCCCTGACAGCGTCTCTGCCAGCTTTCTCCATTGATACACCAATTCCAACATCTCTTTTAACTGTGAATTGTCCTTCAGTTAGAAGCCATTTTTAAATGTTTTCTTGTAAGATTCCACAAACTAAACAATCTCTCAAGGCATCATTAACCCCTTCATTGAACTGACAATGCTCTGACAACTTCTTCAGTTCAGCTACATACACAGAAATGGACTCCCCTTCCTTTTGATTCCACTTGGGAAACCAAAAGTGTTCTGCAATCTACAATGGTTTTAGTTCTAAAAGCTCCTGCATTAATTTAATGGCATCAGCAAAACTCAACTTGGCTGGTTTAGTTGGAACACTCAAACATCAATGCAAACTGTATGCCTTTAAACCCAATGCATGCAGCAAAATTGGCACTCACTTCTCCTTGGCTATTCCATTTGCTTTAACAATTCTGCTCAATTCGCTTCATATACAATATCTAGTTACCTCTTGTGAAATCAAATGTGTCAATCTTTCTGATGTTGCCAGTCATTTCGGTTTTTCTTTTACAATTATTATCACCTCGTACTCACTGCTTATGAACCCCTCCAGGTGAGGCAACTCTTCACCTGTGAGTCTGTTGGGCTCATCTATTATATCTGGTGGCCCTGGTGTAGCCTCCTGTATATCTGTGAGACCCGACGTAGATTGGGAGACCGCTTTGCCGAGCACCTCTGCCAGATAAAGCGGGACCTCCCAGTGGCCACCCATTTTAACACCACTTCTCATTCCCATTCCGACATGCCAATCCGTGGGTCCTCTACTGCCGAGATGAGGCCACATTCAGGTTGGAGTAGCAACACCTGATATTCTGTTCGGGTAGCCTCCAAACTGATGGCATGAACATCGATTTCTCAAACTTTCAGTAATGCCCCCACCCCCCTCACCATTCCCATTTCCCTCTCACCTTATCTGTCCATTGCCTCCCTCTGGTGCTCCTTCCCCCCTTTTCTTTCTTCCAAGGCCTTCTGTCCTCTCCTATTAGATTCCCCCTTCTCCAGTCTTGTATCTCTTACACCAAACAACTTCCCAGCTCTACTTCACCCCTCTCCCACCCCTTCCTGGTTTCACCTACCACCTTGTGTTTCTTCCTCCCCTTCCCCCACCTTCTAACTCTGACTCCTCATCTTTTTTTTCTTCAATCCTGATGAAGGGTCTTGGCCTGAAATGTCGACTGTACTTTTTTCCATAGATGCTGCTTGTCCTGCTGAGTCCCTCCAGCATTGTGTGTGTGTTACCTAAAAAACTAGATTTATTTTTACATGTATATTCAATATTAATATATTCTCATGTACAATTATACTTATTATAACTGTACACACTCACACTCACACACACACACACACACACACACACATATATATATATTTATATATGAAGTGTGAAAATTTTCTTTGTGCATAATATTCTTTGTGCAGGGTTGGTCTTTATTTTGTTTAAATTGGATTCTTGCTTTGTGGCTTCCAGTAAGCAAATAAATCACAAGGTTGTATGATTTATACATTCTTTGATAATAAATGTACTTTGAATCTTTAAATATTTCTGTATTTTTTATATCAGATTACTCATGACTACTGGGGCAAAGAAAAGATGTTGGCAATATTTTATTGAGCATCTTGCCCATGGTTTTATTTCACTGCCACAGGACAAAAGGATGCCACTGTGAATAATTTGTATGACCACAGTTTCAAATGGAAGCATGGGCCCATGTAAGCAGAGGAAACACTTGGAGATAGCGCCTAAGGACAAGAAAGACATGAAGCTGGATTACTTCAAAAAAACCATGTGATCATTTTCAATCAAGGCTGACAGTAAAGCAAATGTTTAGTGAGAAAGCAGCTAAGATAGACAAAGGTTGACTTGCATCCTCTGAGATTTCAAACTGAAATGCAATAGCTGGCAAGCCACATACTATAGGTGAATCATTGATTCTGCCTGCAGTTTCTGTTGTAATTTCAACTGTTAGGAATCAGAGCACTTATGAAACTATTCAAACCACCCCCTTGAGTAACTCATCAATATCAAGGCGTATTGATAAAATGTCAGATGATGTGGAAAAACAACTAGTCTAACAACTGCAAGTTAACAAGTTTGCAAATTGATGAAAGCACTTTGTGTGATGATGAAGCCCTTCTGATGACATACATTAGGCTTTTATGTTAAGCAAAATTCAAATGCAGCAAGCAAATGTTCTGGATAGCTAGTGATATTCAAAATAGATTTCCACAGCTCTGGGAGAATGCAAAATTGTTTTTAAATTGGACTTTCCATATCTTATCTAATTGAACGTGGTTTTAGTCAAGCTCTTCACCTGCTGTCAAAAGCTCGTAACCATCTTGATGTTGTGAAAAGAGGTTATCTTCAATTATCTTTAACCGATTTGCAACCAGATATTCAAACACTCGCTAGTTTGCACTAGTAACAAGGATCTCAGAGTGCCCAAAGTAACAATATTAGGCACTTTTTCATTACTGGTTGTAAGAATATTACTGTATATATATTATAAATAATGAATCCTATTCATATACACCTGTAACACTGTATTTAACATATAATAATATCTATAACCTGTAAAACCATAAATATTGACTGTATATTGGAATAATTAGTAGAGCTGACCAAAACAAACTTTAGTAACTAAGGCAGACTATGGAGGGTGGAGGCTACAGAGGTAAACGTAAGTCACAAGTGGGCCACGAGTAGAAAAAGTTTGAGAACCACTGATATAACCACTGGTGTGAATGTGCATCCAACACTGCATTACATTACAGTAATCCTTGCAGTACCAACTTATCAGTGTGAACTTGGAAATCTTGTAAATCTTGTACATCTTATTTTTAAGGTAACTTATTTTTTATTCTTTCTTACTTCTCTTCTAGTAATTATATATCTGTTCGCCTGTAATGCTGCTGTGATGTTATAATTTCCTTCGGGACCAATAAAGTATCTATCTATCTATAATATTTCTCTTAGTTCTGACAAGCACTGGAATTCAGGTCAAGTTATCTAATTCAAATTCAAATATTCAGTGTGATTGAACAACCCAGATAAAATAACTTGATATTTGCAATGCACCCAACTCGGTAGTGTAAATTAATTCAACTTTTAAGTGAATAGATTTATTGTACCTGTTCAATATCAATACATTGTTCTATCACAGCTTGCTTTGATGTATTATATATGGTCAATGCTCTGTCCACTAAACCTTCACATTCCTGCACACAAACCAGACAGCAGTCCAATGTTGTTTGACTCCTGATGCCTTATATAAATATTTATGGTTAAAACCCCCAACTGGTTCTCATCAGATACTATTGTGACTCTTAATACCAGAGCCTGATCAGGCTGACAAACTAAAACCAGTATCAGCTTGAAACCGAGGTTTCACAGGAAAATAAACATGCCATAATTCATTACACAATCAAACAGAACATAATCTTTCTGCGGAGCTGTATGTCTTCCTAAAAAATCAGGTAACTTACAGCTGAAAGAGTATTGAGCGATAGCTCCTTCAGTACAAATGGAACGATAGGCATTGTGGGTGGATCTGAAAATTGCCACCTATGCTTTCATGGTTCAATGCTTTGGAGCAATATTACACTTCAAAACAACACTGTACTGCAAAGAAAGATACTGTCTTTTTGTTTGCTTTCAAGATTATTGCAGAAAATCTGGAAACTGATGAAACTACATCTGGAAAACTGTTCATATATTATGCAGCATGATTTTAACCCTGTATTCTTGTGTATAGGTTAAAATATTTCCCATTTTCCCACTCCCTTTCTGGCCTTGCAGATTCAAGTCAGCAACCTGATTTAGGACATTAACCAACACATTGTGACATAAGAACAGTCTACTATGATCACTACATTCAAATTGGAGAATTCCATTATCAGCAATGCTAACGCATTGTAACACACTATATAGTAACAAGGAGCACCTCATTTATCTGTCATGCTTGACTATTTTCAACCCTTTTAAGATTGAGTCACTAGGTTGTCCTAAGAATGTCTGAATCATCCTGTTAAAGCAGTTAACAATGGGGATATTGGCACTCACTCAGATATTAACCCACGTCCACTAAATTTTCTTTCATTTGTTGACTTATGACTGTGAGGCTAAATACAGCTTCAATGCTATATTAATCTTTGCTAACATTCATGCCTTGGGCCGACCACATGGAGGCGCCAGTCTCTGACACGGCTTCTGCTCCCCTGATTATTAGTTGATTATTTTCATCTGTGCCTTGTTTTGTTTGAATATTGAAGTTCCCTCTGTTTTATTCATCTTTGCTCAGCCTTGAATCTACCTACCCTGTGAGTAATGATTTGTAAGTCCTAGCCAATGCTCTTTACTAAGCAATCTACAAAGTAAAGATCCTTTGTTCAATTCCACACTCATCTTTGGTTTCCCGTGCATTTTGGTCCACCTGGTCCAAGTCTTCCCTGATAATGCACTGGTTAAAGATACAGAACTTCACTATAACAGCCCTAGGTGAAATACAGCCTGGCAACCACCCCTTGTAACAGCAAGACTGGGCCATTGATGGACCCAGGAGAGTTGGAGCATCTCCGATCAGTGCTGG
The DNA here is from genome assembly GCF_048418815.1 of Hemitrygon akajei. Lineage (NCBI taxonomy): Eukaryota > Metazoa > Chordata > Chondrichthyes > Myliobatiformes > Dasyatidae > Hemitrygon > Hemitrygon akajei. The sequence goes on along the minus strand of NC_133133.1, from coordinate 149,679,417 downwards.
CCAGCCAGGATGTCACGGTGATTACACATGAGTATATATGCTATCAGATCTCAACTCCTCTGCAGATGCTCAGCAAGATCATCCTGCTCAGCCAGCAAACACCTGGGGCTACCCCAACTCCTGAGTTTCCAGCCAACGTAGAGGTAACACCTGCTAGTCCTGTTGTGGTTCCCCACAGTTCCTATGGTGGCACTCTGAATGTGCCAGCACCCAAGAAATTTGATGGCAACCCAGGGACATATAGAGGGTTTCCTATGCAGTATTCTCTTGCTTGCAAGCTGCAACCCACGCGTTCCCCTCTGACCACCGCGAAGTAGTCCATATTGTCTCTCCTCCGGCACAGGTCTCGTTTGGGTTGTGGCACTCTGGGAGAAGAACTCTCCAGGTTCTGCAGATGTATTCCTCTTCACAAGGTAGATGAAGAAGGTGTCCGACAACCCAGTCAGTGGTCAAGAGGAGGCCGACTGACTCCTACAACTTTGTCAGAGCACCTGTAGTGAGACTGACTTTGCAATTGAGTTCAAGTTCAAGCTTAATTGTCATTCAACCATTATTAAATACCAATGCATACAGCCAAACGAAACTTCACTCTTCTTAACAATGAACCAATTCCACAACCTATGAACTCATTTTCAAGCATTCGAAGACTGATGTTCTCAGTATTATTTATTCACTTATTTATTTATTATTATTATTGTATTTGTTCAGTTTGTCTTCTTTTGTTCATTGCTTTTTTGTCAGTCCTTGTGTGTAGTTTTTCATGGATTCGTTGTTCTACTGTGTATGTCTACAAGAAAATGAATCTCATGGTGGTATATGGTGACATATCTGTGCTTGGATGATAAATTTACTTTGAACTTTGATGGTTTAAACCTCAAAATAGATAGCTCAATTAGTTCTGCCATGCATCATTTTATTTTATTTACTGTCCAGTGTGCTGCTCGCACAGGGCAGCAATGAAGGTCTTCCATTTCCAGTGGTCGTTTTGCCAGTAGCTTCCTCTCAGTTTTCACAACTGTCAAGCATGCAAGTCCCAGGCGGAGACTCAGGAATACCATCGAACTCAGATGTAGAAGGATTCTTCATTGCAGATTCCATAACGATTTTGTTTTACCAGTCAGGGGTGTTAGTCCTGAGCTGAACCTAGTGGACCGCTCTTAGCCTGGTCACTACCTTTTTGACCTGTTCGGCATGGGTGACCCTACCAAGAGCCAAAGCTTAGAGTCCTTAGGCCAGCCAGCATTGTTCTCTGGGTCATTGAGGCACACAAGCCTCCAATCCATGACAAGGTAGTGGCCCTCTTGGAGGAAAGGTGGGTTTAGTTAAGTTCAAACTGACGACATTGAGAGCTTAACTGAATCCAATAACAGGTGTAAGAAGCGAACTGGCTGCTAGAGGTTAGTAAATAAGATTAAAATATTATCCAGATAAACATAATCATATTTCATGATCCTTAATAATAGTACATCTCCCTGAGAAATTAGGACTCCATGGGAAAAGTTATTTCTTTGCAAGTAATTAAAGAGAATAAAGATCATTTTAGATTAAAAGAAGTTTATGATGTTGCCAAAAAGGATAGCAAACTTGAGGATTGGAATGGTATTAGAAAGCAACAATGAGAGCAAATTGAGCAATTAAAGTTGCAAGCCCTTTAAAACAATGGAAAAAGAAAGAAAGGGTAAGGGAAACAAACCTTGGTTCTGTAGGCACAAAGACAGCACAATTAACAAAGGGAAATAAAGAAACAACAGAGACATCAAATATTTGTATCTGTCATACCTCTAGAAGCTGCAATTAACATTGCAAAAGTTAAAAGGAACCAAGGGTTTAAACCACTAAGTAGCCAAGTAAGTAAAATCACTGATAAGAAAGCACAAGGGATGAAAATTAGACAAATTCTCTGGATCCTGTCAAAGAGAGATGGTTACAACTTTGTAGGGCTAGGATCAAATCATTAATACACTGAAATGTACATCAACCACCTACTTTACTATGATCAGATCAAATGATTAATAATAATGGGTGGTATTCAGCATCAGGAATACTGAGCCAAATGGGCCATTTGCAATGCAGTCCCATTGCCTTTGATTCAAAATGCAACCAGGCGACTCTATTTTCTTTAAAATTAAGAATTTCCAGGATTTAGTTGCAAGAATGTTTTTTTGGGGCTAGCAAATAACTTCAGCAATTGGCTTCACCCAGATCCGAATGTGATCTGCAGATTAAATCTAAAATACAGCTCTGAACAATGGGTTTCTAAGAACCGAGAACCACAGTTAATCATAAGACCAGACAATGCTGCTTTAAATGTGTCATTTGGGTGTCTGAAGTGTGGGTGTGAAGAAGGAGATGTGTGGTGGTGTGTAGTTCAAAGGAAACATTGCAAATACGGAATTATCCTGAATTATCCTTTAAAATATCATGTAGCATTGGGTCAAGCAGACCTCCTCCCTTCGAAAGAGTTTCTATATGAAGCTTGCTGTGTCTCATTTTGTCCAATAAAAAGACTGCTTCATATCTACCAGTACTCCTCTCTGGTGACTTTGTTTGCACGACAACATTAGTCATAACCTGACTTCTTACACCACAAGACAATGGGTTATTGATCTGGCCAGTGAGTTATACTTTAGGTTGTGGTACATGCAATGTATATAAATAAATGACCTATATACAACTTTCTTTCACATAGGCGCAACCATTTTGTGGAAAGTGGTATACACAAGGTACAAATGTTTTAGCAGTTCACCAGATCTCTTGGTGATTTCAATTGAAGTAAATAAACACATAGGTATCACATCTGACCTTGTGTCCAAAGTGGAAATAGCTTTAACTAATGCTCAAGAATTTCATTGACTGCAAGGTCCAATTATGGTAGTTTACAATCAAAGAGCACTAGTGAAGATTACAGTTTTACAGAAGATTATGAGGCATCTGGGTGAGATTTGGGCAACATCTCCTCATTCTGAAACCTAGTGACGTGATTTCCTCACAGAAGATAGCCTTTCATTGTAGAAAGCTCCGTGAGAAGTAATTCTGCCCAGTACAGGAACCGTTGAGCATAATAGAGCATTGACCATGCATGTAATGTTATGTACCATCAGTGTCAATGAAAAGTAGGATAACTTCAAGAGTGGGTCAGCTTTCAAGAGAAAACAAATAAGATATAATGTAAATGCACTGGGATGAGCATCAACACAGCAGCAAATTGCTCAATAATGGGTAAGTTCAACCAAATACTAGAAGTAGAGGACATTAAACTTGAAAACATACTTAGGGGAAGTGTTAAACACTTTAACCTTGATTCAATTTTTTTTGCACATCTCAGCAGTCAACAAATAGGACTGGAAAGACATGTTTGTACCAATGCTTTAAACTCATATGTATTTGGAGCTTGTAGAGAAGTTCCTGGATATCTACACAGCTTTTAGACTCTATTGCCCATACTCATATCATCAAGATAAAAACAGTTTACTGGTAGCATCATTCTGATGCATATCCATTGAAGAACTAGGTGGAACAAGAGTTAAATAAACTAGAATGAAATGGAAGTCTACAGCAGGCCAGAGTAATTGTAATACTTCTAAGATTGTTTGAATATATGGTGTGTGCATGATGACATTAAACTTTGCAATTAATTACATCTGTACTATTACCTACCTCACAAATCTGACACCAAACTTCAATACATCTTCCATATGTATATGATCAGCTTGTATGTCAAAAGGAAAGTCAGCTATATTAGACAATTAAAACAACTCCAGCAGTGCATTCCAGGCATTTCGACGGACTTGGAGTCCGCTGCAGTCAGGTCACTTTTAGTGTGTGCTGCGTCTGCGAGGCTGAGTCGGGCGGCGCCGTGGAAGTCCATAGCGGGGGTATTCCCTTCTGCCGCCGGCGTGGGATGGCGAGTCTGTCGGGACCCTGAGGATTTGTGGAAACTGTGTGGTGGTTTCTTCTGAACCTATAGTCTTTTAACATCTTTGGACTATTTTTACTGTGCCCATGGTCTGTTTTTTTTATCAATTATGCTATTGTTTGCACTGTTGTAACTATATGTTGTAAATATGTGGTTTTGTGCAGGTCTTGTAGCTTTAGTTTTTGGACTTGTTTTTCTGATGGGATTGGAACTCCTTTCCGGGGAACGCGCTAAGATGGTAGCTCGATATTAATACGCAGCAGCCTCTCCGGACTCTGGATTGGGGATTGCCAAACGTTATGTGGATTTTCTAGTGTAGTCTGTTTTGTCATGTGTTTTTGTGGTATCATTCTGAAGGAATGTTGTCTCATTGTTTAACTGCATTGCATTTGTGGATTCTAAATGACAATAAACTGAATCTGAATCTGAATCTGAATTTACCATTCTCTGAAATCGCCACTGAACTTTCCTCTAAGTGTGGTCTAACCAGAGTTTTAAAGTTCAAAATTCAGAGTTAATTTATTATCAAAGTACATACAATATATGTCACTTTATATAACCCTGAGATTCATTTTCATGTGTGCATTCACAGTAAATACAAAGAAACCCAATAGGATCAATGAAAAACTACAAAGACAGACACACGACCAATGTGCAAAAGCCATAAAGAAAAACAAAATAATAATATAAATATAAAAATAAATAAATATTGAAAACGTGAGTTGTGAGTCTCTAGGTTGTGGAATTCGTTCAATGTTGGGGTGAGTAAAGTTATCTACTCTGGTTCAGGAGGCTGATGGTTGAGAGGTAATAATTGTTTATGAACCTGGTGGTGTGGGTCCTGAGGCTCCTGTACCTTCTTCCTGATGATAGCAGTGAGAACTGATCATGACCTGGATGGCAGGGGTCCTTAATGATGGAGGCTATTTTCTTGCAAAAGCAGTCTATGTAGAGGTGTCCAATGGTGAGGAGGACTTCACTTCTGATGGACTGGGAACTATCCACTACTTTCTGTAGGATTTACCATTTAAGGCCATTGGTGTTTCCATACCAGGTTGTGATGCAATCAGTCACTATACTCTCCACAACACACATCTACAATAACTAGTTTGATAAAGATTTAGATGTCATGTGGAATCTTCGCAAACTTCTAAGGAAGTAGAGGTGCTGCCATGCTTTCTTCCTAATTGCACTTACGTGTTGGCTCAGATCCTCTGAAATGATAAAATCGAGGAACTTAAAGATGCTGACCCTCTCCACCTCTGATCCCCTGATAAAGACTGGCTCATGAACCTCCAGTTTCTACTTCCTGAAGTCAATAATCAGCTCCTTGGTCTTGCTGACATTAAGTGAGAGATTGTTGTTGTGGCCCCACTCAGTCAGATTTTCAGTCTCCCTCCCATATGCTGATTTGTCACCACCTGGAAGATCTAAGAGACTCAGCAGACCTACTGCATATATTATTCTCCAAATATCATACGTATTTTATACCTGAATATGTGACCCTCTCTTCAAAAGCAGGAAAGCACTGTGGCATATGTGTTTTATGGCACATGCAGTCGAGTGGAGGAAGCTGAATGAACAGGAAACATTTGTTTTAGCAGTTCTCCATGTCTCCTGGTGTTTCATTATAATCAGGCATTTAATATCTCACATAAACTTTACATTATGTACTTCAAGCCAAGCCACATGCTGTAAATTTATGCAATTCTCCCTGCCATCCCAAACTGGAGTTATGGGTTTCCATTTTTTAGTTATTGTCACAGATTCTCATTCTAATCAGATGACAAGGTTGATTGAACAACTTACGCAAGGAAATCTGATCGGCCAATTTTATGCTTCCAGTTTCTTCCTATGAATCTGCGGTCCAATCATCATAGACGGCACAATTTTGTCATCCCCTTTCAAAAAGCATTATAACCAAGAAAAAAAGAAATGCAGGTTCATGAAGATGATTCCTGGGAAGAGACAAGTGGCCAAAATCAGAATAAAAAGTTAAAATTTTCACAGGCTTGCAAGGATTATTTGCATGAATGCTGTTTCCAAAAGTTAGTAAAATATTGTAATGATTGACTAAATTTAGGATTGGTATTAGTGATACAGATAATTAGAAGCTTTTATTTTTGAAAAGGATTATAGATTGCAAAGTCCATTACAGGAAAGAACTATTGAAAATTATTACGGCATTTTAGGTAATAAGTAATTAAAGAAAAAAGAGCAGAGAGATCAAAAGACTGCAGCAGGCAGCATGGGGCAAACATTCTTGGCAACCATTCGGAAGCAGCTTGGCCTCTCTATTAGTGTCCAAGAGATTAAATTGATGATCCCTTATCATTGAGTTTCAAAAATAAGGGAAGTCTGGTGCTTTCACTGTATTTATGATAATGAAAAGAACTTTATACAATTTTGCCCCAGCCTTTTCTGCTCTGGTAGAATTAGTCCCAATGTCTCAAAACTCTGCAACAAATGGAGATAAAATGTCTTTTATATAACAGACACAACTGCACACAGTGCTCCAACATTGCCTTTATGAAGCTCTGTAAATCATTGTGACTTCAATACTCCTGTATTTTATGCCTTTGTTTAGATAAAACAAACTATCAGCTTTTTGTGATTCCATTTGCCTGAAATTGCATTTTCAGGGATAATGTACTTGAATTCAACTTTCAAATCTTTCTATTTATCCGCAGTTTTCGACATATATTTCATTAGATATTCCAAAGTCTGCTGGCCCCTACTGCAAACATTATTAAGTATCAGGAAATTCATTATTTCTGTATTTTCAATCCATAAACCAATCATCATAGAATCTGTGTTAGAATACCTTTATGTTTAATACACATTCACGGGAAGCAGAGAGCAACGTAGTTCTGACTAAAGTTAGGGGACTGATTGCTATTTTCTGCATCGACTAGAGAGAGTCCTGAAGAATAAAACCCACAGGATTGCAAAGGAACTTGACGTGGGAGGGAAGAGATCCACTTTCTGTGGTGGTTCACATGGGGGCATTGAAACAGAAATAGGATCAGAGAGTTCAGCTGAAGTAGTGTAAGCAGCCTGAGTTGAAATTAAAAAGCAGAGCTGTAAAATTAATCAACTCTGGGTTACTAACCAAACCATACATAAAATAACACAGCTGACAAAGGTCCAAGAGTTGAATGCTTGGCTCGAAGACTGGTGTGAAAGAAATAGGTTCACCTCACGCTGTGGTATACCCGTGGTGGGGAAAGGAGGGGGTCATTGTGGGTTTACAGAAAGCAGTCAGTCATGTATGACTGATCTAATAGAGCTTTTTTGAAATTGTAACTAGCAAAGAAGGGGGAGCAGAGAACAGGCCATGCTTGGATGAGAACATGAACCAATCATCATAGAGGGATCAGAGTGGAGAGAGTGAGCAATTTCAAGTTCCTGGGTCTCAAGATCATTGAGGACCTAACCTGGTCCCAACATATTGATGCAGCTATAAAGAAGGCAAGACAGCAGCTACAGTATATTTCATTAGGAGCTTGAGGAGGTTTGGTTTGTCACTTAAGACACTCGAAAATTTTAGTCAGTTCCATCTTGGGTACTAGCCTCCATCGTATCCAAGACATCTTCAAGGACTGGTGCCTCAGAAAAGCAGCGTCCATTATTAAGGACTCCTATCACCCAGGACATGCCCTCTTCTCATTGTTACCACGAGGGAGGAGGTACAGAAGCCTGAAGGCATGCACTCAGTGATTCAGGAACAGCTTCTTCCCCTCTGCCATCCGATTTCTAAATGGACTTTGAACCCGTGAAGACTACCTCAATTTTTATATTATTTGTTTTTAATTATTTTTAGTATAACTATTTAATATGTGCATATATACTTACTGTAATTGACTTAATTTTTTTGTTCTATGTTACCACGTATTTCATTGTTCTTCTACCGCTAAGTTAACAAATTTCACAACATATGCCAGTGATATAAAACCTGATTCTGAATTTGCGAAGGACAAGAGTCCTAACAAATTAATTAACTGTAAAGCAGTGGTTCCCAAAGTAGGCAATATGCCCCCATCCCCCGAGGGCAGTGGGAGTTTCTAAGGGGGCGATAAAAATGAAGGGGTGGTGCGGGGCCACTCAGTAACAAACAGGGCAGCTGAGGGATTACAGGCTTAATTTAAGAAATGAATTACTTATTACATGCATTTGATCCTCAGTGCCTCATAAATGATTACATTTGCATCAGTCTTCACTGTGGAAGACACAGCAGTATGCCTGATGTTGCAGTGTGTGAAGGAAGAGAAGAGAGTGCAGTTACTCTTACAAGGGAGAAGGTGCTCAAAAAGCTGAAAGACCTAAAGGTATAAAAGTCCCCCGGATCAGATGAACTGCACCCTAGGGTTCTGAAAGAGGTAGCGTTAGAGATTGCAGTTCGCCTCCTGCTCAAAGTCAGAGATTCAGCCTTCAGATCTGGAGACCGGGAGGCTTACAGCTCAGCCAGAGCCAACCTGAGGAGGGAAATCTCTCAGGCTAAGCACACATACAAACAGAAAATCAAGGAGCATTTCAACTCCTCAGACCCCCGGCGCATGTGGCGACATACAGATTATTACAGACTTCAAACCACCTAGTACTGTGCCCCCTTCCAGCTCTGCTTCCCTCCCTGATGAGCTCAATTACTTCTACGCTCACTTTGACCGAGGGAACAAGGAGGTCACCCTCAAAGCAGATCTCCCACCCGGTGAACTGCCTCTCTCACTTTCCACCTCTGATGTTTGCGCCACCCTGAGCAGGGTGAATATACGGAAGGCAGCTAGTCCGGATGGAATACCTGGCCGTGTGCTCAGAGTCTGTGCAGGGCAGTTGGCCAGGGTCTTCACGGACATTTTCAATCTGTCCCTGGCCCAGGCAGTTGTCCGCACAAGCTTCAAGATTGCCACCATCGTGCCAGTGCCGAAGCATTCCACTGCCACGGGCCTGAGTGACTTCCGCCCAGTTGCACTCACCCCCATCATTGCAAAGTGCTTTGAGAGACTGGTTCTATCACATCTGAAATCCTGTCTGCCCACTACCCTGGACCCCCATCAATTTGCCTATCCCACCAACAGGTCAACCTCTCCTCCTCCACTCTCATCCTGAACACCGGCGTACCTCAAGGCTGTGTGCTGAGCCCTCTTCTGTACTCCCTTTTCACCTATGACTGCATTCCTGTACATGGTTCTAACTCCATAATCAAGTTCGCAGACGACACCACGGTGGTTGGCCTGGTCAAAGAGGTTGACGAGACGGCCTACAGGGACGAGGTCCAGCACTTGGCTGCGTGGTGTGCCAACAACAACCTGGCTCTTAACACCCAGAAGACCAAGGAGATCATTGTGGACTTCAGGCATGCTAGGAGCCACACTCACGTCCCCATCTACAACAATGGAGCCGTAGTGGAGCGTGTATCAAGCTTCATATTCCTTGGTGTCCACATTTCTGATGATCTCGCCTGGTCCATCCTGATCAAAAAGGTGCAGTGCCTTTATTTCCTGCGGAGCATCTAGATAGCTCACCTCTGTCCCAGGATACTGACGGATTCTACTGCTGTACCATTGAGAGCATACTCACCAACTGCATCTCAGTGTGACATGGCAATTGTGCTGTATCAGACTGCAAAGCACTCCAGCGTGTGGTAAAAACTGCCCAGCGAGTTATCGGCACCCAGTTGCCCACCATTGAGAACATCTATCATAAACGCTGCCTGGTCAGGGCGAAAAGCATTATCAAGGATAACCATGGATTTTTTACTCTCCTCCCATCCGGTACACACTACAGAAGCCTCCACTCCTGCACCAGCAGGCACAGGAAGAGCTTCTTCCCTGAGGCTGTGACCCTGCTGAACCTCACATCACAGCGCTAAGCAGTATTGCACCCATATTGGACTGTCTCAGTACTTCTATATTCATGTGCTGTAGCACTTACCTTTTATTCACAGTTATTTTGTAAATAACACTACTCTTTGCATTTCTGGTTAGATGCATGTGCAGAAGTTCGCTGATGACATGGCCATAGTGGGGTGTGTCAGGAATGGACAGGAGGAGGAGTATAGGAAACTGATACAGGACTTTGTGATATGGTGCAACTCAAACTACCTGCGTCTCAATATCACCAAGACCAAGGAGATGGTGGTGGACTTTAGGAGATCTAGGCCTCATATGGAGCCAGTGATCATTAATGGAGAATGTGTGGAGCAGGTTAAGACCTACAAGTATCTGGGAGTACAGTTAGACGAGAAGCTTGACTGGACTGCCAACACAGATGCCTTGTGCAGGAAGGCACAGAGTCGACTGTACTTCCTAAGAAGGTTGGCGTCATTCAATGTCTGTAGTGAGATGCTGAAGATGTTCTATAGGTCAGTTGTGGAGAGCGCCCTCTTCTTTGTGGTGGCGTGTTGGGGAGGAAGCATTAAGAAGAGGGACGCCTCACATCTTAATAAGCTGGTAAGGAAGGCGGGCTCTGTCGTGGGCAAAGTACTGGAGAGTTTAACATCGGTAGCTGAGCGAAGGGCGCTGAGTAGGCTACGGTCAATTATGGATAACTCTGAACATCCTCTACATAGCACCATCCAGAGACAGAGAAGCAGTTTCAGTGACAGGTTACTATCGATACAATGCTCCTCAGACAGGATGAAGAGGTCAATACTCCCCAATGCCATTAGGCTTTACAATTCTACCGCCAGGACTTAAGAACTTTTTAAAAGCTATTATTAATGCTTTTTGAGATGGTGATTTAGATGCATATCATATTTTTTTACTGAGTTAAGTATTGTATGTAATTAGTTTTGCTACAACAAGTGTATGGGACATTGGAAAAAAAGTTGAATTTCCCCATGGGGATGAATAAAGTATCTATCTATCTATCTATCTATCTATCTTCATTTGGCTTTGTATCTGTACTCGGCACAATTACAATAAAGTTGAATCTAATCTAATCTAAAATCTAATTAGAAATGATCTTTCAAAAATCATTGGACTCTGATGTAGTGCCAGTGGACCGGAAAATTGCAAATGCCAGTCCATTCTTTAAGAAAGGAGGAAGGCAACAGAAAAGAATTTACAGTATAGACCAGTTAGCTTGACCTCAGTGGTTGGGAAGATGTTAAGAATCAATTGTTAAGGATGTGGTGATGGAGCACTTAGTAACACAGGACAAGATAGTACAAAGTCAGCATGGTTTCCTTCTGGGAAAATCCTGCCTGACGAGCCTGTTGGAATTCTTTGAGGAGATTACAAGTAGGATAGATAAAGGGGATGCAGTGAATGTTGTATATCTGGTCTTTCAGAAGACTTTGACAAGGTGCCACAAAGTAGGCTACTTACCAAGATAAGAGCCCATGGTATTACAGGAAAGTTACTAACATGGCAGCAAGTGGAAATAAAAGGATCCTTTTCTGGTTGGCTGCTATTGGGTAATAGTGTTCGACAAGGGTCGGTGTTGGGACTGATTCTTTTTATGCTGTATATACCGTAAATGCTTTAAGTGACGGAATGCATGGCTTTGTTGTCAAGTTTGCAGATGATACGAAGATTGGTGGAGGGGCAGGTAGTGTTGCGGAAACAGGTAGGATGCAGAAGAACTTAGATTAGGAGAATGGGCAAGAAAGTGGCAAATGAAATAAAATGTTAGAAAATGCATGGTCATACACTTTGATAGTAGAAATAAATGTGCGGACTATTTTCTAAACGGGGAGAAAATCCAAAAATCTGAGATGCAAAGGGACTTGGGAGCCCTTGTGCAGAACACGCTAAAGGTTAACTTGCAGGTTAAGTTGGTGGTGAGGAAGGCAAATGTCATGTTAGCATTCATTTCAAGAGGTCTAAAATACAAGAGCAAGGATGTGATGCTGAGGCTTTATAAGGTACTGGTGAGGCCTCACCTTGAGGATTGTGAACAGTTTTGGGCCCCTCATCTTAGAAAAGATGTGCTGGCATTGGAGAGGGTCTGGAGGAGGCTCACAAGGATGATTCCAGGAATGGAAGGGTTATCATATGAGGGGTGTTTGATAGTTCTGGGCCTGTACTCGCTGGAATTCAGAAGGATGAGGGGGATCTCAGTGAAACCTTTCGAATGTTGGAAGGCCTGGACAGAGTAGATGTGGAAAGGATGTTTCCCATGGTGGGCGACTCTAAGGCAAGAGGGCACAGCCTCAGGTTAGAGGGGCACCCTTTCAAAACAGAGATGCGGAGAAATTTCTTTAGCTAAAAGGTAGTGAATTTGTTGCCACGTGCAGCTGTGGAGGCCAGGTCATTGGGTGTATTTAAGGCAGAGATTGATAGGTTCCTGATTGGACATGGCATCAAAGGTTACGGGGAGAAGGCCGGGAACTGGAGTTGAGGAAAAGAAGAAAGAAAGGATCAGCCATAATTGAATGGTGGAGTAGAATTGATGGGCCAAATGGCCTAGTTCTGCTCCTATGTCTTATGGTCATCACCTCATCTCTTGCTAACCCACCTTTCTCTTAGACTTTGCTCAAAGTGCATTATAGCAATGTGACACTTTTCTATCTTGCATATCATGAGATACCTGGACTGAAGGAATTGAGTAATATCCTGGCTCAGTCCGAACATTATTGCTCCTCACTACTGTAGTAAAGTGTTAGCTAGCATGATTCCTATAGTCGAATACGGAGTGATGCAATTCCTGTCAATTAGGGCATGGCCAACAATGGGGTCAATTTCAGAATCTGTCCTTTTGAATGGTCTTGACCACATTTCTCTAACTCACAGCCCAACCAAGCTATTGATGCCCCACTTAATGTACCCTTGCTAGAAAATTACTTTGATTTGAAGCACGAGGTTCAAAGAATTATATCAAGACTTTTGGTTGTAGAAAGAGATCTCTGAACACTACCCTGTATTGTGAAAAAGGTTAAGATATTCTTCATTGCCTTTCCAACATTGGATTTAGTAGAGTGCGGTTTCAGTCCACTCACTCAAAGTCTTTCAAAGCAATGAAACAGATTGCAAATTACTGAACATGGGGATCTGAGACTCGTTCTGAGTGACATTCAGCCTGATGTTGAGAAGCTGATATCACTGCACCAAGCCCATCCATCTCATTGAAAGGCATACAAGCAATAAAATAGTGAATAGTTGGACTATGCTCTAAAAAGCTTTACTGTAATTAAATAATTTTATTTGTAGCTTTAACTAAATTTGAACAAGTTTTGTAATTATTTGTCACAGTTTTGAATTTGCAGTTTCTATTTTCTTTCATTGTGCATTGTTAATCAAAATTCTTTTACAGTTTTTATGTAATGGCTGGAAAGGGAGATGGGGGTGCTGAGGATGCTGTTTGGGATCAAAGGAGCAGAAATCTTAAAAGGTTTGGGAACCACTAATATAAACCATGCATTTAGCTAAACAGCAGGTGGTGGGTTCTGCTGAGGGGAAGGTTGGACAGTTGAACAGAAATGACAAGGAAATTGTGCAGGGCAATGCAATAGGTAATGATAACCAGTGTCTGCCAGAGAGAAAGACTGCACTGAAACATATAACTATATCTCCGATTACAACTTGTGTGGGAGAAAACGGTACAAAGTCAAAACTGAAGCTGCTTTACCTGAGCGCATGCACATTCATTGTAAGCTAGGTGAATTAATAGCACAAATAGAATCAAATGAACACAGTCTAATAGACAATACAGACATTTAGTTAACAAGTGTCTAGAATGGAGAATTAATTATTTTAGGATACTTAGGAAGTTTCAGAATGGTGGAAAGTAGATGTGCAGAGTAAGTTTTTATTTACATAGAGAGTGGTTGGTGTCTGGAACACACTAATAGGGGAAGTGGTAGAAATTGTCACGATAGAGTCATTTAGACAGAACCGAGGGAATGGTGGGAGGTATGGATAACATGAAGGCAGATTTGTTTGTTTAATTTAGTGTCATTATCGGTACAGACAATGTTGACCAAAGGATCTGTACCTGTCCTCTGAACTAAAGGACAGACAGATTGGAAATAGGAGTGAGGTAGTCCTGATAACAAAGCTTGTGATAAAGGTGGCAAAAAGAGGGGATCTTATTTTGATAAGTGATTCCTGATTGAGAAGTTGCAGAACCTGGGCCTCTGTATCTCCCTCTGCAATTGGATCCTCTACTTCCTAACCAGAAGATTACAATCTGTGTGAATTGGTGATAACATATCCTCCTCGCTGACAATCAACACTGGCGCACCTCAGGGGTGTGTGCTGAGCCCACTGCTCTACTCTCTATATATACATGACTGTGGCTAGGCATCTATAACTTTGCTGATTATACAATCATTGCTGGTAGAATCTCAGGTGGTGACGAAAGTGCATACAGGAGTGAGATATGCCAACTAGTGGAATGGTGCCACAGCAACAACCTGGCTCAACGTCAACAACTCAACGTCAGTAAGACAAAAGAGCTGATTGTGAACTTCAGGAACGGTAAGACGAAGGAACACATACCAATCCTCATAGAGGGATCAGAAGTGACGAGAATGAGCAGCTTCGAGTTCCTGGGTGTCGAGATCTCTGAGGACCTAACCTCAGATGTAGTTACATATCGATGTAGTTACAAAAAAGGCAAGACAACGGCTATACTTTATTAGGAGTTTGAAGAGATTTGGCATGTCAACAAATACACCCATAGTTATACCGTGGAGAGTGTTCTGACAGGCTGTATCACTGTCTGGTATGGAGGGGCTACTGCACAGGACCGAAAGAAGCTGCAGAAGGTTGTAAATCTAGTCAGTTCCATCTTGGGTACCAGCCTACAAAGTACCCAGGACATCTTCAGGGTGTGGTGTCTCAGAAAAACAGCGTCCATTATTAAGGACCTCCAGCACCCAGGGCATGCCCTTTTCTCACTGTTACTATCAGGTAGGAGGTACAGAAGCCTGAAGGCACACACTCAGCGATTCAGGAACAGCTTCTTCCCCTCTACCATCTAATTCCTAAATGGATATTGAATCTTTGGACACTACCTCACTTTTTTTTAATATACAGTATTTCTGTTTTTACATGTTTTTTATCTATTCGATATATGTAATTGATTTACTTGTTTTTTTTTATTTTTTTAATTATTATTATTTTCTCTGCTAGATTATGTATTGCATTGAACTGCTTTCACGTCACAAGCCGGTGATAATAAACCTGATTGATTCTGATTCTGAAGTGACGGAGTGGTATCAGTGTGCACAGAGCTAAAGAAATCCAAGGCAATGTAAAAATTGGTGGGAGCTGTCTCAGTAGACGTAATGTAGGTTTATATTGGGAAAATTTAGGTGGATGTAACAAGGGTAATCCAGTAATAATGCAGAGGCCATCCAAGTGGATCAAACAAAAAAATTAAATACATAAGGTATTTTAAACAGTGCCTATTGACAGTGATCATTTATTTTCATTCACATTTCTCTTTGTAATTTAATTCTAACATCTGCTCTCCATGCTTTAGAATTTACTCAGTCTCCCTCTTTTTCGTAACAGATTTTCTTCCGTTTATGCTGTCTTTCTCAGCCGTTTTTATTTTAAAGCAGAATTGGCATTTTAGGAGACATTCTTACAGTCATTATTTCTTATGTCAAACCCAACTCACACTGGAATCTTTATGAACTGAGAGTTTGTAATATTAACATAAATTGCTTCGTGCACATCCCTGTGTCTGTCATTATGTATCCAGTATCAAATTCTTCTGCAACAGCTGTTGATATTAATCCAGTTAAATTGACAACTCTAATTAAATTTTAATGCATTGTCACAGTATACTGTGTAATTCGAAAGGTTCACTAAGTTTCCTTTCTTGAGCAAAACAATAGAAATATCAGGAAATGTGTTATCCAACTAAAAAAATACATAAGTCAATTAGTAAACAGGCCAGACACATGGTTACACATGATGTCTCTCCCTTTCCCGTTCAGGGTGGATGGGGTTCTGTTGAAGACCCTGATCTGGAGTTACATCCGGACTTTGGTTCGTTTCAATGGTGGGACCCGCTCACAGGGGCTCCTGGATGGCCACTTTTCGATATCCCAAGAACGCAGCCTAGAAGATGTGTGCACCTTCAGAATTCCGAGGCTTTGTGGCCCTGTGGATGAGCTGATTTTAAGCCACTGCCACCAACTGAAGCGTCGCAGGAGATAACGGAATATTGGGAACAGTGGATCAGCTGTCGGCGGCTCTGTGCTTGAATTGTGCCCTCTCTCTCTCCCTCACTGGTGTATGAGAGATTGTTAGCGATTCTCTGGGCAGAGCGTTCAGAAAAAAGGCGGCACGACAGAGTTTCAACACCGTAAATCAGCAAGTTGCTTGTTATGTCTTCCCTCCTGCTGAGAAAAGGGTCACCTCTTTTTCCTTTTATTAAGGAGAGAGAGTCTGCGGCAGGTCGAATTGTCGGGTGAATGATTAGTTTTTGTTGTACTGCAGATCACGGTCTTTCTTGGGGGCCTTGCTATTGCTTGCCTGATGGGTGGAGGGCGCTGATGCTCTTTTTGCGGATGTGGGTGGGGTGGGGTGGGGTGTGGTCGTTGCTGCTGCTTGTGAGTGGGAGGGGGCAGTGGGGGGGCTTCGGGGTTCTAATTTTTTAACTGTCACTCATTCTTTGGGAGACTGCTGTTTTTGTGGATGCCCGCGAAGAAAAAAATTTCAGGATGTATATTTCATACGTTCTCTGATATTAAATGGAACTATTGAACATCAAAAATACCAGGATCCCCAATTTAAATACTGTATTTTCCAATTCATTCAGCAAAAGTCTACCCAAGCCTTTCACCCCATCCAAAACTGCAGGTGTAACACTTTTCAACCCCTTGGTGAAATAGTGGTCAAATTGTTCATTCCCAATACTTTAACAGTGCCCTCATCCTCTCTCAGAATGGGGAAAGTGCACAATTATCCGTCCCTCTGAGGAGGAATACAGAAATCAGCGCAAAAAAAGGCAAATAATGGATTATTAAATTGTATTAATAATACAATAATAATAATAAAGGCAGCAAATACTGTGCTGTTCAATCATTATGTGCAGATTAATTCTGGTACATTTTCCAGAATCACAAACACAGCAGGAAGCAATTACAAACCATGGAAGATGAAGCTATACAGTCTACGAATCACAAACACCTTTCAGATGCCCCATCACCATCAAATCTAATGGAGTCTACAAAACGAACATCTCCACTCATCACTTTGATACAACTGATGTGTGTGTCTCAACAAACGGAGTCACAATTACCTTTTTTAATGTTTTGTTGTTGCTGATTTTGTTTTCTATTGTTACGGCATTGTTTCACCTAACGCAGAATGTTAAAAATATTAGTGGATCTCTAATCCATTTCATAGGCTATTTTTCTTGCCTTTTTTTTAAATTTAAAAATCATCTTTCTATATCAAATTATTGCTGAGATATTTTCTCTTTATTTGAAACAAAGATAAACAGTTGAACCTCCTCTTTAAAATTAAAAACATGCAACTGATCATGCTGTGCCCATTTCAGCTTTGCTAAGCACTTTATATGCTTCTAGTTTAGTGCTTCTAAATTCCTATCTCTGTCTCCCAGGCCTCCGTCTGTTCTGTTAAGAGCTGTTCTGCATGTTTGCTCTTCATATTTATCCATTTTCCTTTTGCAAAAAAAAAGTTAATTATTAGCCTCAAACATTCCCAAACCAAATTGGGGGCTGCCTGTAAGCAAACAAATCTCAAGGTGTAGATGTAGCACCCCATATTTGAGTAAATAATGTCCTGCATGGGTCAAACAAATGTTGGTTTCTATTGTTTGATTTATTTGTGTGTTCAGTCGTTAAGAGAACCTAATATGGTAGATGCAGCTCAGCTGTAACATTTAAGAGGGGTTTCAACAGGTACACGATGAGGGGGCTACGCTTCAGATGATAGGTGGGACTAGCCAGAAGACTAGGATAGCAAAGACTACACTCACAAAATGCTGGAGGAACTCAGCAGGCCAGGCAGCATCTGTGGAAAGGAGTGAGCAACCAACGTTCAGGCTGAGACCCTTCTTCGGGACTGGAAAGATAAGAAGTCACGGTAAGAAGGTGGGGGGGGAGGGGAGGAAGAAGTACGAGGTGTTAGGTGATAGGTGAAACTGGGAGGGGGAGGGGTGAAGTAAAGAGCTGGTGGGTTGATTGGTAACAGAGATAAAGGCTGGAGAAAGGGGAGTCTGATAGGAGAGGGTAGACGTCCATGGAAGAAAGGGAGAGGGAGGTGATAGGCAGATAGGGAGATAAGGGGAGAGAGGGAAATGGGGATGGAGAATGGTGGTGGGGGGCAGGATTACTGAAAGTTCGAGAAATCAATGGTCATGCCATCAGGTTGGAGGCTACCTAGATGGAATCTAAGGCGTTATTCCTCCAACCTGAGTGTGGCCTCATCGTGGCAGTAGAGCCGTCCATGAACTGACATGTCGGAATGGGAATGGGAATGAGAAATGAAATGGGTGGCCACAGGGAGATCCCGCTTTTTGTGGCAGATAGAGCATAGTTGTTTGGCAAAGCAGTCTCCCATCCACATGAGGACTCACTGATACACAGGAGGTCACACCGAGACTCACTGATATGCAGGAGGTGTTCGTGGCACAGACTAGATAGCCAAAGGGCATCTTTCTTTGCTGGATTACTCCATGACAGGAAGGCAGGAGAATGAGGCTGAGAGGGAAATGGGCCAGCACAGAGGGCACCTTCATCATGTCTGTGTCTGACACATCACATTCACTCTGCAAACCAGATCAGTGCCAGTCAATAATCAGTTGCAAGATACCTGTAGTCAAGATTGATCCTTTCTATCATTCATTTGTGCCTCGGCAACAGATGACCTATACTCATATAGAATGTTATCGCATCAAATAATATCAAGTGTTTACAAAGTTAGTTATTTTCTAAAGTTATATTTTATACAAATGAAAGACTGAGTTTCAGCCACAACAGTAATCACGAGTAGGTTAGACACGGCAATAAAATCATGCATTCTGCATCGTGACAATAAACAATGTGGAAAGGTTGCTGTCTTGAATACAAAGCAGGCTCCCTGAAACATGAACCTGTTAAACTATTGATTAACTGCTACATTATCCACTAGAGAGGCACAGATGTCTAACATCAATTCATAGCTTCTTTCAGTTATGAACGAAAAGAACGTATTATCCTTGCAAATGTCCCATTCATACACAGCCCACTGCACAGCTCAAGTATCAGAAGAGAAATACTGGAAAATTTATGAGGTGGGGGAAATATGTGAGAATGTTCAGCATTCATCAAGTGACCTCGGAATGGCCTATAGGGGCATTTCAAAGTCAACCATGTTGCTGTGGGTCTAGAGTCATAAATAGGCCAATCAAATGGCAAATTTCCTCTCCTGAAGGACATTAGTGAATCTGACAGGATTTTTGTAGTTTCATCCTCAATCTCACTAACACGATTGCCTGCCAACTTTTGCCCATCTAAACAAGATGGAGCATATAGCCCAAGAGAAACGAAGAACGATTGTGTCTCCTCTTGTGGATCCATTTACATTCTGACTCAAGTGGGCGAACAGATGTTCTGAAGGTCAGTTAAGGGCAAGCAAAGCGCTGGAATACGTATATCTGGGGACGCAGATAGACAAAGGGATGAGTGGGTGCATGAAAGAATATAAAGATAGGCTAGAAGTGTGGGATTGTAAATGTAATTATCTAGGAATGTAGGCCTTTGAGCACAATGACAATGGATAACAACACCTCAAACTTCATAAACTTTATATATATATATATCTCAAAGATACTTTGGCTAATAAGCAAGTCCAAGATTGCCCAGAACCTTTCCATAACCTACAAAAGAGGTCATGGAATGATAGCTATTCGCATCTCCAATAACCCCAGAAGATCAACATCATCCAATAAAAAGCAGCCTGTTCAGTTGGCATCTGATTACTGCTTTAAACACAATCATCTTCACCAACATACTGTGAATGGAGTCTGTACCATTTACAAAATATACTCTTAACAATACTTAGAAGCTCCTGCAATGTTATTTCCCAAACTTGCAATCTATGCTGCCAAAAATGATAGGTTTCTCAAGTCACACTATTTTGATTTACATAGATATCAAAGTTCCTTCAGCTCTAGCCCTAATCCTGGAACTGCCAATGCTACACTGATGTGAGAGTATTTTCAAAACAAGAACGGAGCCTTTTACTGCAACAGTTCACAATCTTCGTCATAGGAAATTGAGGGTGGGCAATAAATGCTGGCATACCATCGATGAACACATTTTACATAAAAATAATTGCGTAGTAATTCCATTAAAGTATTTAGGACCTGTTTACCCTGCTAACCAAATATTAGTCCCTCTATATAAAAAGCTTCACCAGCTCTGAGATGGTGGAGAACAAAAAGGAAATTAACATTACAATAAAACCAGCATTGGTGAAACTAATGGAACTGAGAGGTGGTAAATCCTCAGGATGTGGCGACCCTTGTCCGAGGACTTTTAAAGTGAAAGTTAAGGAAGGAGAGGATGAATTTATCATCTTCCTAAACTCCATAGTTTCTAGAAAAGTTCCAAGAGATGGAAAGTTATTAAAAAAAGGAGGGAGAAAAAGCAAAGGATTACAGGACCAGTTAGCTGACATTAGTAATATGAAAACGCTGGAATCTATCGTTAGGCAGTATGTGAACCTCGAAAATAATAGTAGAGAACAGGTTGCCTCAGGTATTCTAGGAGCCCCAGCTGCATCTGTATTTTTGCTGGTTATGTGTAATAGTTCCTGTTCCAGGACTATTCTGCATTCAGTTGCTGCCCATCTCCCACACTTCACGTTCCCTTCTCCCGACTGTATTTGGAGCATTTGTCAATTACATCACCTTCACCATCAACTTCCACCCTGCCCTCAAATTCACTTGGATCACCTCTGACACCTCTCTTCCTTTTCAAGATCTCTCTGTCTGTCTCAGAGGTCAGATTCACCACGAACATCTTCTATAAACTCACCTTGACTTCACCTCCTCCCACACTATGCACTGTATGGGTGCCACCTTCCTTCTTCTCAATTTCTCTACATCTGCCCCACCTGTTCAAACAATGAGGCCTTGTTCAAACAGGCTTCTGAATGCCCTCTTCCTTTCAGGAGACTGGCTTCCACACTGCCGTGGTTGATAAAGCCCTCCACATCTGTTCTGACCCCAACTCCCATCCTCAGGCAGCTCAGTTGCAGAGTTCCTTTATTCCTCTCTAACCTGCACATCCAACACATCATCATGTGCCATTTCCACCAGTTCCAACATGATCCCACCAGCAATCACATCCCCCTCTCCATTTCCGTCATCCCCATGGACCACTCTCGTCAGGGTTCCCTGATCTACTCACTGATTACCAATCATCCACCCTTCCCCATACCCCAGCACTTACCCCTGCAGCCGTGGGAGACCTTTCACCTCCTCTCGAACATCCAAGGGTTTCAACAGCCTGTCTGGGTGTGCAACAGAGGTTCATCCGAACCTCTTCCATCCCACTCTATCTGTAAAGTGTTTGTACGTTCTCCCCATGACGACGTGAGTTTCCTCTGGGTGCTCTGGGTTCCTCCTACAGTCCCACAGGTTGATAGGTTAATTCGTCATTGTAAATCGTCCTGTGATCAGGCTAGGGTTCAAATGGTGCGGTTCGAAGTGCCAGAAGGGCCTATTCTGTGCTATATCTCAATAAATAGATAAAACCAGCTGAACAACATTTGGTGCTCACCATGTGGCCTCCTCTACACTTGAGAAACTAAGTCTAGACTGGGCAACCTAATTCTGTTCGCAGCAGCCATTTTGAACTTCCAGTTGCGTGTAATTTTAACTCTCCTTCCCACTCCCACACCAACCAGTCTGTCCTTGGCCTTCTCCATTGCCAGAGAGGCCATATGGAAACTGAAAGAACAGTACTGTGCAAAAGTCTTAGGCACATGTATATAGCTAGGATGCTTAAGACTTTTGCACAGTACTGTATATTGGTTAAAATAGAAAGATGGTTGTGAAACAGAAATAAGAGTGCCTTGCTTTAAATTATCTCAGTAGTATGAAGTGTTATTTGGTAACAGGAAAGAACTAATATACAGTACTGTGCAAAAGTCTTAGGTGCCCTAGCTATATCCATACGCTGAAGACTTTTACATAGTACCGCTTGGGTAGCTTATAACCTGATGTATGAATATTAAAGTTTCCAGTCTGAGGTAACCCACACCTCTGGTGCTTTTCTCTTACACACACTCACCTGTCCACTGAATTTTCCCCTCCCTCCATCTGGTTCCATTTGTCATCCCCTCCACATCTGGTTCCACCCATCACCTCCACACTTCTCTGTTAGAGAATTCCAGCCATTCTGAGAGAAGAAATCCCTCATCTCCAAATAGAAGGGCCATTCCTTATTCTGAGGCCAAATTACATAATTCCAGATATCCTCACCAGAGGAAATATCTTATCAACGACACTACTGGAATCTTATGTTTTAATAAGATTACCTCCTATTCTTCTAAACTCCAAGGAATATAACCTTTCCTCTTTACCTGAGGAACTGAAACAAGTAACCTCCTGTTTAAATATATCATTTTTAAGTATGAAGGGAAAAACCAGGTTTCTGCATTGCAGAAGAAGTCCCACCTACAATCTGCAAAGCTGCACAAAAGGTCAATATTCCTGTTGCCTTCCTAATTACTCCGTGTACCTGCATGCTAGTTCTTTGCACTTCAGGAATTGAGGCCACAGATCCCTTTGTACTACAACATTTTCTGTGACCACATGCTAACATGAAGTTTCCCCTGCCTGGTGTGCCCAGATGAGAAATCACAGCCACAACAGGCAAGATATTTTAGAATGTCAGGGCACACACAAGGGGCTGAAAGACTTCCTTGTCTTTCAGTTTTACTTTAGTACACTACTTTTAGGGATGATTGCGATCAAACCAGCTCAATTCATGAAAACCAACACTTAACAGATAAATGTTTAAGCCAATGTTAACTGCACCTGTTGCCCAGTCTCCACAAGCTAATTGCTGAATAATGTGATTATGGCTCTCCAAAATAACATGTTAGTGTGGGTTTGAGTTCTCTCAAATTAAAATTATTCCATTCCTGTAAATTAAGTTAAAACATATCTGAGGAAGTTCTTAGACCTTGGAAAAAGTTCACCATGGAGGCACATTATCACTTTAATGAAATGCTCACCAGTCCTATAGAGGCACTCCATACAGCTGCTTTCAGAACAGGTTTTGCAAACTCAAAACAGCTAATAAGTATTCTATGCACAGGCAGCTTGAAATATCCCCCTTCTAGTCTACTCATGGCATGAAAGGACAAGTATACCTTATCTCGTAGCAAAATATTCCTCACTTTCTCAGTGATAGGCAAGGGTTGCAATTTCTAGAAATTCATTCAGGGACATGATCTTCATGTACTTTTGTTGTCAAAGTATCAATGGGGAGAAACTGGATGAACACATCAAGATGTAATTAATGATGATTGACAGAATTGATTTTGGAGCCCTTGTGCTTTGGCTGGGAGGCAATTTCAAAGGTTTAAATTATATCCTGAGAACTTAACACCATGAAAGTTTATTAAAAAAAACTCATTATTTATTTAAACTGCAGATGCAGTAATAAAGGATATCTTAACCCTTTATAGATTGGCATGGTTAATCCTTTGGCAATAACGTGGAGTTCGTCGCCAAAAGAAAATAAGGAAAATAACATTGATGTGCTGAAGAGAAATCTAGATAAGGAGTGGATAGGGATCGTGTTAGGATAGGAAGAGGATGGAGTATTGGACCAGCACTCCGAATAGGGAACGTGTTAGGATATGAAGAGGATGGAGTACTGGACCAGCTCTCCGAATAGCCTTACTTTGTGCTGCACACTCTATGTTCTACAAGGACTTGCTGCTTCCATATGTTTTGTTGGTTACTAATCTCTTCCTCTGGTCATGATGGGGAACACACAGCAAGTGCAAACCACCAATCAGCACTGCTTGGAAGATGCAACCGATAACACTGATCACACATTCTCAGATGCAGCACAATCAACAGTACAGGTTTGAGTGATGTCAGAAATGCTAGTTTTTTTGAGGTGTAAACCTGAAACCAGGAAAAGTGCAAACTCTGCCATTTCAAATATCAAAGTCTATTATCCTACAACAAAATCAAAGGTCAAAGAGATATGGAAAGATCATAAGTTTTTATATCTGGAAAGGACTATATCGGTAGTATCTTTCCAACAACAAAAATAGTTGCACACATAACATCAAAACATTATTACTTTTATGATTAAAGAAACATAACTGTGTAATCTGCATACATTAAAAAAAGTTTCCAAAATTAGAGTATCTGTCTGGCATTTTCTTGGTTTTTATTTGGACTGTTGGGAGATGTTATATCCTATCAGTCACCTTTTATGGTGTATGGGGTTGAGTAGGATCTGAGATCAGCCATGATAGAATGTTGTAGCAGACTCGATGGGCTGAATGGACTAATTCTGCTCCTATAAGTTCGACTTCTGTACACAACCTTCAGAACAATTTACAACTCAAAAATCAGTATAGGTATTCTGAATATTGACTTTAATAAAAGAAGAATTTCCACAAGTCATGTAAGTTTCTTCTTTCCTAATAGCATTAAAAACAGACCTATCAAAAATGGCGATAATTGTTGTTTCAACAGTCCCTCTGCACAGGAACAACAAAAATATTTCATTCTTCTTCATCTAGATCCTTTATTTTCACATCAATATGTCTGTAGAAATGCCACGCCTTCAGATTGCAGCTTTTCAACATGGCACCAAGCTGATTACCTGGACCTACCTCAAACGTGTCAGGAAAATCAGTGCCCTGTTTCCGTTCATACATGGCATGCATGGTCTGCTCCCATTTCACAGGTGAAACCAGCTGTTTCACCAGTTGCTGCTGGATGTGTTTACTGTGCATGTACTTTTTGCCATCCACATTGGAATAGACAGATATCAGAGGTTTCTCCAAATGGATTCCCGTCAGGACCTCCTGCAGTGGCTGAAGTGCTGGCGACATGAGACTTGTGTGGAAGGCGCCACTGACCGGCAGCAGTTTGGTGCGGAGGAAGTGAAACTTCTGGGAATTCTTCTTCAAAAATTCAAGAGCCTATTGAAAGAATTAAGAGTCTCAATAATAAAATTTTATTACACCCTCTCAGAAATCCCATTATAATAGTAACCTCCCTGTTTGCTGGAGAAATTGTGGAAATCAAAATGCAAATCATTATCATATTTTTTGGGACTGCCCTGTTATCAAAAACTATTGGATGGGGATACACCATGCCCTACAAGACATCTTTAAATGTGAAATACCCTTGGAGAGTAAGACCATATATTTTGGATAGATACCTCAAGAATGGTTGAAAAGAGATAAATATTTAATGAATATACTGTTGGTGGCTGGTAAAAAGACTCTTACTAGGAAATGGTTATCACAGGAGAGCCCAACTTTAAATACATGGATGGAAATTACAATGGACATTTACAAAATGGAGAAGATAACAGCATCTGTTAATCATAAGCTGGAACAATTTGATTCATACTGGGAAAAATGGTTTAACTACATAATGCCTCATAGGCCTGATTTTATTCTCACAAATCAATGAATCTGTTGGAAAAAAAAGATCACTCCCTACTTGTACATAGCTCTTTCCTTTTGCTTGTTTTTTCCTTCCACTCTTTTCTATAAGTGTATACCTCAGATAAATACTTTGTGGAGATTTGTGATATATATGATTATATGATATATATGTACAATGTCTGAAATACATCTTATGGAAATGTTTGTTTGATGAACTTCAATAAAAAAATAAATTACAAAAAAAAGAGTCTCAATAATAAAGGGGAACTATAAATTATAAACATTTGGATTAAGACATCCTTAGGCAGAATCTACTGTCAATCATCTATAGATTCCCCTCAAACTAGTACACACACTGCATGAAACTTGAAAGGGACCTTGGCAGCCAGCAGAATCTAGTATTTTTTATTCCAAGTGCTCACTTGCATTTTGCCCGCTGGCAGCCACTGGACTGCCTTCAGAAGCAGACCCCACAGGTGCTCTACCTTTCTCATATGCAATCAGCTAACTCAATGCAGGTCAGAGAAGCGAGCTGGCACCTGGCTCTGCTGAACTTTCACATCCAATGTATTTCTGTAAATGTTTAAAATTACATTGAAGTAAATCAGAACACTTCCATGAGCCGCAGCTGAAAAGGTAAAGGAAACGGAACTCTGAGTCAAACTTGCCAGTTTGGCAAAATTGAGGGCAGATTACACACATTTGAAAAGAGAAAATTAAGCAAAGTCTTATTTCAATAATCTGTGATGTAAAATGTATGAAAGTCAAACTACAGAGCACTGTCATAACTTAACCTGTAATAGCAATGGGGGGGGGGGGGGTGTGTGTGTGTGTGTGTGTGTGTGTGTGTGTGTGTGTGTGTGTGTGTGTGTGTGTGTGTGTGTGTGTGTGTGTGTGTGTGTGTGTGTGTACACACACAGATGGATCCTTGCTGATGGATGCAGAACCTCTCTTTTTATCTCGTTCACACACAGTTATCACCCACTCCTCTCAGAACTAGAGTGGAAGCAAGTCATCCCTTGCTCACCAATGACACTCCCGAACCATTTTGTTTTTCTATTTCCTTGATGAAATGTATATTTGTGTCCATTAGATGGCAATCTGTTATTAGGATGGAGATTTGGTATTTCGTTTTATGAAGCAATGTAGCAAAAAGAGAGGTGGGTGCATTGTGGACCGACATACAATCTGATCAAATGAAACACCAGTACAATAACACTTCATGGCTGTGGGAACGATGGATTGCCAGGCAATAACTGTGAGCTGGCAGGTCACAAGATCAACCTCTTGATGAGCAGCCAAGGAAGAATTTACATAAAAGAGACTTTCCACAGGCTAGACTCTACTACCAAGCTCTGCAGAGTGAGGCCTGCTTAAACAGTCCGTCTTTAATTAAGTCTCTCCAAAAACTGAGAAGGGAAATGTGAACCAAACTGTCCACTGGCAAAGGATGTGTGAAAAAAAATGCCCAGGGAGGATCAAAGAGTGATGCTACCATGCATGACGGACGAGGCTCTGCTTTGCATCTCTATGGGGGTCTGGTGGATCCAAGAAGGGACAAAAAAGATTGCAGATTTTGTGCAACTGCACGTTCTGTTGTTTCTTTCTAAATTATTTCTCATTGAAATTGCATTACGATCCCTTAACAATATCGCACTGTAGGAACCATTTCCAAGGCAATATAAATGGTTCATGCCTAGATCCATTTTATATTTCTTTGAAGCTATGAGATTACTCTGCTTCCCTGATCAAATCAAGCAGCAAGCTTCTTCCACCGTCCCTCTGCCAACTTAATAATATCAGTATCCGTGGCAGGCAGATTAGCCAGCTTCTGCACCCATTAAAGTACAACAATTGACAAATATTTAATGATAGTACCAGTGAGAGATAACCAAAGCACTTAACTACCTTGGCTACTGGGACACTACATCATTATAGTGAACATTTGGAGAGCTAGGCTGGGGCACAGGTATTGTAAGCATTATTTTCAAAGTCAAATTACTGATCAAGCCTTACTGATTCTGCATGAAGACTTGTAATTTTGTGCAAATATTAAGTTTTAACCTTACAACATTTTTTAGTATCACATAGTTTGAAGTCAGTCTTCTTGTTATTCCTTTTAATATTTTACTTTTAAGTAATATTGCTCCTCTGCAACCCCTGAGATTAAGAACCACCTACTATTATTTTATAAAGGAAGTGAACTGTAAATGCAAAACATATTCCCATAAAGTGTTCCAGTCAGATATGCTAAAATAATTTTTTTAATGTTCCAGTCACATAATGTGTTGTGCTACTTTCTTAGATCAAACATAATCGTGAAGTATAATGTTGGCATCTCCTGTCTGA
This sequence comes from Hemitrygon akajei, assembly GCF_048418815.1. Classification (NCBI taxonomy): domain Eukaryota; kingdom Metazoa; phylum Chordata; class Chondrichthyes; order Myliobatiformes; family Dasyatidae; genus Hemitrygon; species Hemitrygon akajei. The sequence goes on along the minus strand of NC_133133.1, from coordinate 149,651,583 downwards.
ATTTAATTCTATTCTGAAATTTGGTGACAGAAGTCCATTTAGATCATGTTTAAATTATTTTAACATATTGGATACACCTTCCTGCAGCTTCTACAAAAGGTATCTGTGCTCACCTGTAAATGTCCAGCAAGCACACGTCCATTGGGAAAGAGGTAGCTAGCCACTTCACACACAGGCTTTTTCAATCCCAAAGACTCACAATGTTCTCGAGCTTCCAAGCAGGCGTTGTTATAACTAGCACTGGCTCGTCCCACGACAGACAGCATGCCACTGGGAATGGAGTCCGATGCCTCCTGCATGGCCTCTGCCCGTACCTTCACTGCGTAGAGAGCTATGATGGAAAGCAACACTAATGAACACAGTATCCACTTCTAAACAATCAGTTGCATTTCGAGGTAGCAATTGGCTGCCTTTAACAATAGAATGGGTTAATCAACCTCTAACACAGTGAGGGGTAAAGTTCTGATCTAAATATTGTCTGAAATACAAACGATTGATGCTTACAATCTTCATCTTAAGGACAAGGAATGAATGTACTATGTAAACCATTAAAGGGAATGCAAAACAAGGTATTAAATACTTGATCAATACATTAATATTAAAAGTCACAACACGAGAAGAGCCTTCATAAGATTGAGGACACAAGGTATTAACTCATTCACCAGAGGTGGTGAATATTGAGACAGTAACGTTCTTGGAAGTGGGTGTAAAACAGTGTAGGAGCCACTTTTCTCATTTCTATCTGCATTGTATTCTGTGTTGTGTGTTTATTGTGGTGGTGAGTCAGGCGGGTGGAGGCGTGGAAAAAGCAAAGGGAATAAGCTACAGATACGTGCTTTATTCTGGACAGTTTTAGAGTTGGGGCCTGACAGATGTCATATCTCTTGTTGACTGCTTAATTACATTTGAAATCGCTTAACACTACTTAAGTACATTTACAATAGCTAGTTTTACTTTCATAAGTTTCATAGCTTCAAGATTGTATGTTTTGCTACTTGCTAATAAAGGAACGAATATATTTCTTTGACTTGGTGGAAAATTATTAATTGGATTGGTCAGAAGGCATGTCATTCAAGGAGAACTACCTGTGAGGTCGTCAGCAGTGGCATTGTTTTGATCGAGTTGCCACTACAAACAAGAGAGCAGGTATTTGAGTTGTTGCAGTAATTACTCAGACAGAAGAAAGGTGATCATAGGGACACAATGGTTTATTTACATGCTATGTAGAGATGTCCTCATGTCACCCACAAATCTGAGGCCAGGCAAAATTCAGCAGCATGCTTCCCTGCTGTACAAATCTGTCACCCTCCCAATACCTCTTCAATGATTTCTCAGTATTAATTACCTTACCACAGTAGTAGTCTACAATGGGAAACTAGTAGATCAGTATTAGTAGATACTGTTTTGACTCATCTGTTCTCAGCCTCACCTTCAGCAAAGTCCAGCGCTCCTGCAAAAACCAGAGCAGCAAACTCTCCGACACTGAAGCCTGCAGCTCCAACACATTTCTCAACTGCCTACAGATGCAGAAAGAAAGACAGCTGCATCAGAAGCAATATTCCACAGTGCAGCGTGCAGGTTCGTTATATAATATTGGGTGCAAATACAAGTCTAGCTCGTCATTTCCAATCAAAATAAAAGCTCCCTATCTTCAATATAATTTGTGTATAGATCCCTTATCATTGTTCATTTGCTTCTGGCTGGATAGACCACCGCAGACCCATATGTAACTCTCAGTCAGTTGCTCCCTCAGCTGATGCAGCAAGGGGAATGTTACAATCGCCTTAACAGCACATGCTATGAAAGGGAAAATAGTTCGCTAGACTTCATATTCCTGAATGACTAACAGTGCAAGTCCTTGCTGAGAGCAATGAGTGAGCAGGATCAGGGTTGGTTGCAATGCTTTTCAAAAACAGTCTCAATAAAATCTTGGTCTGGGCATGAAGAACAGAAAAGAGAGAGGAATAACCAGGTTATTTTCAGCTTGGAAGGCTGTAATGAGTGTGCTAGTGCAGAGATTAATGCTGAGGCCCCAGCTATTCATTCTAAGAAGACTACATCTAATGGAACCCGTCTGAGTGGCAGTGTGCCCTGCAAGGATGATGCGGACTGGTTTCAAGGCCAGCAGCAAACAATCAGCTGGAAGAACACAACAATTCAAGCAACGTCTGTGGAAGGAGAGGAACTGTCAACATTCTGGGTTGAACCCCCCCCCCCCAATCAGGCAACTGTGTCTATGGTTTCAGTGGGACATAAAACAACCCAAGTGAATGGGCAAGGAGATGGAATTGCAGGCATTCTTTATTTTGGTAAGAAAATAGAAAGGCATAATGTGTATTAAATAGTGACCGAAAATTATTAATGTTCAGGCAATCTGGTTTATGAATCACTTAAAGTTAATATGGAGGTACAGACATATATGTTAGCTTGTATTAGACAAATTTAAATACGTCTTAAAGTAATTATACTGGCATTGGGAAGTCTACTTCTGGAATAGTTTACAGATTTTGACTCCCTACCCCAGGAGTCAACAAAGGTTCACTAGATTCACAGGAGTGGAGGGTGGGGGACTTTTCCTATGAAAAAAAACCCAGCAGACAGTGCTATACCGTCTTGAGTTTAGACATATTGACACCTGGAAGGCTCTATAGGACTCAACGGGCCAGTCCGAAATTAGATAAGAAAGAAATTTCTTCATGCAGAGGGTAGAGACTCTTGAATTCCTTTCCCCGCTAGAACCAAGGCCTGATGAATGTCTGGGCATCAAGAGGTTGATGCTGGAAAGAAGTAAAGCACCATGATTGTTTTTTATTAGCAGGGTAGACTTGAGGAAACAGGGGCCTTCTCTGATTTCTTTGTTTACTAAAGTAAAACTTGGTCTCAGGAACAGAACTGCATTTCAGCTGAAGCTGTAAAACTTTGGACATAATTCAAAGGGGGCAAGGTAGAATTTAAACCTGTGAGGTGTGAATTAATAAATTTGGAAGACAAAGGTATAAGGGAATGCAGGATAAATACATAAAGTAAGTACTGTAGGGCGTTGGAATGTGTCCATAGATTCCTGAAGGCAGCATCCTCCCCAAATTCAGATGTCCAAGCATCCCTAGAATTGTGTGAGAATCAACAGATATGTCACTAAATTATAAACTAGGAAAACCACGATGTTGTCATGACTGTATTGCTTGTGTTCTTAAAATTAAATCCAAAATATGTAGCTCGCAGAAAAAACTCAAGAGTTTAAAGCACAGACGGTTCTTACTTCAGGATTTTCATAATTGAGTCTTTCCACCGCCGCCAAGGATGTAACAAACACGGCGGGCTGACAATGAACAGTTTTATTTAACTCTTCCTGCGGTCCGTTCACGCACAATGACAGTAGGTCATAGCCCAGGATCTTGTGGGCGACCTCAAACATCTGCCTCACGCTCTGATACCTCTCCAGACCTTCGCCCATCCCCACGAACTGGCTGCCTTGGCCGGGGAAGAGCAGCAGCGAGCTCTGGCGAGGGCGGCGTTTCTCAACACGGTCCGGCCGGCTCTGACCATCAGCCGCCAGCAGCTCAGCGACGTCGGGAGGAGGGAGATCGGAGGACGACAGCCGCCTGCGTCCGGTCCCGGCGCAGGAGAGCAGCCACTGCCTCCCACTGCAGCACCATGTGCCGAGCCTCATACTCCCTCACAGCAGAGGCAGCGCCGAAGAGCTTGAGACCAGACCTCCGCACTGAGCAACACGTTAATGGGTACTGACAAAACAAGGTCGGTGCAACTTAGTTCCTACCCACGAAGCGGTCTTTTAAACACCAACATCTGAAGCTGTAAATGATCAGTCTTGGCCCGAAACGTGGACTGTTTCATAGACGATACGTGACTTGGTGAGTTCCTCCAAAATTTTGTGCGTGTTGCTCAAGATTTCCAGCACCTGCGGAATCTCTTAAATTTATGGAAGTCCACGTTGTCTGCTGGGAGTTTCCAACATTCAGTTTTAAACGCATAGAACTGGTAATTGTACTTTCGCAACTAATTATCCTTGCTAAAAGCAACTTGGCTAAACCACTGGATCTCTTCTGACGTTAACTTATTTTGACATAGTTCGTGTAATACTGCTTTTCTCGGCGAAAAGTTTATTTTACACTAATCCTTAGTTAATAACATTTGACATTTTCTCTTCCTGTTATATATTTCGTGAAACGTTATTGTTAGATCAGGTTAATCCAACAGCACTTCCCAGCTGTACAATAATTATGAATTTGACTAAATTGATTTATTTTACTCAGTCTAAATCATTAATATCAATTATAACATTATTGATCGAAAAAGCTTTTCACTTCTATCATAAATGCTCAGAATTCAACGTCAAATAGTTTGTAAAACGATTGCTTTTAGGTACAGAATTAATACTGGACTAATGTAGGAATGATTTCAGTTACAAATTATAATCATACAGTTACACATTGAGCAAAATAAATGTACTTATTTTAACTAGTGAAAATTAAATTAATCCGTTTGAGTTCTGAAATCCTTTGTTGGTGGTTTGTTAACTACCAAGAATAATCTTCGCGGCCTGAAAGGGGTTTTCAATTTCATGCGACGAAGCTGAATGTGAAGATCCTCGACCCTACCGGCTTTGGGGAATGAATATTAACTGTTAATTATTATCCACAACCAACATACAATAAAAATGAATAATGCATCACGTTTATCTTTGCGTAAAGATTTTACAGGAATAAATGCTTTATTTTAGCTGTTTACAAACAAACATACAATGCCGAAGGGTCTCGGCCCGAAACGTCGTCTGCGCTTTCTTCCATAGACGCTGCCTGGCTTGCTGAGTTCCTCCAGCATTTTGTGTGTTACTTTGATTTCCAGCATCTGCAGATTTGCTCTTCCTTACACAATAGAAACTATCTAAGCGCTTTTTATCTTTTAGGACGTTGATCGACTTGCTATTCGTTCCCATTTTGTGCGTTATTCTTTTTTTTGTATTTTCCGCAAAATCTCAACAAGAGAAACACGAGGATGCGCCGCTTACTACAACCGCGTTCACCTTTCCTTCAGTTACCGAGGACAGTATTAGCAGCTACACTTAGTGTCGTCACTTCCAGGATAATTGGGTGCCAGAAACCGCTCTATTCGGATCTGCAGATGAACTGTACAGTTCAAAGTTCAAAGTACAATTTATTACCAGAGTACATACATGTCACCACATACAACCTGAGATTCTTTTCTTGCGGGCATACTCAGCGAATCTATGGAACGGTAACTGTAAACAACCTGTGCAAATGCAGATATAAATAAATAGTAATAAATAACGAGAATGAAATAACAATATAACAAGAGTCCTTAAATGAGCATAGCTCTCTCTTTTTGTTCAAGAGCCTGATGACTGAGGAGTGGTAACTGTTCTTGAACCTGGTGATGCGAGTCCTAGGACACTTGTACCTTTTACCTGATGGCAGCAGCGAGAAAAGAGCCTGGCCTGGGTGGTGAGGATCTTTAATGATGGGTGCTGCTTTCCTCCAACCACCTTTCATGTAGATGTGCTCAGTGGTTGGGAGGGCTTTACCCGTGATGTACTGGGCCGAATCCACTACCTTTTGTAGGGTTTTCCGCTCATGGCATTGGTGTTCCCATACCAGGCCGTAATATCGCCTGCACACTTCCCACCACATATCCAGAGAAGTCTGCCAAGGGTTTTGATGACATGCTGAATCTCCACGGACTCCTGAGCAAGTAGAGGCGCCGTCCTGCTTTCTTCGCAATAGTACATATATGATGGGTCCAGGGCAGGTCCTCTGAGATAGTGACACCCAGGAATTTTAAGTTACTGACCCTCTCCACCTCTGACCCGCCGATGATTCTACTGATGAATGACAGCAAGGAGAGACTGCGAATTACCACGATAAGAGGTCACGAAGATGAAATCAGAATCAGAGTTAATATCGCCGGCATATGTCGTGAAATTTGTTAACTCTTAACAAACTCTTTGTCAAATATTAACTCGATTTCTCTCTGCATCGATGTGGCCCAACCTCACGCAGTTCCAGCACTTTTTGTTTTAACTCTGAGGGACTAAGAATTCAATTGACGGGCTGATTCTGGGTGCTAGCAGAGGAGGGAGGGGCGAGTGATGAGTAACTCTCATCACTCATCCACCAGGACAGACAGGTGTGAACTGCGGGGGCGACCCGGCCGAGGGGCGGAGAGAATGGGCGGTGCCCTTGCGGTGAGTGACAGCAAGGCCGGGACGTACTCGGGGTGAGTGACAGCTCGCGAGTTGCTGTGAAGACTGGGTGCTGGAAACTTTCTGCGGGGAACCGCTAGGTAGGAATTCTGATTTCTGTTAAAACATAAATGCAGAACTTCCGACAGTTTTTGTGCTCTTGGTGTACGCAGTTCCAACAAACGGGATCCCTTTGTTAAGGGTGGAACTTGGCTTCGTTTCTGTGTACCGAATGGAGGGTTGGAAAAGTTACATAACTGTTCAGGGAAGTGAGGAACGACGAAGAGAGTGCAGTGATTTTAGTGGCGACGAAACTTAGTGGCTTGTGTGGTTGGCAAAATTAATATGTACAATGAAAATACGGGTTCGTTCGTTATGTGCCGTGTCGTTTGACGTGGGCGATCATGATTGTTCTTGGCAAACTTTCCCACAGAAGTGGTTTGCCGCTGCCTTCTTTTGGGCAGAGTCTTTACAAGATGGGTGAATCCAGCCATTATTGATACTCTTCAGACTGTCGGCCTGGCGTCAGTGGTTGTATAACCAGGACTTATGAAACGACCGTCCATTACCTGCTTCCACGTGACCCTGATCGGGGGTGGGGCTAAGCAGGTGGTACACCTGGCCCCAGGGGACCTGCAGGCCAGCGGAGGGTAAATGAACAAAATATAGAACTTTGTGAATGGGGAAAAGTGTTCGAGTAAGTTGAACAACCGTAATCATTTATGTCCAATAAGTAGATAAGGTGTGGAACACAAAGAAACGCCCCGAACTGCTGGAAATAACCTTCAGAAACGAGTTAATGTGTTGGGATGGTTCTTGGAGCCGACTCTGTTTCTCTTTGTGCAGATAATGTCTGATCTGCTGGGAGTTTTCAAGCATTAATTGTCAATATCTGTTAAGTATGCATTGGTCATGCTCTGAAATGTCTATCTAAATAGTAGATGATGTAGATTCAATTGTCTTCCAAAGAAAAGTGGCAAAGCATGTGAATACAAAATAAATAGCGTCAAATTTGGGCAAGAAACAGGAAGTGCAATGGGATTGCTCTGTGATTAGTATCAGAAGATAAGGGCCCTGAAAGCTTTGAATTGAATTGGCGTTATTACTTACATCCTTCACGTACATGAAGAGTAAAAATCTTTAAGTTACATCTCCATCTAAATGTGCAATTTATAGTTATTTATAATAAATATTATGTACACCAGGAGAGTCAATATAGCATAGAAATACAGCATGAATTAGTCAATCTGATGGCCTGGTGGAAGAAGCTGTCCCGGAGTCTGTTGGTCCTGGCTTTTATGCTAAGGTACTATTTCCTGGATGGTAGCAGCTGGAACAGTTTGTGGTAGGGGTGACTCGGGTCTCCAATGATCTTTTGGGCCCTTTTTACACGCCGGTCAGTGTAAATGTCCTGAATAGTGGGAAGTTCACATCGACAGAGTCCTGCGATTAAGGGAGGTACAGTTCCCATACCAGGCAGTGATGCAGCCAGTCAGGATGCTCTCAATTGTGCCCCTATAGAAAGTTCTTAGGATTTACGGGCCCATTCCAAACTTCGTCAACCGTCTGAGGTGAAAGAGGCCCTGTTGTGCCTTTTTCACCACACAGCCGGTATGTACAGACCACGTGAGACCCTCGGTGATGTTTATGCCGAGGAACTTAAAGCTGTTCACCCTCCATTGTGTCAAGGCGATGACTTCTCTGAAGGCCACCTCATTATTATTTGAGATTAGGCCAGTCAATGTAGTACCGTTGGCAAATTTAATTAGCAGATTGGAGCTGTGGGTGGCGACACAGTCATGGGTATACGGAGATGAAATCTTGAGCACGCCCTACGATTTGTCGCAACCCAGAAACCAATTTAATTTACTTCATGTAATATCATTACAGCTTCAGTACGGACACAGGCAAAAGAGGCGAAGAGGAAACCTGATAGGCAGCTGGTCCCCATTTCCCAGGGGCAGGCATTTGAGGGGAGAGAGAACTTTTGTTTTTACACAGAAAGTGTCGGTGCTTGGAATGTATGCCAGATGTGGAGGTGGAGGCAGACACTATAGAGACATTTAAGAAGCTCCTTGATAGGCACATGAATGGGCAGAGTGGAGCAAAATGGACCATGTGCAGCAGAAGGGACTAGATATCATTAGATAAGTTTGGCACAACACCTTGAACTTTGAAGAGCCTGTTCCTGTGCAGAAATGTTCGATATTCCAGATACCTCAAAGTAGTTTCCAACCGGAGAAATATTTTATTTTTCAAGAATAGTCATTGTTGGGACATACCAGAATTATATCTGTGATAGATTTATTGAACTGATGCCATTACCAAGGCCAATTCATCAATATTTTAGCATTGGGGAAAGTGCTATTTCTTAATTTTCTGTACACGTAAATTTTCAGCCAATTTTTGATCCAAGTAGAGATTGCCTTATTCTTATCAATATTAGAAAATAATATTGTTTCAAGATGTATTCAGGAGGCACAGAATCCCTTGCAGGAAGCTTTTGGATGAATATTCATTAAAAATCTGAATTCGGATTAATGGGGGGGGGAGGTGAAAAGGAAAGAAGTAATTTAGGGTGTAAAGAGAATTAACTAAAACATTAAGTCTGGTTAAACCTGTATTTACTCATGTTCTTTTGATATGGTTGCCTGCCAAGGACATTACCTTTAAATAAATATTCATTGAAGCATTCAGGAAGACCAATGGTTGAATACTTCTGTCTCTTTCAGATCACCAGGATGCCATCAACTTGGGTACATGCTTTTGGTTTCACTGTATTACCTCACACAGCTGCAATTATTGACCGATCATATCAGGAAGAAATTACTGGCTGGTATGCAGGCCTCAAAAAGCCATCTTGGTGTCCACCCAACTGGGTGTTTGGTCCTGTGTGGGTAACATTATACACAGGCATGGGGTATGTAATAGTCCAATTATGCACCTTATTTTGTTTCTTTTAATATATTTTTACAATCCATTACATATTAAATTGTGTTTTCCTAGTTATACGTTTTTAACCATGCAGTGTTCGATGATTGTGAATGAAAATCAGGTAGCTGGAACTTAAATACTAGTAGTTAAAGAAGAAATACTTTGGACTGCACGTTCCTCTTTGCAGCAGCAATATAGCATTTCTTCCCAGATTCTTGAGGAATTCAATAACTGACCTTCCTGCAACACTTTCCAGTGTCGTTTTGTGCTTTCATTAATTGTGCTGATTTTTCCCTGCCCTAAGCAGAGATGATTTCCAATAGGCTGACATCTACAACTTGATCTTACTATCCAGTATAAATGTGGGAGCAATTTTATGAATTGTGCCCCTGGAGGAAATCGTCAGATGCACCAACTTTAAACAGCAGCTCAAACTCAAACATACCAGATTGTCTATTTGATTTGCTATGGCCTCAGTCAACCATGTTATAAATGTTATTTTCAATTATTCTTCACCATACTAATTACTGAAGAGTTGATTTGTTGAATAACCTTTTGCCATCAGCCTTAGACTGAACTCAAGTCAGAAAGTGAGATCGTTGAAGTAATGGTTCAGTGCAGGACCAAGGGCAATTTAGACTATCAAAGTTGTTTTCTTTTTGTATGCAGAGTTTCACTGGTCTTCAGTCTTCTGTTCTTAATTCATCCTCAGTGAATTCTTTTCAACAAATAGTTGTTTGTGGGATAGGCCATTTACAAAGTAGTAGTCAAAATTCAAGAGATTGTGAATCAAAACTGCAGGTAGTAAAAATCCGATACAAATTTGAAAATGTTAGAAATGGATCTCGGGATGGGTTAGCAAGAACCATCCATTATAAACACTCAGACTTCTACAGCTATTTTAACTAGACTTCCTCATCCCTTGTCCCTCCCAAGGACTTTTTTTTCCATTTTCCCTTGTTCCCCCCTTTCCATCACATCTGCTTGGATGATGAAGCTTCCCACTCTGGTACATTTGAGGTGTTTTCTCTCCCAAAATAAAGCTTCACCTCTACCATTGTTGCCAGAACGCTTGACCAAATCTGATCTATTTTCCACACTTCTACTCTCACTCCCTCTCCTACTAAACATCAAATAAAGTTCCACTGGTCCTCACTTTCCACCCCACTGCCCCTAGCATTCAGTGAGTCATCCCATGCAGTTTCTTCCATCGTCAATGAGATTTTGCTTTGAGACACTCATTCCCCTCCCCCCGTAGCAATCCTTTCACATCTCCCTCATCCACTGTCCCTTCTTCTTCCTTCTTCTCTCACACAACTATAGAAGATACAGCACCTAATCCTATATCACTACATCACTTTCCTACCATTTGAGAGACCCAAATGACCTACTGAGTGTTTCCAGAATTTTCCACTTTCAGTTCAGGAAATGAAAGACAACGATAGCTCAACTAACACCAGAACATTTCTTATGCTGGATAAGGCTAGGGAAAAAAAAAGGGTGGGGGGAGCTAAGATGCAGTTTAAAACATTAAGAATATTAAAATCTTCCAGGAAAACTAAAGCAGCTGTACATGAAGTACCTCATTGGTTCTGAAACATTTTGGGGTGTTCTGAGGAAATAAAATACCATTATTTCATGCAAGTTCCTATAATTTGATGAATCATAATCACCTTATTGTTTGTGACAATTTGTGATCTTGGATTGTTTTCTGGTCAGGACATCACTCATCGCATCTCAGCCAGAGTGATAGAGTTTTTGGGAAACGTGATTTCTGATGCCTGGAGGGGAGGAGATGTTAAAATGCCTAAGCCAATTTGCTTTACATATTGCTGTTTACATTATGTAAAGTGCTGCAGCCAAATCAGACAAAGGAGATATTAATTAGAAAGGGGAAGCCTGTTCTATTTCTTGAAGGAAAAAAATCCATAAAAATCATACAACAATATACTTAAAAACATACTTTCTGTTTGGATTTTAATGCTAGACAACACCCTGAAAATTATAAAGAGTAATTCAGTGTATTGTGTTAACTATAAGATTTCTACATAATTCTCTTGAAATTATTGTAGTGAATCTCATAAATTTCAGTGACTAAGGCTATACTGTTTAAGTATTTATCTTAGTACTTGTTTGTTAAATTCTAGAATATATTTTATTTCATGTTCACACTAATTTGATGTACTGTGTGAATGTAGCATTTTTAATGAAGTTTAATAGTACTATCCTCTCTCTCGTTTACTTGTGCTTTCCATATTCACAGAGTGCAGGTCTTCTTGAAAAGTATCCCTGCATATGATGGTAACATACAGTCAATAACAACTTTGGACTAACTCCGCTCTATTCTGTACTCAGTTATGGCTCTTATCTGGTGTGGAAAGAACTGGGTGGATTCACTGAAGAGGCATTGGTTCCACTTGGTTTATATGGAACCCAACTTGCTTTCAACTGGGCATGGAGTCCAATTTTCTTTAAGAAACACAAAATAGGTTTGGTATGTATACAAATACTATTAAGAGAAGATACAGTTTTTTTTTAAAAAAAGTGAACACTGTGACAATTTTGAATATTGACTAACGGCGACCCGAGTATTACGGCTATTTAGTTTATAAAAGCTCACACTCGCAGAACTCAGAAATAACTACCCTAAAATGAGATACAGATTAAAATACACTCTCTGAATTTATATGAAAAAAACACTAGATAAATAAACACATTTTTCAGCTTGTATTTCTTGAATCATGCACAAATGGCATGGCTTCACATTAGATGGTCAAACACGAGGAGGGGCTGAAGTGGACCTGGGGTCAGATTATGAGCCTGGCCAGGTGACTGACCTTTCTGTGGGAACAGTGCCCACAAATCCTTACATTTTCAGATGGCTAAAGATAAGGATACAAGAGGACCTTGCAGGAGGGTATTAAGCTGGAGCAGGTCAAATTATGAGTGCGTTGATCAGGAATGCAGGAGAGCTAATTGGGAACAGCTGTTTTTTTGGGCAAGTCCACATCCAACATGTGGAGGGTGTTTAAAGACACAGTACAGGACAGGTATGTTTCAATCAGAAAGGAGGACAAGGATGGCAAAGTAAGAGAGCCTTGGATGTTGAGAGAAGTGATTAATTTAGTCAAGAAGAAAAAGGAAAAGCATTCAAAGCTTAGGAAGCCAGAATCAAACTGAGCTCTTGACGATTATAAATAAACCAGAAAAAAAAAACCACTTGAAGGCAATTAGGAAAGCCAGGGTTGGCTATGAAAAGCCCTTAGCAAGTGAATCCCAATGCATTCTATACATACAACAAGAGCAAGAGGATAATCAGATAAGGTAAGTCTGCTCAAAGATACAGAGTGCGACATTTGCTTGGATGCAGAGAATGTGGTTGTGGTCCATAATGAGTACTTTATATCAGCTTTTACCAAAGAGGATGTGGAGGGTAGAGAGATCAGTGGCAAGAGTATTAATATGCTAGGGCATTTCAAAGTAAAGGAAGAGGTAGTGTTGGGTCTCTTAAAGATCGTTGAGGTGGGTAAGTCCCCTGGTACTGATGGGATATACCCCAAGTTATTGAGAGAAGCAAGTAAAGAGGTTCCTGGGGCCTTAACCAATATTTTAGTATCCTCTCTAGCAACTGACGAGGTCTTGGAAGATTGAGAAGTAGCTAATGTTTAATTATTCAAGAAGGGAAAAATCTGGGGAACTATAGACCAGTGAGTCTCAAATCAGTGTTAGGGAAGTTACTGGAGAGAATTCTTAGGGGTAGGATTATGGCATCTGGAAAACCATGGCCTAATTAGAAAGAGTCAGCATGGTTTTTTGTGGGGCAAGTCATGTCTTAACTTGATCGAATTTTTGACTAGGGTAATTGATAAAGGTAGAGCTGTGGATGGTGTCTACATGGATTTTAGTAAAGCATTCGACAAGGTCCCTCATGGGAGGTTCATCCAGAAGATTAAGATGCATGGGATCAATGGTGAATTGGCCATTTGGATTCTGAACTGCCTTACCCATAGAAGGCAGGGGATAGTGGTTGAAGGACTTATTCTAGCTGGAGGTCTGTGATTGGTGGTGTTCCACAGGGATCTGTACTGTATATAAATGACCTGGATGAAAACCTAGCTGGATCAGTTAGTAAGTTTGCAGACGTTATTAAGATTAGTGGTGTTGTGGTTAGTATAGAAGACTGGCAAAGAATACAGTGGGATATAGATCAGTTGCAGAAATGGGCAGATAAATGGCAGATGGAGTTTAACCCAGCCAAATGTGAAATGTTGCATCTTGATGGGTCAAATGCAAAGAGGCAGTACACTGTTAAGGGAAGGGCCCTGTGCAGTGTTGAAGAGCAGAGGGATCTTGTGGTCCAAGTTCAGGGCTCTCGGAAAGTGGCTACACAGGTTGATCGGGTGGTTAAGAAGGCCTCTGGCACGCTTGCCTTTATTAGTTGAGGCACTGAGTTCAAAAGTCAGGAAGTTACGTTGCAGATTTATAAAACTCTTGAAAGGCTGCATCTGGAGTATTGTGTGCAGTTCTGGTTACCCCAGAAGGGTGTCGAGGCTTCGGAGGGGGGGGGGGGGGGGCAGAAGAGGTTTACCAGGATGCTGCCTGGATTAGAGGGCATGTGCTATAACGAGAGATTGGAGAAAATAGGGTTGTTTTCTCTAGAGTGGCAGAGGCTGAGGGGAGATCTGATAGAGGTTTATAAAATTATGAGTGACAGACAATCAGACATAATCTATTTCCCTGGGTTGAAATGTCTGATACCTGAGGGCATGTGCTTAAAGTGGAGGGGAGGGAGGTTAATTTCAAAGGAGATAGGAGGGGCAAAGTTTTTACACCCAGAGTGGTGGGTGCCTGGAATCACTGCCCAGGATGGTGGTAGAGGCAGATATATCAGGGGCTTTTAAAAGACATTGAGATAGGCACACGAATGTGAGGAAATTGAAAGGGTATAGACATTGTGTATGCAGACATTAGTTGGCCATTTGATTGGTTCAGCAAACATTGTGAGCCAAAGGGCCTTTTCCTATGTTGTGCTATTTTGTTTACAAAACTTATCATTGCCCTCATTGTCTTCATCGTTCTACAACCAGAATTTACCTATCAGACAGAAATCTACAGCAGGCAGCTAGCTGGTCCATGATGGGTAGCCTATTTAGCATCTGGCAACCCCAAAATTAGACTTCAGCTTTCCAGCCACACACTATATGGCTAGGGTGCTCGATTCCCAAGTGACTAGTTTAAGCTTTGTAGCTTACTGAGAATTGTTCCTTGGCTACCAGGTCAGTTTAATGTCAGAAAATTATTTACAGATTTTCTTCGGACCTTGAAATCTGTTTCCCACAAGATAAGAATGATAGCTTCTGATAAATGTAAAATCTTCCCATCTCTCTCTCTCTCTGGCTATCCATCCCATAGGATGATGTTGATCTTCTCATATGCTGTTTTTTTTTAAAAAGTCAGTTTGAAAAACAGGAAAAAATATAATGCACAATAGCCAGTCTTGCTGAAAGAAACCATCACTCATTGTCTGTATGTCAGACATCTGAAAATTCTCTGACAGCCTTGAGGTCTTTAGTTGCTGCTAGGAAGGGGTGGGATAACTTTGCTTAATGTATCGCAGTGAAGTTAATACCATCATTAAAAAAGACAGGAGAGAAAACAAAATGTTCCAAATGCAGTGATACCAAAGTAAGTGATTTAATGACATTTTGTGGGAATATTCAATTTTTGTTTGTTGATGGCATTTATGATCTATGACCCACAGAACTTGACATATGGGACTTGGAGGAACTGAGTGTTTCACTAACTTCTGAGCCATTTCTTGTGATTTTCAGGAGCACTCTTTGGTACTGACCATTCTACTATCTCGTTGCAGGCTCTCGTTGACTTGCTTTGTGTTTACGGGACAGCTGCAGCTACAGCTGTGGCTTGGTATCCCATCAGCAAAGCCGCTGCCAGCCTGATGGCTCCGTACTTGGCCTGGCTGACCTTGGCTGCTGCACTTAACTACCGCATCTGGAGAGACAACAAGGGGAAGGAAGATTAGGTTGTTCATTACTCTGCACTGTTGAATTCAGCTTTCGTAAATGGAAGAAAGAACTTTGTACTCCTACTTTTCATGTGTGGAGAGTTTTTAATATTCATGCTTATAATTCCTACTAACCTCTCATTTGTGTTGGGTGTTTTATTGAAATGCTAATAATTAAAATTTCTATATTGAGATTCTTCTGTTAATATCCATCTCAGCATTTTCTTTTGTACTAATCATGGAAGCCAGAAAAAAACAATTCAATATCAACAATAATATTTCTACATCAGCTTGATGTATCAGCATTTAATTGTAATCACACTTGGTGAGGTTGTCCAAGAGGCTTTATCTGCCTAACTGCTTCTACTCCTCAGATGGCTGCAGTCAGACTGCTTGGTGATTATTCCCTCACGGTGGAGGACTGTGTAAGTACCCACAAAGAGTCCTAAGTGCCCCAGATTCAGGCTGCACTACCTGGGTATTAAGTAGCAGGAGGGTTAGCCAGTGTGTTAATAAAATGGCAATGGTGAGAGCAGCAGGACTTTCACACAGAGCGGACAGCAGATTTCTGTTTCCCTGCTCATCACAGCCTGAGCAGCAGTGATTCAGCCTTGATGCCCCTGTGAACTATGTTAGGAGGAATGTCCTTAAACCAACTGCATACCATCATCTGAGAAGGCAGTGGTAGGATTTGAAGACATTGTAGAACAATTACAACATGAAAGGAGGCTATTTAACCAAGAGTGTGCTGATCAAAAAGAAGTGTTAACCAGTCTCATCTCGCCTTCCAGAACAAGCTCTATAGCCCTGCAGGTCACAATTCTTCAAGTACATTTTAAAATGTTCAGATTCCAATCCACCACTTTAATCCTCTACACCCTTTCATTGCCTATTTAAAATTATATGCCTCCTCTCGCTGAACCACGACTAGTCACGTTTTATCCCTGCTCCTTGGATTTTGACCTTTCTGTCCAGGTAAAGTTTTGCCTTTTACTTCTGCAGTCAGTACCCAATCTTGCACACTTCCCCGTCGCAGCTTAAAAGGAAAAAAAAAGTTGTCCAATATTAGCCCAATTGTGAAATAATCTGCTCCTTGAAATATCCTGATAAATTGCTGCTGCATCTTCACCATTACAATTACATCTGTCCTGTAATGTGTGGATTAGAACTACACAGTGTTCAAGCTGAGTTCTAATTTGTCGTTTACATAAATAAAGTTATATACTGAACCTCCCTGTTACATTCTCTTTCTTTGCTAAAGAAAGGAAAACATCCATAATGTTTTCTCACATCAGCTTGCCCCGCTGGAAATCTGTAATTAAGACAGAAAATGCAGGATTGAACAGTTTCTGTGGAGAGAGAAACAATTACCTTTCATAAGAACTAGGAACATGGTACATTTCAGACCCTCTGGCCCACGATATTGTGCCAACCTTTTAACCTACTCCAAGATGAATCCAATACTTCCCTCCAACATAGCCCCCCCCCCCATTTATCTTTTATCCATGTGCCTATCTAAGAAAAATGGGTTTTCGAAATTAAGTTGCCGAGGCAGGGGAAGGGAGGTAAAAAAAAAAGAGAAGGCCTGTACTTGGAAACATTAAGTAACGAAAGCTGTAGTGTTGCGGGATGAAAGGCCTACCTGGAAGAGGTACACACAGTGGGAAACAAATCAAAGGTCAATGACCCAAAATACTAACTCTGTTTCTTTCTGTGCAGATGCTAACTGAACAACTGAGTATTTGCAGCATTCTCTGCCTCTCTCAATCCTGCAACTGGAATGTGATTGCCTGGAACATCAGTTACCATTTTCACAAGAGTATAATAATGACTAGTGACTCAGATATGTAGGAAATAGTTTTGAGCTTCATTCCCCCTCCATCCAAAGGTTGTTCATGCAGAGAGCGAGAGGTGGATTCTGGTCACCGGAATTCTCTCTACATTTAATGGTCTCGTATCAAAGGTCAGGAATAACTGAAGATTTCACATAATTCCAAGATAGAGAAATGATGCAATCCCTATACATAATTCAACACCTTAGCAAATAGAGGGGCTAAATATTAGCAGCTCTGTGGTGATACAAGCCTCCACAGGATGAAACGCAACACAGTAACTGAATGTTCATAATGGCAGACGGTGATAAAGCAAAACAGACTGAGTGAGCACATTGAGTTTGTGGGTCCAACAATAAAACACAGAGTAAGTTGGACTTTAGTATCAGCCCTTAAGAGTTAGTATCTGGCATATCGCTACAGATCTGTCATTTACAACCTTTTCTGTCACATTCTATTTCCTGGCAGTGGAAAGAAGAAATCTATTTACCGCTTCCTTATTATAACCTGTTTAGAATCTGGAACTGATAAGTGATATTTGCCAAATTTCTGCTTGTCTGTCACTGTTAATGTTGCACTTCATTTGGTACAAGAGTCACTTTGTGTTTGAAAGTGAAGACCAAGGGGAGGGAACTATGAGCCAGACTAACAAGTATTGTCGGCAAGGTGCTGGAGTCAATAATCATGATAAAATGACTAACCATTTAAGAAAGCTGAATATAAATAAACCTGTTTAGCATAGCATTAGGAGTGGTTAATCACATTTGTCATAATAAATTCTTTGAAGGTGGGACAGGAAGATTTGTTGGAGTAAAAGCTGTAGGTGTGCTAAAATACTAAGCACATTAAAATTGCCAAAATTCATTTGACAAGATGCCACATAAAAGATCAGTGCGTAAGTTTTTATGCCAAATATTTTGGAGGAAGTGGGTCAGATGGACTGAACGCTGGCATTCAAATTGAAAACAGTTGGCATAATTGGGTCCTTTGTTAGATTGTAGGGGTGTAACAGTGGAGTACCCCAGAATTGGTTCATAGCCCACAGTTATTTACTATTTACATTAATCACCTTGAAAAAGAACACAGAAGTCAAAGTACATTTATTATCAAAGTATGGATGCGAGATATTTGTCTTGCCCACAGACAGCCACAAAACAAAGAAACACCATGGAACCCCTTCAAAGAAAACATCAAATGCCCAACATGCAAAAAAATGAATGAGAAAGCACACGGAATATAAAATACCAAACCACAGTGTCTCTGAAACTGTCTGGAAATGTCCAGTTCATTGTGTCAGAAAGGTAAGGTTTCTAAGTTTGCCAATAGCTGGGGTGGTATAACAGAAGTAGGTGGCAGAAGACGTTATGATGAGAACGTAGTGTTTCTATAACTGGAGATAGATACACTGACTGAGAAATGCAATCAACAGGCATGAAACAGCGCCTTCTGTATGATTTTGGGTTTTTTTTAAACCAGACCAGCTTGATAAAGTCACTAAATCAACACATCAACTGTAGGAGCGGAGGAAATAACACACTGGACCACTGTTACACTAAGACCAATAGACAATAGGTGCAGGAGTAGGCCATTCAGCCCTTCAAGCCAGCACCGCCATTCAATGTGATCATGGCTGATCATCCACAATCAGTACCCTGTTCCTGCCCTCTCCCCATATCCCTTGACCCCGCTATCTTTAAGAGCTCTATCTAATTCTTTCTTGAAAGCATCCAGAGTATTGGCCTCTACTGCCTTCTGAGGCAGAGCATTCCATAGATCCACAACTCTCTGGGTGAAAAAGTTTTCCCTGAACTCCATTCTAAATGGCCTACCCCTTATTCTTAAACTGTGGGCTCTGGTTCTGGACTCCCCCAACATCGGGAACATGTTTCCTGCCTCCAGCGTGTCCAATCCCTTAATAATCAAGAATGCCTACTGTGCTATTCCACGCCCACTATTTGGTAAGTTCTATAAGCTGGCTGTATTTTGACTCTCTGAGTATAGGCAGAGACTGAAATCTGCAGCACCAGTCGTGGGGACAAAGGAGTTTGGACAAGGGAAGCACAGGACAGCTTACAGGACTGCACTGAATTGGTGGACTGGACTGTATTCAGGGAGTCATCTGCGAGTCTGGACGAATATGCCATAATTGACACCGATTTCATTAAAACCTGCGTGGATGAGTGTGTGCCTAAGAAAACTTACTGTGCATTCCCAAATCAGAAGCCATAGATGAACCAGGAAGTCTGCAGCCTGCTGAGGGCTGTATCTGTGGCATTTAAAGCCTGTACAAGAAAACCAGGTACGACTTGCAGAGGGCTATTTCAAGAGCAAAGAAACAATTCTGAGCAAGGTTGGAGGTGACATTGGATGTGCATCAACTCTGGCAGGGTTTGCAGGCCATTACTTCCTACAAGTGAAACCCAGGGATGTTTCATGAAAGGCAGGGATGTTTCACTACCAGACAAGCTCAACACCTTTTATACCCGCTTTGAAAGGGAGAATAAAACGAAACCGATGAGGAACTGTGCAAGATCCGGTGACCCTGTCATCTCTGTCTCAGTGGCCGGTGTCAGACTGTCTTTCAAGACGGTGAACTCTCACAAACCAGCAGGGCCCAACAGAGTACCTGATAAGGCTCTGAAAACCTGTGCCAACCAACTGGCAGGGGAATTCAAAGATGTTTTCAATCAAAAGGGCAACAACTATACCAATGCCCAAGAAGAGCAGTGTGAGATGCCTCAACGACTATCGTCCAGTGGCACTCACATCTACGGTGATGAAGCTGTTTCAGCGGTTGGTCACGGCTAGAGTCAACACCTGTCTGAGGAAGGACCTGGACCCACTGCGATCTGACTATCGCCACAATAGGTCTACAGCAGACATGATCTCCACACAGCCTTGGATCACCTGGACAATGCAAGTACCTATGTCAGGTTTATCTAATTAGTGACTGCATATGATTGAACTTCAAAGGGATCTAGAGGTTCTTGTGTATGAATCACAAGAAGTTAGCAGGTGGGCCCAACAAGTAGTTAAGGAGCCTAATAGCACGTTACCCTTTATTGTGAAGAGGTTGGAGTTTAAGAACAGGCAGATGTTGGTGTATAGGGTGCTGGTGAGGCCACATCTGGAACATTGTGTACAATGGTGAAAATGTTGACATTGAGATCAATTGATGGCCCATTCCTCCTAGTTTACCTGCTTTCTTGAGATATATTTGCAGTGTGTTCATCTAGCTTTTCTCTGACTACCAACCCATCCTGATGATAGGCCATTTCCAAATAGAGAGCTTGATTAGGGACTGGAAACCTGGAATTGACAGGGTCCAGTCCAGGGAAGATGTTTCATGAGGAACGTTATGTCAGTGCTGGGATTTCTGCAACAACCTATCTATTTAATTCATGAGATTACCTGCAAGTGCCATTGCTACACCTCTGCAATGTTGAGGTGTTTTCAGCAGACTGTGCATCCACAGTGTGAATAATGACTGCATTATTCAAGTCAGGGCAATTTCCCAGAGGAAGGACTAGCAAAAAATGAATCTGTTCTGAATCAATCTTAGTAACTTGTTTACTGAGGTCTTCAAAATCTGAGATTGGCTGGTGCAACACACTTGTCATTTTGTTGTTATGTGAGCATCCTGGGCTTTGGTGAGGTTTGTACAGGAAGGTCCATTCTGGACTGATGGCCATTCTCAGCAAGTGTAGTGTTGATCATCTTTTGCATACTAAAGGTGCCTTGAAGTCTCTAGACTTCAAATGGAGATATCACACGTTGAGAAAGTACACATACATTCCATATTGGATATAAATTCTAGTGGGAAGGCGGTTTGGAAGAGGGAAAGAATGACTGCTAAATTCACTTGGGGTAATAAATAGATCTAACATCAGGCATTATAAAAAAACAATTGCTATTGCCTGATTGGGAAGCAGTATCAGGCAGCAACATGTGACCTCTACAAGACTTTGTGAGTCAAAAGCCTTTACCAAGTTAGTGAAGGCTAAAGACATGTCACAATTTTGTTCCTGATACATTTCCTGGACCTGCTAATCAATGAACCTCTTGTTGGGTGGTCTGAAACTACCATTAAGTTCAGGATTTTCTTGGAAAAGGGAAGTTTAAGAGCATATGGTCCAATAATTTACCACTGTAGCAAGTAGGTCAATGCCTCTATAATTTCCACATTTCTACTTAATTCCATTCTTAAAGATTGTTACAGTGTTGCTATTTGCCAAGGCTGTTGAATTTTCCCATTTTACCAGATTTATGGAACTTCTGTATCAGTTCTTTATCTCTGCCCTTGTAGACTTAACTGATATATTGCTTGGTCCCTTATAGACTTAGCTGATACGATTCCAGGTCCCTTGTAGACTTAACTGATACGATTCCAGGTCCCTTGTAGACTTAATTGATACGTTGCTAGGTCCCTTTTGGACTTAGCTGATATGTGACCAGGTCCCTTGTAGACTTAATCAATACGTTGCCAGGTCCCTTTTAGACTTAACTGATATGTGACCAGGTCCCTTATAGACTTAACTGATACGTGACCAGGTCCCTTATAGACTTAACTGATACGTGACCAGGTCCCTTGTAGACTTAGCTGATATGTTGCCAGGTCCTTTGTAGACTTAACTGATACGTTGCCAGGTCCCTTATAGACTTAGTTGATAACATTGCCAGGTCCCTTGTAGACCAAGCTGATACGTTGCCTGGACCTTTGGCTTTGTTTTTCTTGATGTGAATGATGGCTCATATGTGAGCAGATAGGGAAGGTTGCTAGAGATTCTCTATTAGAACGGTAAGGAATGGGTTTGATGGTAGCATCTGTCACAGTTAATTCACTGATCAGGAGTATTTTGAAGTGCTCCTCCTACATGGCTTTAATGAACAGAGACTCATCCTTGGATACAATTGGGGCAGAACCATGCGAGTTTGGCAGGTAAGTGACCTCCACCCCAGAACATTTCACTGTGGAAACAATCTGTAATTCTTCAGTATCACAATGGTCAAATAAACAAACCTCAGTTTCAAAGAAAAGCTGGGTCCTTCAATTTCCATTTATAATTGTAATCTGTATTTTTCTGAAAATAGCACTGTTTCTATTACCTTTATAGTCTTCATTATAACTACACAATAATTTCTCCAGAGTTTTATATTTTATGCTTCTTGCTATTTTGCAGTTTCTTATCAAGAGCAACTTTTAGCAGCAAATACATTTACTGTCTTTCACTTTGTGTGTACTTAAAATGTAATTTTTAAAAGTCATTTCTCAATCGCTTTTCATAATTCCAAAAATGTGTTTCTACATTGAACTCTTGCCCACAGTCTTGGCATTGTTTTGGTGGTGCATTAATTAGTGATACTGTTCCCTCTATTCCCAGATATGGAACATATACACTCAGTGACCACTTGAGTAC